>NC_056747.1:816293401-816660901 GCF_019279795.1 Protopterus annectens | reverse complement strand
AGAGTCTGAGCCAACCGTGCCGCCTCATAGCTACACTGGTCCGAGCCAACCGTGCTGCCTCATAGCTACACTGGTCCGAGCCACCCTAGCTGCTCCTTCCGTGGCATGGGAAAGAAGACACATGGATGTGTTCAAAACGGATTTCAAAGTTGACATTTTCGCCAAGAACAGTCGCTTGTCCTCTGGCGACAAAGACTCTGGGGGAACGACACAGCGAATTCCGTGACTAGGTCTCGCTGGAGTCGAATGATGTGTACCAAATAATTCAGCGCTCATATGGAAAACGTTGCTGAAGAAAAGACTCGCTTCCCAAAGTGATCCACCGCCCTAGACTCCTTGTCTGGAGGGTGGACCGAAGAACTTTCCTGAGCCAGTTCTCTTTGTGGCAGCTGTCACCACCATAGCATCCACAGGGGATCCCTTGTACCAGGCCTGTCAGTGGGAGGAGAATGGATCCTGTCTGGGTGTTTGGGTATTGGCTCTATGGTGTTCAGGCTCCTTCCATGCCTGCGTGGTAATAAAATCCACTAATGGATCTGCAGGAAGGGACACCCAGGATGTAGATGGGCCCGTGCCAAAGGCCTCCAGGAATACTGACTCGTCCGTAGAGGGTTTTGGGGTTGACCAACCTCCCCTCTGGTGGAGGATTTCCATGATGTCTCCAAAGGAGACATCCTCGGGAGATGACCTGGGGGAACCCTCACCTTTATCCAAGTCAGTATCTTCTGTGAGGGACTCGGGGGTGGGGTGGGGGGGTGGGTCCATGTGCCTCCTCTTACACAAATGCTTACGGGGAGCCTCCTCAGTGGGACTCTCTGAAGAGGGCTCGTAAGTCACAGGGGTGGTTCCACGATGGGATCCACCTGGGGGTCCTCTAGCACGAGCTTTCCCTGGGACAAGCTGATGGGAGTCATGACCGAATCCACAGCAGCCTGGGGTCTCGATCCCTGGGAGAGAACCCTCTCCACCACGTTGAAGGCCAAAGGAGAGCACACTTCCTTGCCAACCAACAAGGAAGAAGTTCTCCCTGGCTCCATCGTGAGGATCGGAGGCGAGGCCAAGGTAGCCAGGGTTCTGAAGGAATGGCTCAGATCCGACAGAGTTGGAGCCGAAGACATCTCCATTCCCTCGGATACGGCCCCAAGAGTTGCTTGGATCTGAAGTCTGATCAGAGGAACTCAAGGTAATCACCGGCGTCGAGGTTGGTGGAACAGTAGGTGCCGCACCCCCAGCTCCGAGAATCCTCGGATCCATAAACCTCGAAACTGCAGGTCGGATCAGGGAAGGAGAGATAGGATGGAAGAAGGGCATAGAGGTCCCCCTCTCCGGACGGAGAGGGGCCTGGCAAGACTCCCATTTAGATTTCGGTCCGAATGAATCTCCACATCATCCTGTCCATGTTAAGTTCTGACAGACTCAGAGTCAACCGCGGGGAGGCGACCGACTCGGATCTGGCTCTGTGAGAAGACCTCGAAGAAGGCCTCTGGTCCGAAGGCTCTGTCGGCTCCGGGGAGAACCTCGGGGAATGTAGCCGAGAAGTGGTCCTAACAATTTTTAAAGGTGGACTGGGAAATGGTTCCCACTCCGGAGATCATTTGCGGTGCCTTTCCACCCTTTTCTCTTTCTATCTCTTGTTCTTATCCTTTGTTTTAGTCCCCGTCTCAGCAGGCTCAGAGGGAGGTTGAGTCCCAGCCTGAGGGGGTGGGGGGGGTTGGTCAGAGACTGGAGCTGATGTTGAGGTCGTCATATCTAAAGCAGGCCCTTAGCTACCAGTTTCACCTTCCTCTCCTTTAAGGCTCTGGGGTTGAACCCTGCACACACACTACATGGCAGACTAAGGTGTTGAACGCCAAGGCATATAACACACAGAGTGTGGCCATCTGCCGGTGAAAGCTTGTGGCCACACACTGTGCATTTTTTAAATGTTGGTTTTGGCTAGTCAGCCATAATCACACTCCACTCAGCCAAACACTAAGCCAACAATGCACACACACAAGGGTTGGTTAGGCCTACTCTACCTCAGAAAAACACTAACTTTCTAAACTACTTTTTTTTTCTTTTTTTTTTTTTTTTACAACAAACTGATGAAGGGGATGAAGGGTTGCTCACAAACAACTACACTCACACACTAAATATAAACCAAAAGTTCCACTTACTACACCCAACTTGGAGCTATAAAGACCATGATGCATATGCATGAAGTGGCAAACGAGATCTGCGGGAAGGTAGGAGATGTGAGGGATTATGGGTAAGGGGAGGAGCTTGGAGCAGATGCTTGATAAAATGTTGCCAGCTCCGATCTGATACGGATCCGAATACCCACAGGTTGCAGATAAATTAAGTTAACTACTTCAGATATGAAAATAAGCCATAGCATCACAATCTCAGTTGCAAATATTATACATTTCAAACTGTGCCGACAAAGGTGTAGCAGTAAACATTATACATCACTTTTAATATATTCAGCCATTGTCAGTTGACCATTACATAAGTCCATTCAAATCCTGCCTTCTTTTAAACCTTGATCCTCCTCTGTATGCATTGATCCCACATTTCCCATTTTTTCCTATGTAATTTGCTCCTGCCCTTTTCTAAAAAATCCAAATTCCAGTTCTTTTTTCTCTATTACTTCCTTCACCACTTCTAGTAAAATTGGTTTAGACTTTGATTTCCATTTTCTAGCAATTGCTTTTTGTCAGCCTTCATAATTAGACTCAGCAAGGATTTACTATGTCTAGGCAATTCCATCTCTGCATCACAGCTCAAAAACATAATTTCCCCAGTTACTCCAATTTGCTCACCCATCTCCAACAGAGCAGTCTGCAGGGATCTCTCTTTCCACTTTGAACAACAGTTTTCTGCTTGTGCTATGTATAGGAGCCATAACTGTGTTGCTCTGAAATACCACCTCAACTAGGGTTAATCCCAATCTGCCCTGTTCAATTTGAAGAATAAGCTTATCCCACTTGATTCTCGTCATCCTCCCCTCAGAGACAAAATCTTGCAGCTCTTTATTAATTGCTATCCTCAACTCCTCCCCTGGTTGATAAAAATAAGCCTTACAAGACTAAAGAGATTAAAAACATTTTAACTGGTTGTATCTTACTATCAATATCCATATAACAGAGCTTCCATTTTCTCAGTTTTTGTATTATCTTTTGTTTAGTCCCACATATCCTTAACTGCCATACTGGTATCATTTTTAATGCATACTCCTGAATACCTCACTTTACCGTGTGTCCCCCATAAATATGGATATTGCTGAACCAATTCGTATGTGGGTATACAATTTACCACTACTAATTTTGTTTTAGCTTCACTAACTTTTTATCCCAAAAAGGTTTGAAACAGTCTCAGTATGTTCCACAGCACTGTAACGTCCCTTTCTGGTTTTGTCAGGTATAAAATAATTTCATCTGCAAATAGAGCCAGCTTTTCTTGATGACCATACTAATTATATCATTGAACGTCTGAATCGCTTATTTTCTTTGGCAATGGTTCTAAATATAATGCAAATAACAAAGGGGAGAGACAACACCCCTGCCCGGTTCCTACGCTCAAGCAGAGATTATCAGAGAGGACCCAACTACTTCAATTTGCACCTCCAATCCTTCATATATCCTCCTAATCAACCTTATAATTTCATCAGGGAATGCAAATTCTTCCAATGCTCTGCTCATAACATCCCATCTGCTTCTCTCTGGATCATCACTTTTCTGTTTGTGTCATCAAATGTTTGCCTTCCCTTCACAAAACCACACTGATCCATATCTATCAATTTTGGCATCACTTTTGCCATTCTTTTAGCCATTATAGACAAACACTTTATAATCATGATTTCATAGTAAAATGGGCCTGTATGAAGCTGGATCTGATGGATCTTACCATTTTCTTCCAGGAAGTTGATACCTCTCTCCTCCTCTTAAAATACTGTTAAAACCTTCCAGATCTTTATCTGTTTTTTCCCTCCTAGCTTCCAAACTTCCACTGGAATACCATCTATTTCTGGGGACTTTCCTGTAGACTGATTATAAACCACCATTTTTATCTCATCTACTCCTATCCAAACTGTCAGTAATTGAGCCTCCTCTCCCTCTAACCTTGGCATATTTAATTCTTCCATAAACATTTCCATTTGTACCTTTTTTTGATTTCATATTTCTCTGCTTTATACAGACTTTCATAGAATTTCCAAAATAGTTCTAATACTTATACAGGATCCCTTATCTTCCTTGTTATAGGCTCCCTAAGCTTGGTGACAGCCCTTTCTACTTTCTGATGCCTGAGTCATTGTGCTAACAGTTTTTGTGCTCTAGAGTCATCAAAAAACAGTTGCTTAACAGCAGTCTTTCTAAACTCATGCATATTATCGAGGTAATCCATTTTCTTCTGTTTAGCATTCTGTAGTTGCTCCTCTTCTTGTTCTGTGAGACTCCCCCTATTTTGCAATACTTTAATATTTGTCAGTCCCTCTCTCTCTTTTATTTCCACCTCCACTTTAATTTCTATCTTCTCTAATAGCTCCTGAATAATTTCCACTACCTAATCCTTAAATTCCTCTTTTCAACAGATAGGTGGGGAAAGCGCCAGTGTCTCATTTTTATTTCATTACCCTGTGTTTTTATTTTAGTGATTACTGGTGCATGATCAGTAATAGTTACTGGGTGTGTATCAAGACCTTCAATTAAATGTGCATTTTCCTGTGAAATGTAAATTCGGTCAGCCTAGCCCAGTTTTTGTATCTTGGGGAATAATGTGTAAATTCACTCTGAATTCCCAGTACTGAAATCACATCTTTCATGCCAAATATTTTTTTTAAAAATCTATCCTCCTTTGTTGTATTTTCCTTTATGGGTCCCCCAGTCATATCTTCACTGTTTCAAATCAAATTCCAGTCGCCACCTGTAAGCTGATTATTTCTCCCAGATATTTCTTTAGCTCAATTACAGCAGTTTTCCATGGAATATAAATACATGCCAGTGTAATCCTCCTCCATTGCCAGTAGCCCCTTAGTACCACAAATTTGCCACTGTCATTTTTTCATCTTCTTTTACTATTGAGCTCCTCCTGCAACTAATATAAGTACTCATTCTCTTCCTCTGCCCCAGGTATTCTACTGAATAACCATCCTGAAAACCCTTCTTTATCAGATTCACACGTTCAGTTCTTTCCAAGCGTGTCGTCTGTAGTATAGCTATTTGCGATCTATTTTTTTTTTACATAGTTCACTAGTCTTTCTTTTTTGTATTTATCTGTGAGACGTTTAACGTTTAAAGACATTATAGAAGGAATCATGTTCTTGAGGGATTATTATTCCCACCTTTTATATATAACAGCTTTTTTATTAAATGTTTAGTTCCAGCTTTTGTGTTACATGCATGCACTTTTGGCAGGTTAATCTTTTATACAACTGTTTCTCGTCATCTCCATTTGACCCTATGTCACATCTTGCAGAATTTTTGTTTTATTGAAAACCCTCAAATAAAAATACACAAACACACACACACACCCAATACCCCCCTAAAACCTACTAACTTAACACACAAAACTATGTACGTGTTCAAATATTGAAGTTTTACCCTCCTAACAGGAGCAAATGTTCCAAACTGACAGACACGCAGACTCGAGCTAAACAGAAAAAAAATATCCATGCTAAGATGAATGGTAGAGAGCCTGTGATTCTATTAAGTGTTGTCTGGTTTTGCCTCATCTTTACAGCTCTGCCAGCTGGGAAAACTTGACTGCTTTCAGAAAACATTTTCTCTAAGCCATTTTTATCAGATTATCTACTATTGACAAGAGAACCAGATGCAAGACCGTTTACTAGAAAAAAAAAAACCTTATAATTTTCAATATTCGTTTTCATTTATTTGCCTTCTGTTAAAACGTGTTACTATATAAAGCTAATGGCCTTTACCCAGTCATTCCCTTATGCAAGAATGAGAAAAAGCACACATTTTTCCTTTGTCATGTTCTTTTAACCAGATCTTTTTTTTTGTTTTGTTTACATTACAGTGTCTACATTTCCATTTCTTAAAACTGAACAAAGAGAAAGAGAGAAGGGAGAAAGAAACAAAGAATAATCTTAAGCACCTGTTTACATTAGTATCCCCATTACACTTAAAACTAACTGAAAAAAACTTTACTTTATAACATGCGAAGAAAACCATGCACCACTTACACAATACTGTTGAGAAAAATTTTGTTTTACTTAACATTAATGACATGAAGTAGGGCATATGCTTTAGAGTCCCCTACAAGTTTAACAAAGTCCAAACAAGTCCAATATTACCAGATTCTCTTGTTCTGTCCTGTTTCACAAATTGCTGTTGCTTTTGCTTTCTAATCCCACATTTGTCAGTTTTCAAGTTACTGATTTTAGTCTCCAAACGTTAATGACATGAAGTAGGGCATATGTTTGAGACCCTTACAAGTTTAACAAAGTCCAAGAAAGTCCAATATTTCCAGATTTTCTTGTTCTATTATTGTTCATCTCCATCTCACAAGCCCTGTCTCTGCTTCATCTCCAGTGAACGCTCCATTTTTCTAGTAAACTTTTGTGCTTTTTCCCCCTCTATCAAGCATTTTCCTTTGAAATACTGGGAAAGTTTTCACTAGCACAGTCTCTCTGTGGTCTTTACCAGAAGAATGAGAGGCAGAATCTCCTTCTGTTTTACACCTCACTTTTTGTTGGACAAACTTTTGTATTTCTTATTTAGCATTTACTTCATCAAAAAATGTTTTTCTTCCTCTAGGGAAAATATTTTGAAGATAGCTGTGTACAGCAGTTTGAATCTCATGCCTGTTTCTTGAGATCCCCTATATAATGGAATAAATGTATTCATCTTCTGCCTGGTGTACAATGAGTAGTCATTCTCCACAAACACACTGCTGTCTCCCACTTTTAGTACGTTGTCCTTCTGCCACAGTTTTGTCGGAATAAACTCCTTCTGGTAAGACTGTTTACTTTTACTATTAAAGATCTAAGCTGTTTTCTCATAGCTAGGTTTGCAGCATACACATGATGTGCCTTTTCAATTTAAAATTCCTGTTGTGGAATACCAGTCCAGTTGCTTATTTGTGTTTTCATGAAATTATTACAGTCTGTTCTTTCCAGCTTCTCTGGTACAGCAGAAAATCTCAGTTTTTCTCTACGTGCTCTGTCCTCTAATTCTATTATTTTTTGAAACATCTCTTCTGGTGCAGTGTCATATTCAGCCTGCCTTTTCTTCCTTTCAACCCCTGAGTTTTGCAATTTTATCATCTCGTCTGAGTATCCATTTAAACCATCTTCCATTTTTTTCCAGCTTTTTTTTGTTTGAGTTGATATACTCTTATCGATGTTTCATTTATTTTGGTTAGGTCTGTATGCAATTGCTTTACACTTTCCTCAAGGTTACTGGAAGTCATGTCTGGAGCTTGCACTTCTTTTTGCTGAACAGCTATAGTACTTTTCTCAGTCAGTGTTTACCCGTCACCTTCTATAGCTGATTTTCTTTCAGGTCCTCTCTAATTCTCTTTTCTTGACATCCAAGCAGTGCACTTACTAGTCAGTTACTAAAATTTACTCAGAAATCCACTTCCACTAGCTTTCTCTGCTAAGTGTCCATTTTCACACTGGCAGAGCCAGAATTAAGCTGGTACTCAATGTGCAGCCATCTTAGAAGTCCCTTGTTCATGTTTTATTGTCGATCCTTCATCAATTCCCAAATATTTATACATTCCCTTTTGCTCAAGTTCTTTTATATCACATTCTTGTACAAAACTGATGTTTTCCTGATGCTGTAGTTTTCATGCTTCGATGGCTGCTTTTGCACATTTATCAAGACTAAATGACATTCTTATATCATATGAAAAAACTTTTGACCACTTTCAGTTGTGCTTTCAGTGCCTCATCTGTTGAGCTATACAGTTTTAAATCATCCACAAAAAGAAGATGAGAAGTCTTTATACGTTGTTGTTTTCTGGAAGCCAAACTGTAGCCAGGAGGTAATTTATTAAGTAGACAGTTTAATGGATTAAGGGCAAGACAAAAGAGCAGCGGTGACAGAGTCATCCTGGAATATCCCCCTTTGAATTTTTATCATTGGAATAACAATTTTCTTTTATCGTGTCTTATCTGCAGAGTAGTTTACCACTATTTCATGATTGCTGTAATGTAATCAATTAGTGTAGGGTGTACTGTATATATTTTTAAGCACTCTTTTTATCCATGAATGCAGGATACTGCCAAATACTTTTTTGTAGTCTATCCATGCCATACTTAGATTCATCCCCTATTTATAGTTCTCCATTATTTAACAGCAAATGGTCCTTTGTTCCATATGACTTTCTGTTGTTAGCCTTTTGTTCTGTTGCCATGACCAAGTTTTCTTCTAAATGACTATAAACTCTGTCTGCATCAGTTCCAGTGTATAGTTTATATGTCATCAGAAGACACATTATTGGTCTATAGTTTTTAGGATAGAGTGCATGTTCACTCTTAAGAGGATTGTTTTTCCTGTTGTTAACTAGAATGGTGTATGTTCTAAATGCAAATACAAATTGTTCTTACTCATGGCCAAATCTTCATGTAAAGATGTTAATACTTTTAGCCAGAAGTTAGATACTCCATCTAGGCCTGGGGTTTTCCAATTAGAAGCTTTTCTTAACTTTGTTTTCATCTCTCTGGCAACTACTTCATACCATTCTATATCCTATAAATTTGAAATTCTTATTCTTTCTTTTACTTATTCTATCCACTTAGCATTTTTGTTATGTTCCACACGATCTTCATAGATATTTTTCCAAAATGTATCCATTTCTTTTTATGGTGGTATGTCAATTCCTTTTGCCTTGTTTCCCAGTTCTCTAGAAAACCTTTTTGGGTCATCAATAAATTGCTTATTTTGTACTTTTCCTTTATATTTATCTGCATATCTTCTAAGCTTTTCTGCCTGTCCTGATATTTTTAGTTTATTATTTGTGATGGTACATGATAGATCCTGGTCTGTTCTGATACTGTACATTTTTTATGACATCTATTTAAGTACTTTTGTTGCTCTGTTCCCTCTTCTTTTCTCTTCTAACAGTGCATCTCTTGCCTTAACTGCTTTAGAGTTTTCTCTATTCAATACTTACATGATGGCACTTGATTTTCCCCTTTCTTTCCCTTATCGCCCTGTGCTTTTGTGGTAAGAATTTATCTGTCATTAATTTAGCTGCACAATAATATATCCTATTTACTTCTGATATATTGCATGAGTCTCTATGAATAAGTCCTAATTACTGTGTTCATTTGTTTTACCAAAACTCTTTTTGGGTTTTATTAACCTTCTGTAGTCTATTTCTTTCATCGATCATAATACGTCTGTCCATTTCTATTAAATGAAGCAACTCTTCTCTTAAATCACTTTCTTCTAAACTGAGAACACATTATTTGTTTTCGAATTCGTGTGGGCATTCTATAGAAAGTTCCACAGCATCTTCTTGTGCCACATTCTTTTCAGTTTCATCCTGAGTCACCTGTTGATCTTTCATATGGGAACTCAATGGCCTATCACTCCACAACACTGACTGCGTCAGAGTTGCCACAGTTTCCTGTTCTCTCCCTTGCTGTACAATTTCAACTGAACTTTTGTACTGGTTTCCTACAGAAGGCTCCAAAGTGCCTTCATATGGCAACTAATAAGATGTTTCCCGCTCCACTAGTTTCTCCCTAATTTAGGGATCCACTGCTCTATCTTGCTGTGATGTTATCAAAGTTAGCTTTTCTACACCAAATCCTTCACTGTGCAGGTAATCCATAACCTCAGTTTCTATTTACTTAACTTCTGCTTCATTAATCCTCTTTTCTACTTATCCTCTGTTTTATTTTTGTATTGTAAATTTTCCAGATCCCTTTGCCTGTATTTCTCTATAAATATCTTTGGTGCTGCTCTTTTTGTACTTGTTAGTTTTGCTTTCTCCTTTACATAAATATTGCATCATATTAAATCTCTTTCCAATGTCCATATTTCTTCTTTAGATGTAGCCTGCTCCTTCCGTTTCTCCTTACTTGGGGGACTCATTCCATCATGGTGTGATATAATCTATGTTAGACTTTCTACACTAAATCCTTTGCTTTGTAGGTATTCCATAACTTCAACTTCTATTTTTTTTTAACTTCTACTTCACTAATCTTTTGTTCTGCATTCCCTCTTTGTAATCTTATTTTACGTATTGTGAAATTTTCCATACCCGATTGCCTTTGCCTGTATTTCACTTTGAATATCTTTGGGGGTGCTTTTTTCTGTTGGTTAACCTGGCTTTCTCTTTTGCAATAAATATTGCACCATATCAGATCTCTCTTTCTTTCCCATAACCATATTTCTTTTTTATACCGTTCAAAAATCTCTAGATTTTGTTCTTTATATTTTCACACATCCTTAGTCACTTCTTTTTCCAAATGGCCCAAAGTTTCTTGGTCTATATAACGTTTTTCATAAATCTGTTGTATTAATGAACACAAATATTTATTTGAAGCTTCTGACAGTTTTTCCTGTGCAAGTATTTTTCTTTACTCTAGTTTCTCTCAATCATTTTGTACATCTTCTGCCTGGAAATTCTGGTTTTCTTGCATAATAGTAACAAGACGTAATTTCTGTCTTGTCCTCAATAGCCCACACTATCATCTTTATGTCTCTTTTTTTGGCTTATCAATTTTTGTGACTTTTGTGGAGTAGTACTTCCTTCTACAACTGAGGGGGGAGGGGAATCCACCCCCAAGGACTGTCCTAGCCCTATTGTAGGAATCCCTTCCTTGTCTGTTAATGTATGTTTGTCTATGTCTTAAGTGAGACAGAGTTTAATTCTTCTTCTTTCGGCTTTTCCCGGTTAGGGGTCGCCACAGTGGAACACCTGTCTGCTCATGATGGGCAGTGGAGTTTTTTTTTTTTTTTTTTTTTTTTTTATGGTGTTGAGTTTCCACGGAAGGCACAGAAATGGGGGGAAAGCAAGATATTCTCACTGTGGTCACCTTTCCTGGGAAACCCCCTGGAAAATGACTAACCCATGGTATGCAAACTCATCCAGGTTTCAGGGTCCCTATTTTGACTGAATAAAGAATCTCCATCTACTTTTTTCTCCTGAGACTGATAAGAGGGGGTTAGCAGCAGATGTGGCTATCCCAAAGCCATTGGTGGCTCTAGGTGCAATGCCGGATGGACTGAGGAAAAAAAGATAAGTGGTTTGAGGAACTAAATATGGCCACAGCAGAGTCACTCACCAGTGGCTGAGGCACAACTGAAGCCGATCTAACTCACACACACTCCCTAACAACTTTCTTCTTCTTGTGGTCAGAGGTGGTAAAACTGCAGAGATTAGTACATGTTCCACAGGTAAGCTGAGAATGAGACCATGAAAGCAGATAACAGAGCCTGAATGAGTTAGTAAAAATAAAGTAGAAAACAAAAGGTATTGAGGTATGTAGACCACTGACAGTCCCCCCCAAAGAAGCTCAACATATTGCCCCAAAAATATAAGCTTTCACAACCCTGAAGAAAATACTGTAAAAAAAAATACAATTTTTAGAAAAAGTTCACACAAGCATTTGCAAACAAACTCCCTTAGAAATGCAATGATAGTCTTTCACAACATTGTTTCCTAGCAAACATAACATTTCAGTCAGAAAAACCCATTTTCCTTAGAAAAATACATTTTAATAGAAAGTGTTCCCCAACTTGAACTTATTTACCAAGCCTTGAAGGATTTCTAGGGGAGTAACAGTTCTACAGGGCCTGCCAAAGGAATGCATTTTAGCAGTAAACACAGACTAAATTGGCACTCTGTCTTTACACTGGAGTACCCCTCAAGCTCCTGACAGAGCATGTGGAAGGTGCCATTAAGCTTTCAAAGCGGACTGCTCACAGTGGTAAGACCCAAATAGCTCAATTGTACAGCACCAATATCAATTTTGAACAGGTCTGGTTATTTTTCTTAACATAGGCACCCTATCCTTGGAAACAACCCCCTCTGTTTCTGTTGTCTAAGCCATTCTGCTAAGACTTTATCAAAAATACTTCCTTAATAGCAATCATTCTAAACTCATGTATATTATCCAAACCTTTCTTATTTTCTCTTCATCACTTAGTAATTCTCCTTTTGTCCTCTGAGATTCCCCTTCTTCTGCAGTACTTTAACCTTGCAACATCTCTAAATAATTCCTACTACTTCTTTCCATTCACTGTCCCTCCCCCTCTCTCTCATTTGTACCATATTTTAAACTTAATTTTTATTTTATCCCACTTCCTAGCTATCACTTCTGAACACATTTTTACCTTCCCTAACAACTCTCAGATCTTTACTACTCATTTCTGATAATTTTTTTTAACACTTAAGTGCCAGCATTTCATTTTCACTTCAACCTGCATGATCTGAAGTAATTATCAGATCTTATGAACTATAATTTAAATCCAGTCTAGCCCAGCTATTGAACCTTGGTTGTTGGAATTTCTATGAGTAGATTTAGAGCTTCCATTCCAAATATAACACATTTCATAGGTTCATAGGTTCATACTAGGCTATCTGCCCGAGGGCATTTATAAGCCTAGTCCATAGTTTTGTGGCTTACGCCACCCCTTTAGTTTGGAGAAACTATGCACATTATTTTGCTGTGCCTCTGTCGAGCAGTGACACTGAGGTAACCCCTGGGGTGTATCTGCGATCTCCCATCCATTGGTCAAGATTCCTCTTGAACAAGGCCAGCGAGGTGCTCTGCCTCACATAAACCGGGATTTTGTTCCACAGCATAGGGAGTCTTTGGGTGATGAATCTATCCCTCCAGCACGTCCTATTAATAACCGTGTCGAGGTTTAAGTCTCCGCCCTTGTGGCTCTGAGGGATCTAGATTTTTGAGATGAAGCATGTTCATCAAATCTGGGTTTGACATGGCCTTGTATGTCAGGCATAGGTCACCTCTGAGCAAGCGGTAAGCAACTGAATATAACTGGAGTTCTTTCAGTCGGGCAGCATAAGACAGATTTTTGAGACCCTTTATCCTTTTGGTGAGGAACTTTTGTGGCCTCTCCAGCTGCTGCAAGTGTCGGGTCAGATACATTCCGAATGGGGCATTGTACTCGATCATTGGTCTGATGAGTGATGAGTATAGGGAGACTATGACTTCCCTTGATCTAGATGTGAATCCCTTCATGATAAGGTGGGCAATGTAGAAGGTCTTCCTAACTACTTTAGCAATATGAGTGTCGAATGAAAGGCTACTGTCAACCTGGGTTCCCAGGTCCCTAATAACTTCTTCTGTGTTCAGGGATTGCCACCTATATGGTAGCTAGGGGTAACCTTATTTTTCCCGAAGGGTATGACTATGCATTTCTTGGCATTTAACTTTAGGCCATGGCTCTGGCACCAGTTATCCGTTTCTGTGAGACCCTTCGAAGGATATCTGTGTTGGATGTGTTTTCAACTACGGCCCAGTTTGCAGTCATCTGCAAACTTTGTCAGCCATAACCCTCCTGTGTTTGCTTGTACTTCAGAAAAGTAGATGCCAAACAAGAGTGGGCCCAGGACTGAGCCCTGTGGGACACCACTTGTGACAGGCTTTGAGTCTGACATGGCGCCAGCAACTCTGACCCTGTGGGTTCTGTCACTCAGCCAGTTTGCAACCCATCTTGTAATGTATGGGTTTACATTTAAGTTGATGAGTTTTTCAATGATACCCGAGTGAGGTATTGTATCAAAAGCCTTCGCCAGGTCTAGGTAGGCTGTATGGACTGCTTTTCGCTCGTCAATGGCCTTGGTGACTGTTTCAAAAAGTCAACCAAGTTTAAAAGGCATGATCTGCCTTTGACAAAGCCAAACTGGGTTGGATCCAAAGTCTGCAAGTTCCCTATGTCTTTATTTATGAGATCCATTATGATCCTCTCCATGGCTTTGCAGATAAGGCTTGTCAAGCTAATGGGACGGTAATTTCCAGGGTCGGTGGAGGCACCGCCTTTGTGGAGTGGGACCACAGTCGCTGCGCCACTCCTGGCACGTATCCGGAGGTGAGACTAAGATTAAACAGCTGTCCTAACTGCGGGTTTAATTCCTCGTTGAGTTCATGGAGCACACAGCCGGGGACACCATCAGGTACCATGGATGCTGTGTTCTTTGCCTTGGAGAGAGCAGTTCTCACCTGGGCGTTAGAGATGTTTGGGGGGCTACAATCATTTGGTATAGATATCTCTCCTTTAGGGGAGAGGGGGGAGAAGTTTGCACTGAACCTGTCAGCCAGTATATGTTGGCAATGTCTGTAGGATCAGTAATCTTCACATCATTTTGAACTAATTCTGAGCATATCTGGGAGTTTCCTCCTAGGTTTCTGACATAGCTAAAGAATGCCTTATGGTTGTCTTTAGAGTCCTTAGCTATTTTTCTCAAAATTAGCTTTGGATGATTTTATGAGAGCTCTTAGCTTTTACTTATAGTGATCAGCGTGTCTTACCTTTTAAGGATTTTGCTCTATCTTGTAGTAGTTTTCTCCTTTTGTTGTAGAGTTTGTTTATGGCTGGGGTCCACCAGACTGGACGATTGCCTTTGGTACAAAGAGTCTTTGTTTTGCTTGGGATTGCCTGATCCATGCAGCTCTGCAGGTGCTGGTAGAAGGCATTTGTAAGTGATTCAGCGGTTTGAGTAATGTTAACCGGCTCAGGGGCCTTAAAGGAGACCACACTAGTCTTTAGAAGTGTGAAGTCGGCTTTGAGAAGTTCTTTACTGTGGTCTTTTTCATTTCGGTGGGGGGATGAGGACCTCCAGCGAGATTAGTTTGTGATCAGATCTCACCAGTGAGGGGTATACTTCGGCGTTGAACATTGTGCTCCCATGTTCGTGATGATGAGATCAAGTATGTTTTCTCCTCTTGTGGGGATGGTGACTAGTTGTTCCATGGCATTTGAGTTTATGAATTCCAGGAACTTTTGGGCTAGAGTGTTTGGGCTTGAGTAGTGTTCCCAGTCTATATTAGGGTAGTTGAAGTCACCTAGTATGATGGTGTTCGGAGATACATTTATCCCCTCCAGTGTTTTCAGGAAGGCCATATGAGGTTCCTGAGTTTGCGAGGGTGGCCTGTAACATGCTACAAATTGCAGAGCAGTCTTGCCTATGGTTAATTGCACCTGGATGGTTTCCGATGCATTGTGCAATGCCACCAATCTTGAGGTGTGGGTGTCCTTGATGAATATGGATACCCCTCCTCCTTTCTTGGTATTGTCCGGGTTTTGGGGCCGGAACGCATGATATGAGGTAAAACCTGATAGTGCTGGGGTGCTCTCAGGAGCCTTGAACCAGGTTTCTGTCACAGCACAGTCATCGATGTTCTCCATACTGAGAAGGGCCTCGAAAGTGCGTGCATCTTGAGGTTGAGACTTCTGGCATTGAGCAGCATTACCCTTAGTTTTTTCTTTGTTTTGTTCTAGGGTGGTAGGTTTAGAATTTGAGCCTTGCCTAAAAAAGGCACTATGGGAGTGGCAAGAGCCTTTGCCAAAATCCGGAATCCCAGGGGTGACAAGTGCAAGCCGTCCCTTGCGAAGCAGTGTGGCTTGTCCAGCATGTCATCCCAGGCAGACAGACATTGGATCCCCTTTGAATGACACCAGAGTTTAAGCCAATTGTTAAAGCTGATCATCTTATCTCTGTATTGTGGCATCATTCTTGGTGAAGGTAGGATACTGCTCAAGGTCAGGGTCATACCTGCTTGGGCTACATAATCAGAGAGCTCCTCTATGTCTCTTTTCATGTAGTCCAAGGAGGTACGTCTCAGGTCGTTAACACCAGCGTGGACAATGATGGAGTCGTACTTGCACCTGCTGTGGAGAGACCTGAGTGCATGCGTTATGTGGCGGATTCTAGCACCCGACAGGCAGCTTACTGTGACCTTCTCCTTACTCAGTCTGGTGAATGGGACGTCAGTGTGTCTGACTATGGAGTCACCAATGACTAGTGTGTCTGGCATTGTGTTTGGCCTTAAGGGCTGTGACTGCTTGACACTCTGACTGTGTGGTCTATGTGTTGCAGGTGTTGTGTTCTGAGGTGGTAGTTGTTTGGGTGTCTGCTTTGGTGGCCTCTGCTGTTTTGGTAGATTTTTGATCAGAGCCTCCGAGTATGTCTTTGTTTGTTTATGTGCATGATTTGAGGTTGTGATGGTATTATGTGAGACTGGGTCTATAGTGTGTGTGGTTACCTTCTCCTCCTGTCTGGTCATGCCAGTCCTATGTTGAGAGAGCTCAGCCTCCAGTTTGGCCGTATAGTTGCATCTCTCGCATGTATTTGTGTTTTGTGGGAGGAGGAGAGGGTTGTCTGTGTACATGAGGCAATTGTAACATTGCCTCAATATTCCCAGGTTCACCAGCTGAGCAGGAGAGGACATTAGCAACTGATCCCTCGACATGCTAGAAGGAATAGACAGAAAAACTTAAGAAAAGGTTCTGGGGGATGTGGGTGACCGAGAAATGGGGTTTGCTTTTTGGGGTACTTTCTATAACAAGAGTGCTGTATCGAGGTGATAAGTACTGTAGGAGCAAGTGCTTTGCGATACAGATAGAGAATAGTCTACTTGGGAGTCAAGTAGAGATAATTTATAGTTGTAGGATACACTAAATAGAACAGTAGTATACTTTGAGGAAGGTAGTTTTAAGGTAAAATTTGAAGAGTGGACTTTAGGTAGCCCTAATAGTTTAAATCTGATTAACCGGCGCTGCCCTAGTGTGCAACGGTAGCAGCTCCGCACTAAATCGCGCTAAAGAGCGCTAACACGTGCTTTATAGCAGGGGGCTGGAAAAAACAGGAAATTACCCAAAATGGCCGACAAATTACTAGTTGCTGCTTCTAACCACTCCTCTGAGGACAAACAAGCAGCTCAGTACTCCCCACTCCCACTGGTGAGTAAAGAAACTACCTCTGGCCACACAAGAAAATGGAGGAACACAGAAACCAAATACAAAGCCCAGGGATCAGTAAAATCTGATCACTGGAACAACTAGCTAGGAAAGTTTAGGAAAGGAGAAATATTTTTTTGTTTTTTTTTTTTGCAAACAGACAGAAAAAAATGCAGTAAATGCTTTGTTTTCGACTAAATTGCTATCAAAGGCTGGTACACTTGAGTGTATTAGCCTGTTTGTTACTTTTAAGCAATACTTTAGCCCACAAGTGCAATCAACAATATAGTCTTTCGTTATATTTTCCCTTCTACATCCCCTTAATAACATCCTCATTATTGCAAATCAGGTTCCAGTCCTCACACAAACATTGCTCACTGAAAGGTAATTAATTCTCCCAAAATTCTCTTTAACCTCACTAACAGTTGTTTTTAGAATATAAATATGTGCTACTGTAATCCTCTTTTTCTGCCAATTGGCCCTCTATAATCACAAACCTACAATTATTGTCTTTCTTTTATCACTATTTTAGTATATTTTGCAGTCAGTACTATTACTCCATTTTGCTTGGTCCCTGATACTCTGTTGAATATCTGTTATGAAATCCTTTCATTGCCAAACTCATATGCTCATCTCCATCCAAATGTTTCCTGTAACACTGCTATTTGTACTCCACACTTCCTAATATAATTAAGTACTTTTTTCTCTTTCCTTTTTGTATGTACCTTCAATGCCACTTTAATTCTATGATACAATTAATAAGACAGTCATTGTGATGAAAAAAGCTAACAGTTGTACAAATGCAAATACAGCTCTTTTCATAGGCTAGAATACTATTACTTTCATATTTTCCATTATCTAGTCTGTTTGCTTAGAAAAAAATCCCTTTGTCTGCAGCATAAGCTAAAATTAGTCTATACATTCACCTGTATAAAAAGAAGGGAAATTATTTAGCATACATATAATATGATCAATACATTTTTACATATTACATTGCTTATATCTAGCCTTTTTCTTGTTACAGTATAAACCCTACATACATTACAAACAAGGAAAAATACTTTCATACATTAAGACTTCCCCACCTCACATTTAAAATAAATACCTCTACATACTTTACAATATAATATGACATTTGTTATATACCTTAGCAACATTTTTTTTATTTACAGTCCCTCAGATCTCTATCCTGGGTCCTCTCCTATTTAATATATTTATTTATTAATGAACTCCACTAAAATATGTTTAGTCTTCTGCGTCTCTTTAGACGGATTTCAGCCTTGAAAATTTTAGGAGGCTCTGCACTACACTCTAAAATATTACTTGGCATCTCTTCCCTCACTAATATCTGAGGAACCCTCCTAGGCCCTTTGGTAATTGCCAGCAGTGGTTCCCCCTGTACATCCAAAGTGGACATCTGCAAGGCCTCCATGGACATGTATGGCATCGGATCCATGCCAGGCTGTGAAGCAATCATGGCAGAGGAATCTGAGAAGGAAAAGTACAGTTGTGTACACTTACCATAAATGTAGATGTTCAAGTGTATCCACTGTTACAGTCATTACATTTGGGGTATCTGCCTGCAGATAGGCCTCAGCCGGCCTGAAAATCAAAGTCTTGGATTCCTGCGTCGGATGCTCTCTCTTCTTCCATGACGTCAGATCGTCAGGGGTATAAAACATGCTGCTGACGCCATTACATCAGTTTTTCTTGCCCCAGATGTCAGGTGCCCCCATAATTGAAAGCAATTATATGTTAGGTTGCACCTCCAACAAAAAGCAAATACACCAGAAAGCTGAAATACGCTAAACAAGAAGAAAAGTATAGCCAAGAGAAGGCTGGAGGGAGGGTAACCAGAACTGCAACACTGGGTCCTCTCCTATTTAATATATTTATTTATTAATGAACTCCACTAAAATATGTTTAGTCTTCTGCGTCTTTTTAGACGGATTTCAGCCTTGAAAATTTTAGGAGGCTCTGCACTACACACTAAAATATTACTTGGCATCTCCTCCCTCACTAATATCTGAGGAACCCTCCTAGGCCCTTTGGTAATTGCCAGCAGTGGTTCCCCCTGTACATCCAAAGTGGACATCTGCAAGGCCTCCATGGACATGTATGGCATCGGATCCATGCCAGGCTGTGAAGCAATCATGGCAGAGGAATCTGAGAAGGAAAAGTACAGTTGTGTACACTTACCATAAATGTAGATGTTCAAGTGTATCCACTGTTACAGTCATTACATTTGGGGTATCTGCCTGCAGATAGGCCTCAGCCGGCCTGAAAATCAAAGTCTTGGATTCCTGCGTCGGATGCTGTCTCTTCTTCCATGACGTCAGATTGTCAGGGGTATAAAAAGTACAGTTTTGTACCTACCATAAATGTAGATGTTCGAGGATTCCATTGCTGCAGTCCTAACAATTGGGTATAGTCCGCATCCAGTCGGCCCGAATACCAGAGTATAAGGCTGACGTCGGTCATGGCGCATTAGACTGACGTCAGCACGTCAGGGTACTAATGCGCATGACCGGCGCCCTATCCTCAGTCTTTTCTTGCCCCAGATGTCAGAAGACCCTAAAAGGACAAGGCCCAAAAAGCCTGCACCAAAACATGAACAATATATACAAAAATATAAGCAGGTAAGCTCACCTACACTACCACCCCTAAACACAGAGGGGAAGGAGGGAGGTTGCAGCAATGGAATCCTCGAACATCTACATTTATGGTAGGTACAAAACTGTACTATGTTCTTCGTCTTCCATTGCTGCAGTCCTAACAATTGGGTAGAATCCCAAAGCAGAGGTAAGGGAGGCTGGCAAATCATAAAGAAGCAGGAGCTGACAACATGCCTTGCAAAACAGCTGTGGCAAAACCAGCCCTAGACTTAGAGTAGATAGGAAGGTGATAATGCTTAGAGAAAGTATGCACTGAACTCCAAGTAGCTGCTTCCAAAATATCCTTAGTTGCCACCCCCCGTAGAAATGCTGTTGAAGTGGCAGTAGCCCTAGTGGAATGAGGCCTAATCCCAGCTGGAACCTCCTTGCCATGATGGGAATAAGAAAATGCAATGCAAAAGCCAATCCACCTAGAAATAGTTTGTTTTGAGACAGGCTTGCCCTGCGAACTCAAAGCAAAAGAAACAAACAACTGCTGAGACTGTCTAAAATCCTTAGTCCTGCTTAAGTAATAACGCAATTGCCTGTGTACATCTAAAGTATGCAAAATCTTTTCCACTTTATTTTGGGTGTCTGCATAAAAGTAGGCAAATGAATAGTCTGGTTTAAAGCCACACTAGAAACCACCTTAGGCATAAAGGAAGGATTAGTACGTAATGATACCCTATCCTTATGGAAAATCAAAAGGGCTCGACTGCCATAAGGGCCTGCAACTCAGACACCCTTCTTGCAGAAGTAATAGCCAACAAAAAGCAGTCTTCCATGACAAATATTTCAATTCAGCAGTAGCCGCAGGCTCAAAAGGTTGTAGAGTAAGTTTTTCCAACACAAAATTGAGATCCCAAGCAGGAGTAGGAGCTCTAATACGGGGGTCTTATATTCTTTGCCCTCTAAGAAACTGCTTGAACAAAGGATGTGAAAACAAAGGTGGGTCACAATCATAGTGAGCTGAAATTGCTGCAGCATGAATCTTAATAGAAGAGAAGGACAACCCTTTGTCCAATAACTCGGTAAGATATTGAAGAGCCACACTCAAATTAGGCTCAGAAATCTCCAAATTCCTTGCTGCACTCCAAAATAAAAATCTCTTCCATTTTGCTGCGTACACTCTCCTTGTACTAGGTCGTCTAGCTTCCATAATCACATTTAAAACTTGTTGAGGAAGTTGAGACCTGCTGTGTTTCAACACAGAATATGCCAGGCTGTTAGATGAAGAGAGTGAAGCTTGACATTGAGCAGATGACCGTCCTCTTGAGATAACAGATGAGGAATCAGAGGTAAAGGCCATGGAGGCTTCTTTACCAGACTCCGTAGTAGTGGGTACCAGTGTTGCCGAGGCCAATCTGGAGCTATCAAAATCATCCTTGGCCTGTCTTGTCTGACCTTTAATAGCACCTTTGGAAGAAGAGGCAGAGGTGGAAAGGCATACACATGAAGATTTTCCCAACTGAAAGACAGAGCATCCACTTTCCAAGCTGTGTGATGAAACCCCTTTGTGCAATACTTTGGCAGCTGGTGGTTTAGTGGAGAAGCGAACAGATCTATGTCTGGAGTTCCCATGACACTGTGAATGTCTGAAATACAAGAAGATCCAGTTTCCACTCGTGGGGATCCATGATTAGCCTGCTTAACACATCTGCTAAGGAGTTCTGTGCTCCTGGCAGAAACCTTGCCTGAAGAGTTAGTCGCAAGCTTAGCGCAATCTCCCATAAAATCATTGCTTGCCTGCATAGAGGATAAGAATGTGTTCCCCCTTGCTTGTTGATACACCACATGACAGTTGTGTTGTCTGTTAGAATCAACACCTGTCCTGGAAGAAGTAACTCCTTGAAAGCCAGTAAAGCGAACTGGACTGCTAACATCTCCTTCATGTTGATATGTAGATGCTGTAGTCTGGCAGGCCACTTGTCTTGTATCCACTTTCCAAGTAGATGAGCTCCCCAAGCAATGTCCGAGGCATCTGTCGTTAAAATCTGACTCGCCTCTGGCCGGGTCACAGAGAGTCCCTTGTTTAGGTGACATTCCTGAGCCCACCACAAAAATTCCCTTTGAAGGCAAGGTATTATGGGAATGACAGTGTCTAAATCCTGGCAGTGCTGTGTCCATACATTTTTGAGATACCATTGTAACTTCCTCATATGCAGTTTGGCATTGGGAAGCACCAGAATACAAGATGCCATGAACCCTAATGCTTGAAGGACTGTCCCTGCAGTCAGCACGGACTGATGAGATAGATGATGGAAGTAAAGTGATAGACTCATTTGTTTGTCCGGGGTTAAAAGGCCATCTGGGCTGCTGTATTCAGTCTCACACCCAGAAAGCACATGTCTTGAGAGGGTACTAGACTGGACTTTATTTCGTTCACAGAATACCCCAGGCATCTTAGCACTGCTATAACATATTCCAGATGCTGTAGAAGGTCTTCCTTTTCTTGAGCCAGAATCAGGCAGTCGTCTAAGTAAGGATAGATTTGAATTCCTTGTAGCCTGAAGTAAGCTATCACTGGAGCCAGAACCTTGGTGAATACTCTGGGCGCAGTAGATAAGCCAAAGGGCAATGCAGAGAACTGATAATGAGAATCTCCAGCTCGAAACCGCAGATACTTCCTGCAACTTAGCCTGATAGGCACATGAAGGTAAGCTTCCTTGAGATCTAAAGTTACCATCCAGTGATCTTTGCCCAGCAGAGGTAAAAGCTGTTGTAACGTCAACATCTTGAACTTGGGAATGTCCAGATAAGTGTTGAGGAGAGATAAATCCAAAATTGGTCTCCACGTGTTCCCCTTCTTTGGTACTAGGAACATGCGGGAATAAAATCCTAGGCCCCTTTCTGATACAGGGACTGGCTGAATGGCCCCCATTTTGAGTAACTGAGAAACTTGCTTGTGAGCCTCTTTTCTTTGTGGAGGAGGAACGTCTGGCATGCCTCTGAAAGGGGGCATTGTATGGAAATAAAACCTGTAACCGTGGTGAATAATGTCCAACACCCATCTGTCTTGAGTAATTAAATCCCAATTTTCTTTGAAAAGAGACAGTCGTCCTCCCAAAGGAGCTGCCAGACGAGAATCTACTGGCAGCTGAAAAGGCAGGTCATTGGGTCTGCTTACGAAAGGACTGACCCCTGCCCTCACTAGAAGTCTGAGCAGGTGAACTCCCTGTTCTAGACCTAAAAGAACCTTGAGCCCTGCCCCTACCACGTCTAGACCTACCCCTAGACTGGGAGTCATAAGCAGGATAAGTCCACCCCTTAGCAGGCTAATTTCTACTAAACTTCGGTGGCTGTACCTGCAAAAAATTCTTAACAGTTTGCATAGATTTAGCTTTGTCCTCCATTTTCTTTAAAACTGCTTCCACAGGTGAACCAAACAAAACATCAGACTGTAAAGGTGCATCCAAAATCCTTGTCTTAACATGCTCAGCCAAATTCTGATCTCTTAACCAGGCATGCCTGCGAAGAACAGAACTAGTGGCAGCCACCCTCGAGGAGGCCTGCACAGCATCAAAGCCACATTGCAAAGAATGCTTGCCCACTTGTTCAGACACATAAACCAAATCCAGCAACTCTTTACACTCAATACCTTCCGCCAAAGCATCCACCTTAGACTTCAATTGAGAAAGGAGATAATTTTGATATTTCAGCATGTGGAACTGACAATTCAATGCTCTCATGGCTAGAGTGGAAGAAGTATACAGTTTCTTACCCCACCTATCCAAAGCCCTAGCCTCCTTGTCAGTGGGAACAGGATTTCTAACCACAGAGGCTTTAACACCTTTAGGCCCCTGAGAAATAGTTTCTGGGTCCGCCCTAGGACTCTTAAACAAATACTTATGAGCTTCAGGCACCCTATAGTACCTATCAGGTTTAACAGGAGCAGGAGGCAAAGAATCAGGGTTCAGGGAAGCCTCTGCAAAAACATCTTCCACCACAGTCAACACAGGAGGTATAGCTAAGGGCCTATGCTGGGGTAAAACAAGAATTCCCTAAGCCTCTTCCTGGAATCAGAGTAATCCTGGCCTTCCCATTTAAAGTGCTCCCTCATGGAATGCAGAGTCTCTGAAAATGAAAAATCCTCAGGAGGAGAAGCCAAGGAGTGGCATCATCCATATCAGAATCAGAATAAGGAGGATACTCCTGTAAATCATCCGCAGAGGACTCAGAAGCCTCTGAACCGTGTTCAAAACTGGCAAACTCGGCTCCACCCTAGGCCTCTTAGCAGGAGGGCCCATAGAACCTCTAATCATAGTAATCAAATCTTCTGCCATTTTAAGCATATGTTTCTTAGGTACAGAACCCGAAAAGCTAGGAGAAGCCCCCACTGAAGCTGAAATTGGCCTACCTCTAAAAGAAGCTTTAGCAACAGAAGGAGAGGCTCCAATTACTGTGGGACAAGAGGGAAGAATAGGCCCTTGAGAAGCCCCTTCAGCCTGGCCTGCCTCCTGAGATGGGACATCCTGGAACAGTAAAGTTTCTGCCGGAGACTCCATAGAAACTCCTGGCAAAACCTCTGGCTCCACTGAGCCTCCTAAAGAACCGACGTCCGGGACTGCGGTTCTTCAACCCTAGGCTTCGCTGTTTTGTCCTTGCGCTTCCTGGACGAAGCGGCGGAGCATCCGGCGGCATTTTATAATTGCAACGTTTCCCAAACACTAACCTGGCACAGTCTAACCTCCTCTTAATAGTGCGTTTGTTAAACCTAGCACAAGAGCGGCAACCAACAACGTCGTGCTCAGGCCCTAAACAAGGTATACACAAAGTATGGAAATCCTTATGCGGTATCTGTTTCCCACAAGAAATACAGTTATTCACTTTTTCTGACATCCGGTTAAATACTGAGGCAAGAAAAAACCAAAATGTTCCCCAACGGGGTACTTAGCCAACTCTGATTCGGTCTGAAACTCCGGTTTCGGAAATATCTCAGAACGCCAACCTGCACTTGCAAAACTGCTTCTGCATCGGACCACGCGGCAAAAAAGACTGAGGATAGGACGCCGGTCATGCGCATTAGTACCCTGACGTGCTGACGTCAGTCTAATGCGCCATGACCGACGTCAGCCTTATACTCTGGTATTCGGGCCGACTGGATGCGGACTATACCCAATTGTTAGGACTGCAGCAATGGAAGACGAAGAACATCATGCTGCTGACGCCATTACATCAGTTTTTCTTGCCCCAGATGTCAGGTGCCCCCATAATTGAAAGCAATTATATGTTAGGTTGCACCTCCAACAAAAAGCAAATACACCAGAAAGCTGAAATACGCTAAACAAGAAGAAAAGTATAGCCAAGAGAAGGCTGGAGGGAGGGTAACCAGAACTGCAACACTGAATACACTCGAACATCTATATTTACGTTAAGTGTACACAATTGTACTATGTTCTTCGTGTTTCACTGTTGCAATCGTTACATTTGGGTTGATTCCCAAAGCTAGGGAAGGGAGGAAGACGTTAGAGAGCATTAGAACCAGCTATTAAGCCCTGCAAAACTGCAGTGGCAAAACCAGCTCTGGATTTAGAAAAAATAGGCATGTGGTAATGCTTAGTGAAGGTGTGTACAGATCTCCAGGTAGCAGCTTCTAGGATGCCCCTGGTAGGAACACCTCTGAGAAAGGCTGTAGAGGTAGATGCAGCCCTGGTGGAATGTGATCTTATCCCCTGTGGGGTAGGTTTTGCATGGTGCTTATAGCAGAAATGAATGCAATGGGCTATCCGCTTAGAAATGGTTTGCTTTGAAATGGCCTTCCGCTCTGCCCATGCAGCAAAGCCAACTAGCAGCTGTTAAGATTTTCTGAGAGGCTTAGTCCTGTCTAAATAAAATCTAAGTTGTCTGTGCACGTCCAAAGAGTGCAGTATTCGTTCTCCTTTGTTTTGTGGATTTGGGGAAAAAAGTAGGCAAATGAATGGACTGATTAAGGGCTACACTAGACACCACCTTAGGCATAAAGGAAGGATTGGTCCTGAGGGACACCCTGTCTGCATGGTATATGATGAAGGGCTCCACTGCCATGACAGCCTGCAATTCAGACACTCTTCTTGCTGAAGTGATGGCTAGAAGGAAGGCTGTTTTCCAAGAAAGGAATTTCAACTCTGCAGTTGCAGCTGGCTCAAAATGAGGTACAGTGAGCTTTTCCAATACAAAGTTAAGGTCCCAGGCTGGAGTAGGGGCTCTCCTGGGTGGTCTTAAATTTTTGGCCCCTCTGAGGAATTGCTTTAGCGGGGGGGGGGGGCAATATTATAATGTGCTGAAATGGCAGAGGCATGAATTTTAATTGACGAGAAGAAAAGGCCCTTGTGAAGCATATCTCTGTTAAGTATTGAAGAATATGCAGTAAGCTGGGCACCGTTGTGTTCATCCCCTGAGTCTGGCTCCAGGAACAGTATCTTTTCCACTTTTCAGCATAGGATTTTCTAGTACTAGGCCTCCTTGCCTCCAGAATGACATCTAGCATCTGCTTACTGAGGGATGCTATTGGAGAGCCCAAGGAATTAGTCAGGCTGCAAGTTTCAGGGTTTAAAGCTGAGGGTGTAGAATCTGGCCCTCCTGATGGGACAGCAGGGAAGGGGTCTGAGGCAGGTGCCACGGTTCCAGCAGTGACATACTGCGCAAGAGGGGGTACCAGTGCTGGCGTGGCCAGTCTGGTGCAATCAGTATTGTTCTTGGTTTGTCCTGTTTGATCTTTAGCAGAACTTTCGAGAGGAGAGGCAGAGGGGGAAAGGCATACACTGAGAGGCTTTCCCAGGTGAAGGACAGGGCATCCACTTTCCAAGCTTGACTGTGGAAAGTCCTTGTGCAGAATTTGTCCAATTGGAAGTTCTGAGGGGAGGCAAACAGGTCTATCTCTGGATTCCCCCATTTGTTTCTCAAAAGGCTGAATATCTTTGGTTCCAGTTTTCACTCATGTGGGTCCATGAGATTTCTGCTTAGGTCATCTGCCAGTGAATTTAGCTTGCCTGGCAGGAATTGAGCTTGTAGGTGCACCTGGTAGTTCAAGGCTGTGTTCCACAGAGCCATGGCTAGTCTGCAGACAGGGTACAAGTGGGTTCCCCCTGCTCGTTTATGTACCACACAACTGTGGTGTTGTCTGTCTTTACCAATAATTGTCCTGGAACACAAGGTTCCAGAGTCCAAGAAATTACTGCTCTCTTGGACTCAGGAACCTTGTGTTTCGCTTGTTTGTGGTGTCCTTCAAGTTTGGAATAATTGTCCTGGAAGAATGTGGTCCTTGAAGGCTGTCAGGGAATTCTGTACAGCTAACATTTCTTTTTGATTGATATGCAGGCGCATCTGACTCTGGTTCCATTTGCCCTGAATGCACTGCCCTGCCAAGTGAGCCCCCTATGCATAGTCTGATGCGTCTGTTATTAGGGTTTGGGTGGCAGGGGGTAGAGTGAATGGGAGCCCCTTTTTGTGGTAGCAGGCCTCTGCCCACCAAAAGAACTCTGTCTTTATACAAGGAATGATAGGAATCCTTGATTCCAGGTCCTGAGAATGTTGACACCATAGGCTTTTTAGATACCATTGTAGTTTCCTCATATGCAGTCTTGCAAATGGAATTAGTAGAATACAAGAGGCCATGAACCCCAGGGCTTGCAGGATTTTCCTTGCAAATAGCTGGGTCTTTTTGTCCAGTAGTTTGAAGTAGGCTGTCAAATAAACTTGTTTCTCTGGCGTGAGGCAAGCCATCTGGGAAGTTGTGTTCAAGCTTGCTCCCAGGAATACAATTTGTTGGCAGGACACTAGATGAGATTTCTTTTCATTTATGGTATACCCCAGTGAGGTTAGAGGTTTCTTTACAAATGCCAGATGTTTTAGTAGCATGTCCTGGATTTCTGCCTGAATTAGACAATTGTCCAGGTATGGGTATAATTGAATATTTCTTTGCCTGCAAAATGCAATGACTGGAGCCAGACACTTTGTGAATACCCTGGGCGCAGTAGATAACCAAAGGGAAGTGCAGAAAATTGATAGTGCCTGGAGCCTGCACTGAAGCGTAGGTATTTCCTGCAAAATTCCCTTATTGGAATGTGCAGGTAAGCTTCCTTTTGGAATGTGCAGGTAAGCTTCCTTTAAGTCTAAGGTTGCCAACCAGGATCTTTGCCTAGCATAGGAAGCAACAGTTGAAGTGTTAGCATTCTGAATTTTGGGATTACCAAAAAGGTGTTTAGAATAGATGGGTCCAGGATAGGACGCCAGGAGCGGTCTTTTCTGGGTACCAAGAAATGTCTTGAGTAAAAACCTTGTCCCCTTTCTTCTGCTGGGACAGGTTGAATAGCCCTGATACTTAGAAGAGAGAGAACCTGCTGTTGAGCCTCTGCCCACTGATTTGGGGGTAGGTCTGGCCAACCGTTTGGGGTTGGTGAGGTGTGGAAGTGGAATCTGTATCCTTGGAAGACTATATTTAAAACCCATTTGTCCTGGGTACTGAGTTCCTAGTTTTTTTGCATGCAAAGCAATCTTTCCCCCTAAGGGAGCAGGCAGTTGAGCAGGGCTTGGAAGGTTTAAGGTTAAGTCATTGTGACATTTTTCCATAGGGGGTGTCTTACTACTTCCAGCTTTGGAAGTGGGAGCCACCACTGCTTAGGTCTGTGAATACCTTGAGACTGTAGCCTAGGTAGTCTGCTGTTCCTGGGTTTGGACTGAGAAGGCCTGGAAGAGACAGGAAAGGGCCAATTTTTAGAGGGCCAATGCCTACTAAATCTGGGAGGCTGTACTTGCAGAAAATCTTTAACAGTTTGCATAGATTTAGCTTTTTCCTCCATCTTTTTAAGGACTTCTTCTGCTTTGTTGCCTTTGTCTTGGTTTAAGGGAGCATCCAGTAATTTAGCTTTAACATGATCTGGCAAATTTTGCTCCTTAAGCCAAGCATGCCTTCTAAGTACAGACCCAGTGACAGCAGCCTTGCAAGATGCTTCTAAAGAGTCAAAACCACATTGCAAAGTATGCTTACTAACTTGTTCAGCAGAATGCATTAAATCTTGTAATTCTTTATTTTCAGCACAGCAGGAATCAACATCATTTTCTGTTTAAGTAGTCCCATAATATGCTGCTGATACTTTAACATATGAAACTGGCAGTTTAAGGCCCTAATGGCCAAAGTAGCAGAAGTGTACACCTTCTTACCCCATCTGGCCAAGTCCATGGAATCTCTATCAGAGGGCTAGGGTTTTTGGCAGAAGTAGCCTTAATGCCTTTAGGTCCTTGGGAAATGGTCTCTGAGTGCGCAGTAGGATTCTTGAAGAGGAACTTGAGAGAGTCAGGTACTCTAATACCGGTCAGGCTTCCTGGGAGCTGGAGGTAAAGTGTCTGGGGCCAGGCTAGATTCCAAGAAGGCATTATCTACAATGTCCAGGACAGGAGGGATAGCTAAAGGCCTGTGTTGAGTGAGGAGTAAGAATTTCCTAAGCCTCTTTTTGGAGTCAGAGTAATCCTGGCTTTCCCAGCAGAAATGCTCACTAAGAGTGTGCAAGGTTTCACCAAAAGAAAAATCTTCTGGAGGGGAAGCAGAGGGAATGGAATCCTCTGCATCAGAATCCTCATAGGTAGAGAAGGGAAAATCCTGGTAATCAGAAGAAACAGAAATTTCAGAATCCTGATCAGAAGGAAAGTCAGTTCTAGGTCTCTTAGAGGGTGAAGGCTGTCTTCCCCTAATTAAAGTAATAAGGTCTTCAGCCATTCTTATCATTTGTTTTTTAGGCATATGGGCCTGACCATGCAGTTTGGATGTCGGTTTTCTAGGCGTGGGTCGAGTTTTAGGCCTTGAAGAAGAAGTTGGCGTCGGTTTGAAATGCAAGTCAGTAGGGCCTGAATACACCTTCAGAAGACGGTGCCTGCACAGAGGCTCTGGATCCATCCAAGGTAGAGACATCTGCAGGTTCCATAGTCGAAGAAGCATCTTGTGGCATACCGGACTCTGAATGGGTCTCAGTAGAGGCCTGCAAATCTGAAGTAGTGGGTATCAGGGGCTGCGAAAGCACCTCACTGAGTACCGGCAAACTGGCTACTAGCTTAATGGAAGTGTCATCAGCAGCTTTGGACCTAAGCGGTCTGTCTCTGCCTTTATCTTTACGTTTTTTCGGAATGTCGGTAGTCGGATGGCTTACCGAAGCCATTTCTGGATAGTTAAACAGAGTACCAAAATAATTTGCTGCAAAAATAAACCAAAGACGACTAGTTTGGGGGTTGAATAAGGCACAAAACCGACAGTGAGGGACGTCGTGGTCTGGGCCTAAGCAAGGAATGCAGTACGAATGAAAATCTTTATGAGGCATTTGCTTTCCACACGTAATACAATTGTTAACTTTTACTGACATTGGTTAAGAGCAAGAAAAAGAATCCCCAACGGGGTACTTAGCTTTTTTGAAGACTCTGGTTCTGAAACTCAAAAAAAATTTCAGGAATCTGCTTACTGACACTTGCAAACTGCTTCGGCTTCGTGCACCGCGCGGCAAGAAAGACTGATGTAATGGCGTCGGCTGCATGTTTTATATCCCTGACGACCTGACATCATGGAAGAAGAGACAGCATCCAACGCAGGAATCCCAAGACTTTGATATTCAGGCCGGCTGAGGGCTACCTGCAAGCAGATAACCCAAATGTAATGACTGCAACAGTGAAACATGAACATCTGGATGATACTGTAGGCTTTCACCAGCCTCAAGTGAGACATCCAGTGGAGGTGGCACAGCTGAAGAATCCAAATGAGCTTTCTTGGTCTTCTTCATCACAGACAGTTGACCCTAGGGCTGGGAAGATCCTTCCACGGTGTCTTTAGCCAACAGTTTAATTCGTTGGTTCTCTAGGTAGATTGCAAGGGAAGAAAGCCAACTATGCAACGTCTTAGGGATAAAAGCTTGACAAATCTCACAAGACGTATGCTAGTTTTGCAGATGATATATTTTTATTACGGAAAGGTAATGTTTATAATTTTAATATTTTTATTGACTCTCTACAGTCGAGTACCAGTTTTCTTGTATTTGATTTTTTTTAAACAAGAAACATCTTTATTAAACCATTACTTACGACATATGCAATCATACATTTATATAAATGAAACAAAGCATACCAACGCAATCCTAGTTGCAAGCGTTTTACATCACAAACCATACTGACACACTCCCAGTTGCAAATATTATATTTTACTTATAATCTACACAATCATTTTAGCTCAAACATTACATAGCACATTTAAGTCCTCCCTTCTTTTAAACCTAATTCCTCTCATGTATGCATTGTTCCCCAATTCCAATTTTTTCCTATGTAGTTTGCCCCTACATTTTTCTAAAGATCTCAATTCCAGTTGTTTTATCTCTCTTACTATATTCACTACTTCTAATGTAGCTGGTTTAGATTTTGATTTCCATTTTCTAGTAACTGCTTTTTTGGCAGCCACCATAATTAGAGACATGAAGGTCTTACCATGTCTAGCAATTCTGGTTCTGTATCATAGCTCATAAAAATCTCTCTCGTCACACCAATCTACCCACCCAGCATTCTTGTATTGGATGTTCTCTTTATGTGAAAAAGTTAATTTCTTGGATACAGTGGTGACACTTAATACTAAGCTTGATACTACGATTCATAGGAAGGATGTTCAGGCTGTCACATATGTCCACTCTGATAGTATACATCCCAGGCATATATACAAGGGAGTAGTGAAAAGACAGTTTATGACAGCTAGCAGGCTTAACACAAGAGATGAGAATTGTATATACAAAAAGGACAATATGGCTATAGATTTTTCAAACAGGGCATATAAAAATGAGCTTACTGAAAATACTAAGGAACTAATAATTAATGAAAGAAAAGATTTAGCTAAACCATATTTATACATTAGTAATGATAATATTAGTACTCAGCCAAATTGGGAATATAGTATTGGATATTTCACAAAGTACAACAGACATACTAACATGGTAAAAGACATAATTCAGAAGAACTGTGCTATACTGCAGTCTAATTCAGAAATTAAAAATATTGCTAGTGATAGACTGAGATTTGTGTACAAAAAAGAAACTTAAAACAGTATTTATGCTACAAATATTTAAGATCTATTCAGAAATCTGATTGTACAATTAAAACAAATGGTATGACTCTGCCATAATTACACCTACTGTAATGAAATTAATACTAATCTATATTTTAAACATCCTATTACAAATGAAAATTTTATGTTCCAAGCTTCAGCTACATGTTATACAAATAATGTGGTTTATGTTGCAAACTGTGTTCTCTGCGAACATTTTTATATATGGAAGACCAACAAGAAATTAAAAGAAAGGATTAGAGCACACTTTTCGGATATTCCCTGCACTGAAACTAGTGCGTTGAGTAAAAACATTTTTAGTAGGAGTAAAGAGCTTAAATTTAGATTCAGAGGGCTACAGATAATTTTTTGGATGTGTGAGGAGGTGATTTAGTGCTTAAGACAGAAATGGCAGAATATAAGTGGATCAATTACTTCAGAGCAGATAAGCCACCAGGCCTGAATAGTACAAATAGTATTAAGCCAGTTTTAAAGGCTAAGCATGAATTCTTATCATATTTTATGACCTGTCACTGTTTTTTTTTTATTCGTTCTATATTTCATATGTATTTAAACTCTGGGTGGTATTTATATATCTGTATTCATAGGTTTATCTACATTTACATTTATAACTGCATGGAGCTATATATATTTAAATTCAAATTTACTTAATTATTGCTCCTGTGAGTCATGTGATTGAATGATTTTTGATTGGCTAGTGTTTTATTTAAAAATGGAGAGAAGCTGTTTTTAGTATGAAGCACTGACAAAGAGTTTTTTAATTTGAAAGCTTTGTCACATTACTTTGCTGCTATTACTCTGTTATTATTAAACTTATTTGGACATTAAGCTTCTACAGAGCAAACACTGGTCATGACAATCTTCATCCACTGACATTTCTCATTTCTGGATGACATGAAAACCCAAGAACCAGAAACAAAGCAAAATAAAGATAAGAAAATAATAAAAACCTAAGTAGGGCACTTTTTTGAAAAACTGAAAACCAGCAGATGAACAAGCGTTCAGACTGATGATCGAAGATGGCATTCAGACTGGTGGCAAAGAAGTTCTGAGGATGGTACATCCAGACGTCAATAAACAAAAAAAAAAAGGAAAGGAAAGAATAGTGCCAAATACCACCACAAAAAAAGGCAAAATTCAGCACTATAAAGGGAAGGAACCAGTCCAAATTCTCAAAGTCATTTATACTCAGCTTTATTCCACAATAAAAGACAAACACTCAACGGAATCACTGTGTTTTCGTCTATTCAGATTGCTAGACTTCTTCAGATGCAACAAACAATAAAACCCCTCCCATTAAATACTCTAAGTCATCCTCTCATTTGTTGTTGTATCTTTCGGCTTTTCCTGGTTAGGGGTCGCCACAGCGGAACTCCGGTCTGCTAATGATTGGCAGTAGATTTTTACATACCGACTTGCCAGGCCTGATGCACAACCTTCAACTAAGGTACGCCCATTCACGCATGTCTCCACACAGAAGACGCTTTAGCTGAGAATCGAACAAGATGTCTTAGTGTGAGGCGACAACGCTACCGCAGCACCACCACCGCAGCTAAGTCATCCTCTCATTAATTAATAAAATATGCACAGCAGAACAACCATTGAATAACAAAGGAAAATATTCACTCTACAAGAAGTCATTAGACAACAAAGTAAAATGTGGAAAAAAACCATGTTAAGATTTTATAAAAACATTCTATTTTAAAAACCTTGTTTTAAAATTAATACATTATCGAATATATTAAAACATTATATTTCTTTGTAAAAATAAGTATGTTTAAATAAAAAACTAATTAAAACCATCAATGAAGTGCTCTAAGACCTCCATCTACTGTTCAAAAAATTATTGCAAGTAAGTATACTTTGTTTCAACTCATCTTAAAATCAACTATAATATTCCTGTTAAAAATATTGTTGAAAAAAGTAAAAAATACATACACCAATGATACTGCGTAAGTATTGTATGTGTCTAAATTGCTGTGATTATGAAAATGTTCTTATAACTTAGCTGCTTCGAGTTTTAGAAGTGGAACTAGTGAAATATTGCCATTGAGGCCAGGGAATATATTGACTTGAAGTGCAACCTGGCACCAAAGCTCCTTATATTCAATTCTGTTTCCCATGGCCCTCCATTTACATCTTTTTTTAACTTTCTCCAATACAAAAAAAATAAAAATCTTGCTTTAGGACAAATCTTAGTGTGGTTGAAAAGGGCATTATTCTCGGTCTTATTTTGAAAATCATAATAGTGTTCATACACCCGTTTCTTAGGTTTCCGCTCTGTTTTGCCCACGTAAAAACCCTTACATTGATAACACTGGGTAAGATAAACCAAACCTTAAGAATTATAGTTGGAAAAACCTTTACCTTCAATTATTCTATCTCTACTAGTCAAAAACACTCTCTCCTTATGCCAGTTGTAAGGACACTGGTTGCAAGCACCACACTTACATGTGATCCTCCTTTTTACCGGAGTTGTTACCATAGTATCTTTATGTTTTCAAGTAAATCTTTCAAGTTTTGAGCCCTTATACCTTTAACAGGTTGCTTAGAAATTTTCTCGATATCTGTTAGTCCCACAAATCTACTTCATTCTTTTTCAATTATGTTTTTCACTTTAAATACATTTCCATTAAATTCAGTTACAAAAGCCCTATTATATATTTCCTCCTGCTTTTCGTTCCCATTGTCAAAGGGTGTTTTGTTTGTCAAATAATCCCCTAAAATGGGCTTAAATTGAACTTTTCTCTCCTTGGTAACTTCCATATTTAACCTCCTGTATTAGTTCTTCCGGATAGCTTCTCTCCCTAAAAAGTTGTTCCAAAAAAACTACATTCCCATACAAAATCTAGGTCAAAGGACGTCATTTGTTAGCACTGACAAACTGCCCTTTCAAAATATTTCTTTTTTGCCCAAAGGGATGGCTACTTGTAAAATGTAGATATGAATTCAAGAATGTTTCCTTTCTATAAATTTTATATTTGAAACCTTCCCCTGCCTTAGAAATAATTACATCCAAGTAGCTAAGTGAATCTAGAGAGTAACTGTAAGTGAATCTCAGGAATTCCATGGTGTCATTTATATAGTTAATAAACTTGTGTAGTTTGTCAATCGATCCAGTCCAAAATATACAAATGTCGCCCAGGTACCTCTTGTACATAGCCCAATAATTCGCATATCCTCATATATAATAGTGTCCATAACAGTTACTCCACCCCTCCTTATCTGGTTTCATAACGCTAATTTTCCTGTTGTTTTTAAACTTGTCAACTACCTTCATTTCCCCTTTTGTAAGGTTAGGTCTGTATCTACTTTTCATGTACTCCTTCCTGATTTCTTTCTCCACTAATACCTCTACATTTTTTTAGTCGAGGCTGCAGAGGCGGGTTCCATATACTTTTCTTTTTCAACTCATATTTCTCCACCTTAGATGTCACCTTGTTGGCTGAACATAAAATCTCCAAATTAACTTTCCTCACAAAACATTTAAGGTCTTAGGTTCATAGGTTGGTACTAGGCTATCAGCCCTAGGGCCTGTACAAGCCTAGCCATAACAATTCCCTGGCTATTTCTTCCCACACTATTTACTTCCCTGGACCCTTGTCCAAAATATTTTAGTTACATCACCTCGAGTCTGGGATATAAACTTAAAGCCTTTGCATAGCAAACTAAAATGATCAGTTGTCAATTCTAAGGAACTGTAGCTGAAAATATTAAAATTATTATAAGTGTATTTATAGTGTTTTTTTTTAATAATCTCAAAACTGTCAGAAATACAGTCACTGTAAGCAGGTGAGATTAAAACCTCTCTTGCTCTTTCATCCCTTTACCCTCCTCTCCAGTTCTGATTGTAGAAGGGTAGGTTCTGTTTTTTTAACCATTCTGACCTCACAAGGGGTGGGCCATTCTAAAGGGTCTTCCAAGTTCCCTACACAGTCCCCATTATTAACCTCATAAGAGCTACCATTAAACTCTTTTTCCCTTTCTTGATGGTAAACTGTCTCAGAAGAAAATTAACTTGTGTGTTTTGGTTTGGGATAACTCCTTTTTTTTCTTATATTCAGCTATGTCCCTTTCCAGTTTCCTTATTTATCTATTGACTAACCCCTCACTTTTCTCGTCAATCCTTTTCTTAATATTCATATATTTTTCTCTTTCACCGGTTACTGTAAACAAGAAGTCATTAGTAATAATGTGATTTAACTCATCAATTTCTTTGAACAATACAGTCTTAATTCTATCATTTTCCCTCATTATTGTGTTCTTACAATCTCTATTCCACAACAATTAAAACTATCTATAAGCTCATCATGAAACACAGTACATCATTTCTTAACATTATTGGGGTATTTCCACAACCTTAAACTCTTTGGGACTATGCTCAAATCAACACATTCTTTCAAATATGCATTTTCAATCTCAAGTGTCCTTTATTTATACATTAAATCAGACAACTTTTATATACCATTCTCATAAGTATCAATCTGATGGTTGTTTTTATTTTTGTTGCAATTCAATTTAAATTTGTTCATAGGTTGGTACTAGGCTATCGGCCCTAGGGCCTATACAAGCCTAGCCATAATTCCCTGGCTATTTCTTCCCACAGTATTTACTTCCCTGTACCCCTGTCTAGCAGGGCGACTGACATGATCCCCTGGATGAATTTCTTATCTCCCATCCAGTCATCAAGGTTCCTTTTGAAGAGGGCCAAAGAGGTGCTCTGCTTGATATGTATGGGCAGTCTAGGTGTGAAAAACTGCAACTAAACCAGTCCTTCAACTCAAAATTGTCATTTACAACATTAACATTTGTACAGTCACCTCTATTTATCTGAAGTCCACTGGAATCACCGGGTGTTTATTCTTCAATGCCATTGTTGTCCCCATTTCCCCTTAAAATGTTTGGTGTTCTCTGAAAATCCATACCTCCATTAACCAAGTTGTCCATATTTGTTCCAGCTGTTGAGTCCCCTTCGTCATTACTGTTTCATATAGTACACTTAGATTGTTGAAAGACTTCCGGATTACTGACGCTACCACCTTTGAAGATGAGGTTAGCCAAAGATTGGCTAATCGGGGTCAGCAGATCTAAAAGCTGAGTAAGCTGTCCAATCAGTTTTCTAGTTTCGCCAATCTCCTCGTACCTCGCCCTTTTCGCTCCTGGTACAGTGACTTCCCCTTCCATTTCTCCACAAAGTTACCAATAAACCAAAAAGGAAAGGAGAATAGTGCCAAATACCACCACAAACAAAAAAGTCAGCACTATAAAGGGAACGAACCAGTCCAAATTCTCAAAGTCACTTAAACGCAGCTTTATCCCACAATAAAAGACAAATGCTCAATGGAATCACTGAGTTTTCGTCTATCCAGATTGTTAGACTTCTTCAGATGCAATAAACAAAATATGCACAGCAGAACAACCACTGAACAACAAAGGAAATTATTCACTCTACAAAACGTCATTAGATAAACAAAATTGTGAAAAAACATTGTGGAAATGTTTTATAAAAACGTTCTATTTTAAAAACTTTGTTTTAAAATTAATACTTTATTGAATATATGAAAACATTATATTTCTTTGTAAAAATAAGTATGTTTAAACAAAAAAAATAATTAAAACGATCAATGAACTGCTCTAAGAGCTCCATCTCTTGTTCACAAAAACTATTGCAATTAAGTATACTTTGTTTCAGCTCATCTTAAAATCAACTATAATATTCCAAAACATCAACCATTCCTGTTAAAAAGTGGTAAAAATATTGTTGAAAAAAGTTAAACACACATGCAATAATGATACCCCATAAGTACTGTATGTGTCTAAATTGTTGTGATTATGAAAATGTTGTTCTTATAACTTAGCTGCTCTGAGTTTTAGAAGTGGAACTAGTGAAATATTGTCACTGAGGCCAGAGAATATACTGGCTAGAAGTGTAACCTGACAACAAAGCTCCCTAGATTCAATTTTCGTTTCCCATGGCCCTCCATTTACATCTTTTTTAACTTCCTCCAATACAAAGAATAAAAATCTTGTGTTAGAACAAATCTTAGTGTGTTTGAAAAGGGCATTATTCTCATTCTTATTTTGAATATCACAATAGTGTTCATACACCCTTTTCTTAAGTTTCCGCTCTGTTTTGCCCACATAAAAAGCCTTATATTGATTACAGTGGGGCAAGATAAACCAAACCATAAGAATTACAGTTAGAAAAACCTTTACCTTCAATTGTTCTATCTCTACTAGTGAAAAACACATTCTCCTTATGCCAAATTTAAGGACATTGGTTGCAAGCACCACACTTATATGTGGCCTTCCTTTTTACCCGAGTTGTTACCATAGTATCTTTAGTTTTTTCAAGTAAATCTTACAAGTTTTGAGCCCTTTTATGTACAACTTCAACAGGGTGCATAGAAACCTCTTCGATACCTGTTAGTCCCACAAACCTACTCCATTCCTTTTCAATTTTGTTTTTCACTTTAAATACATTTCCATTAAATTCAGTTACAAAAGCCCTGTTGTATATTTCATCCTGCCTGTCGTTCCCATTGTCAAAGGGTGTTTTGTTTGTCAAATAATCTCCTAAAATGGGCTTAAATTTATCTTTTCTCCGTTTGGTAACTTCCAATTTATCCTTCTGTATTAGTTCTTCCACACAGCCTCTATCCCTAAAAAGTTGTTCCAAAAAACTACATTCCCATTCAAAATCTAGGTCAAAGGAAGTCAGTCGACTAGCTCTGACAAACTGCCTTTCAAAATATTTATTTTTTGCCTAAAGGGATGACTACTTGTAAAATGTAGATATGAATTCGAGAAAGTTTCCTTTCTATAAATTTTAGATTTGAAACCTTCCCCTGTCTTAGAAATAGTTACATCCAAGTAGTTTAAGTGAATCCAGAAAGTAATTGTAAGTGAATCTCAGGAATTCCGTGGTGTCACTGACATAGTTAATAAACTCGTGTAGTTTGTCAATTGATGCAGTCCAAAATATACAAATGTCCATGTACCTCTTGTACATAGCCCAATAATTCACATATACAGGGTTGAAAATAAATCTTTCTTCCCATGCAGCTACAAATATGTTTGCATATGTGGGGGCGCAAGCTACCCCCTGCAATTCGTGAAAAAATTCTCCACCAAAATAAATAAAAATTGTTTAGCAAAACCAAATCCATTAAATATACATAAGTAGTTGGTTCTCTGCTTCTTATGCCATCTTCTTTTACATTAGATATGACTTGTTCAAAAAGTTCCATACATTTGTTGTGTTGGATACTAGAAAATAGATCAACTATGTCTACTGTCACAAATACAATATCCTTTTCATGAAGGTCATTTTGAATACATCTTAGAAAGGCTCATAAGTCCTTCACAATCCCCATTCCTTCCTTCAAAAGAGCTTTTAATTTTTTATCCAAATATTTTGCTTTGGGGACAGTCTTAGAACCCTCCACCGAAACTACTAATCTTAAAGGTGGATCAAGATAATTTTTAAGCACTTTAAGTATCCTGACAATTGAGGGCATTTTTGGTTTATCTGTTCTAATATAGTTGCAAGTGTCAACATTAATTAAACCCTCCATCAACATATCAGTCAAAGTGACATCAATTTCTTGATAGGTAATATTAATTTTGTTTTTAGAAACCCTACCATATTTATTGGTGTCACCTAAAATGTCATACATCTTACCCTCATATATAAGTGTCCATAACAGCTACTCCACCCATTACAAAGAAATATGCTTTAATATATTCAATAATGTATTAATTTTAAAACAAGGTTTTTAAAACAGAAAGTTTTTATAAAACCTTTCCATGATGTTTTTTCCACAATTTTCTTTAATGACTTTTTGTAGAGTGAATATTTTTCTTTGTTATTCAATGGTGGTTCTGCTGTGCATATTTTATTAATTAATTGGAGGATGACTTAAGTGTATTTAATGGGAGGGGTTTTACTGTTTATTGCAACAGAAGAAGTCTAACAATCTGGATAGATGAAAACGCGGTGATTCCATTGAGCGTTTATATCTTTTATTGTGGAATAAAGCTGAGTATAAGTGACTTTGAGAATTTGGACTGGTTCCTTCCCTTTATAGTACATCCAGACGTCACCTTTATGCCCTATGCCATGCACGGGGAGCATACGTGTGACATACAGCATACCACTTACAACCTAAAGGCTGTGGTATACTGGCTGGACATCAGGCTGCCCTTGGCAGGGGATCCCTATTGTAAATAATACTTTAACAGTCATACGGAAGGAGATCTAATAGCATTTGGAATTCCCAACAAGGTGGAATGCGAGTTCACAACTGTATCCACTTTTTGCTGCAGGCTAAGCAAGTGTTGATTAGTGATTACACACTATTCCTGAAAAGCCTTGTTAAAAATCACTAAGGCCTTGAGTACTCTCTATTTTGTACAGGATTCAGCTGCTGCAGTTCTGGATACATATGGCATAGGCTTTACAGGAAATTCCATAACGAGGAAATAGCTACAAGACCTTTTCCCACTGTCATGAGGATTTGTGTCCACAAAACATCCCTGCATGGTCACAAGGGTTTGACCATTCCAAAACAACTCCTTTTAACTCTCATAAAGACATTAAATCCCCTACAGACACAGGGGTTTAATAGTAGCAATTTTTTGTTTTTATTAAACATCATACACAGTGGCAGCAGCATGTACTGAAGTGTAAGAGGAAGTGGTCAGGAGGTTTACTTGCATGGTCACAAGGGTTTGACCATTTCAAAACAACTCCTTTTAATTCTCATAAAGACATTAAATCCCCTACAGACACAGGGGTTTAATAGTAGCATTTTTTTTTTTTATTAAACATCACGCACAGTGGCAGCAGCATGTACTGAAGTGTAAGAGATAGTGGTCAGGAGGTTTACTTACGTTAAACAGTCCATTACTGCAACTCTAGCAGAGCCTATAATCTTAGGTGAGGAAAAAATTCAGAGAGAGTACTTTCCAGCTAGCTTTTAAGATGATAAACTGCTTTTCCGCTTGCATTCCCCATCAGTGAAGTACTTGGTAAAAATTTCATAAAGGAATTAGTCACTCAAACCAGTTTTCTCAACTATAATTGGGTTGGATTATTAATTCATAAAACCACAGTAACACAAAACAACTTAAAAAAGACAATCTTAGTTCAAAGTAAACCTTGCTCATGACAGAATTGTCCACATACTTTTACAGGTTCTAAACAAGTCCAAAATGGCTCAAAAATATTCAGGTCAAATGGCCTTTGCAGATTTTCATGCTAGCAGCGCACCCTAAAAGCTGGCCATTGAAAACAGTACTTACAGCTTTACACTTCACTTCATAGTCTAAGTAAACTGACATAGTGCAAACGAAAACTTTTCCCTAGATCACCACAGCTCCTCTTTCTTTCAACTTGCAAGAACATTTTCTTCGTCCACAGCAAGTGTAGTTTTCTGAGAGTCCTCCTTGCAACCTTCTCTCACTCTACAGGTTTGGGTCCTGGTCCTCCCTTCACTGGCAGTGTCCATTTTATTTCTCAAAATACATCTGCTCTGCCCTCCTCTCTCTTAAAGGATGCAATGTTGTTTCAAGAGCCACAGCTGTGCATCAATATACTTATACAGAAAGCCATATATAGATGGGCTTTTCATGCAGTTTACTTCTGCTTGGTCAGCAGTGGAAACAAACTCTACTCAAAGGGCTCTGAACCTAGTTAAGAAATGGGATAGTGACAGATATGTATGGATGGACAGATTGATGATTAGGTCACTACAGAGATGTGTTTAAGCTCTGCCAGGAGCTACCCACAGGTCCTTTCTAAAATCCACTATGTATGCAAAACATACACCTCACTTTTAATAAATGAAATGGAGATCACAGTCTTAGGAACAACTATGAATCCAAGGCAGTCCTACATGGGTAACACTAGCAGTGGTGGAATAGTGAACTATAGAAGGGTTTATGGAATCATGAGCTGGGAGACAGAAAGATGAGTGGAGTTCAGCTTACTTGATTATAGCTTGCCTGAATGTTCCTTCTGAGAGTACAACTAAAAGAATGTTGTATTTGATGCCAACAACCCGAGAGAGAATGAGCCACAGATGTCATGGTGGGGACAGACATCAAGTTGGGTTGTACCTTCTTGAAGGACTGACTGGGAGAATGCTGAAAAACACAGGAGGAAGGCACACGTGTTTGCATAACAGTTGTCCTTTTTACTGCATAACCACGCATTAATATAAGTAATATAGTAAAAAAAATGAAAAATGATTGTTATGTACTGTGATAAAACAAGTCTTCATACACTTCCACCTCTGGTGACATATGAAAATGCTGAAAAGCAAACAAACCATCTAATAAACAGATGCAGGAAAAGACATGTTCACAGCTATAAACATTACACACCACATATATTCTTCTGTACAATTACCAGTACTCCAACATTACATAAATTGTTCAATTCCTGATTTCCCCTAAACTGCATTCCTTCAAAGATTATTCTGCATGTATTGTTCTCATAATTTCCATTTTTTTCCTATGCAATTTGCTCTTACCTTTTTCTAAAGATCCTACTTCCAGTTATTTTATCTTTGTCACATTATTCACTACTTCAAATACAGATGGCTCATTTCCATTTCTTAGTAACTACTTTTTGGCAGACATCAGAAATAAACTTAACAAGGCCTAAGTATGTCTAGGCAGTTCAGAGATCCTGTATCCCAGCTCAAATTTTTTTCCTTATTTACATCCATTTGCTCACTCAATATTTCTGACACAGTACTCTGTAGGGAATTGTTAGGGAATTCTTAAAGTCTAACAACTCATTACACTCCCAAAACATATGTTCGCAGTTACCTCTTTCTTCCTCATCATACCTCAAACTTTTGCCATCTACCTGAGGAAAAATTCTTTGGAGTCAGCTTGGGGTATAAGTATACCTATGCAAACACCTCCAAGCAAAAATCCTAAATCTTCCAGACTTTGTTGCACATTTGGAAACCATACATATGCCCTCCTATTACTTCCTTGTGAACTGCTTATCCAATCTCTCTTCCCAATCTTTTATAACCGGTTTGATTCATATAGTTATCATGCAATATTTTATATGCCCTACAAATTATCATTTTTTAAACAGAAGCTTCTGTTCTAGATTCAATTAAAAACTCTAACAGAGCAGGTCTTCCACTTTGGATTTCCATATCCCCATTCTCTTTGGTTATACTCTGATATGAATCTCTGACAATGAAGGCAGTCTCTAGCCTGCAGTTCAAAAGACTTATTGGCCTCATCTCATTCTATTTCTTTTTCCTATCTAGTTATTTGCTCGCAATACCTCTGTTCCTTTGCCAGTTTTTCTCCAGCAAATTCCAGCCTACTCTCACCTATTCTCCATACCACTAACTCTAGTCATCAGTATCAGCAGAATCTCTTTTCTCCATTCTCATGTTGGCCAAGTTCTTAGAATACTTTCTGCTACTTTATAAATATAACATACTGCAAGGCTGTTGTTATTCTCTTTAAAGATCAGCATCCCCTGCTTCATTATAATCACTTTCCACTTTGAATGATAGCTTTTTGCCTGTGTTATAAGAGCCTTAAAGTGTACTGGTCATATTATGAAGTAGGTGCAAGTAACACGCCTTTGGTGTTGGCTATAACCTCCTTACGACACAAAACTAAAAACTGAGTAGTTTTGATACAGTCAATATGTTGTTTTTGCATTTCATTTTGTTGACAAGTACTGCCCCCTGGATTTTTTTCTTTTACAGAGCTGAAAATAACTGCAATGACATCATAAAATAACAGATCTACGATGCCTCACTTCTTAAATTAATGTGCAGGCTACTGTATTTTCATGAAAAATGCATCAGTAGTAATTTCTTACTTCCAAGAAAGAAAAGTTATCAACTAGCTACTGCAAGTGAAACACCTCACACTGAAAATTAAGAAATTACTATGTAGTAATAAATATCTCCTCCTCTAAGTAAGAAAGCTGATTATGCTTACTCATAATGCTTTGCACAATCACAGCCACATACTTACCATAACATCATTTTGTGGATGGGGTTATAGAAAAAATCTAAACAGTGAAACTCAAACAAAATCAAACAACACTATAATCATTTTTTTGCAAATTTCCTTTAAACTACAAGGTGAGGAATACAATAGGAAAAGAAATTAGTTGTAAAGCAAAAAATGCTTCTGAAAGTGACCAGTACATTTTAACTGAGTAGCACTAAAATATCCCTTCAAATCAGGTAATCCTAAATCAATGTGTTCTATTGGAAGGATCAACTTATCCCACTTGACCCCCTTGCCTCTTCCTCTCTCATATAAAATCCTTCAATTTATTAATTACCATCTACTACTTCTCCTTGGGTTAATAAAAATATAACGGACCTGCACATACAACTAAAGGAAATAAAAACATTTTTACTGCTTATATCTTTAAATCCATATCCACTGTGCTTCCAGAGTTTCTCAGTTTTTGTTTAGTATCTTCCCACATATCCTTAGCTGCCATAACAGAATCATTTTTAACTCCTAAATACTTCATTTTATAGTGTCGCCATAAATATGGGTATTGCTGAACTAATTCATGTGTGGGCACATAGTTTACAGATATAGCCTTTGTTTTACCTTCATTAATTGTATATCCCAAAAAGAAATGAAACTATCAGAATATTCCAAAACACTGAGATGCCCTATTCAGGTTTTCTCAGGTACAAAATAATGTTTTCTGCAAATAAAGCCACTTTTCTTGATTACCATACTATGTACTAACTAACTATATCCTTAAATTTCCAAGTCTCTTACTTTCTTTGTTAATGGCTATAAATGTAACGCAAATAACAAAGGGGAAAGAGGAGACTCCTGCCTGGTTCCTCAATTCAGACAAAACTTATTAGAGAGGAACTCTCCCACTTTAATTTTTGCCTCCAATTCCACATATATCGTCCTAATTAACATTATTGTATGTATGCTTTCTCTGCAGCAAGATCTTACAACAAAAGCAATATTTTCTTACATTCTGCTTCTCCTTGGATTATCAATGTTCTATTAATGATGTCAAATGTTTGCCTCCCCTCCATAAAAACACAATGGTCCATATCTATAATTCAGGCAACACCTTTGTCATTGTTTTGGTTATCATAGACAAACACTTTATAATCATGGTTTAAAATTGAAATGGGCCTACATGAAACTGGGTCTGATGGGTCTTTACAGTATTTAGGTATTACAGCCACAACAACTTTCTTCCAGGATGTTAGTGCTTCCCTGTCTTTTAAAAACAAAATCTTCCAGATCTTTATCACTTCTCCTCTAGCTTCCAAACTTCCACTGGAATAACATCCACTGCTGGAAACTTTACTGCTGATTGACTGATAATCGTCACAATTTTATCTCATCTCTTATCTTAGTTGCTGATTGTTGAGCAACATCTACAGCTAACCTTGGCATAATTAAGTGCTCCATGTTTCCATTTGTGCTTTATTTGGATTTTCACATTTCTCTGCTTTATATAAATTTTCATACAATTTCCAATCTCTAATACCGCTACAGGATCTCTAGTTATTATTCTTGTTACAGACTAAGTTTGGCAACAACCCTTTCTACTTTCTGTTGCCTAAGTCATTGTGATAAAAACATTTTTGCACCCTTTGGTTATTATCAAAAAACTGTTGCTTAACAGAAATCTTTCTAAAGTCATGCATATTATCTAGATACTTCCTTATTTTCTCTTTAGCACTCTGCAGTTACACCTCTTCTATTTCTGTGAGATTCCCCTTATTCTGCAATACTTTAACCGTTGTTAGTCCCTCTAAATAATTCTTGTTACTTCTTAACCATATCTCTTTCTTTTACTTCTACCCTTTTTTAAAAGTCCGCTTTCATTTTATCTCACTAAATAGCTATACCTTTTGAAGAAACCTCCATCTTCCCTAATAACTCTCAAATAATTTCCACTACCGATTCCTTAAATTCCTCTCTTTTTAACAAGTGAGGAAGCACCAGTGTCTCATTTTTCCTTCATTACTCTGCATTTTTAATGTAGTTCTTAATGATGCATGATCTAAAATAGCTATTGGATATGTGTCAAAGCTTTCAATGAAATGCACACAATCCTGTAAAATACAATTTCTGTCTAGTTGTTGTTGTATCTTTCGACTTTTCCCGGTTAGGGGTCGCCATAGCGGAACTCCGGTCTGCTAATGATTGGCAGTAGATTTTTACGTGCTGAGTAGCCAGCTCTGACGCACAACCTTCAACGAAGGTATGCCCATTCACTCATGTTTCCACACAGAAGACGCTTTAACTGAGAACAGAACAGGACAATGTGTTACTGTGAGGCGACAACGCTACTGCAGCACCACCACCTACCCAGTTATTGTACCTTGGGGAATAATATGTAGGCTTCAACTATTAAATTCATGTCTTCCATGCCATATATTCCATAAATTTCTTCTGAAATCTACCCTATTCTGTTACATTTTTTCTTCTAGGTCCCCCAGATACATCCTCACTGTTGAAAATCAAGTTTCAGTCCCCAAAATCAAGTTTCAGTCCCCACCTATAAGTAATATTCCCTGTTGAAATCTGATTACTTCTCCCAAAATTTTCTTAAACTCCATAAAGTACAGTTTTGTACCTACCATAAATGTAGATGTTCGAGTGCTAATACAGCTGCAATCCTCACAGATGGGTTCTCCTGCTGTCAGGCGGGTCCTCGGTCAGCCGAATTCCAAACTCTAGGTCTGGCGTCGGTTGTAGTCGCTTCTTCCTTGACGTCAGTGTGACAGGGGAATAAAGGAACCAGCAGACGCCATTTTCTTCAGTTTTTCTTGCCCCAGATGTCAGGTGCCCCCAGAAGGAAGGCAATACATAAAATTAGGTAATAATGCAATGCAATATAATCAAAAAACAGTAGATGCAAGCAAATACACCATAAAAGAATACCCCTAGAGGGGAAGGAGGGAGGGAAACCTGGACTGCAGCTGTATTAGCACTCGAACATCTACATTTATGGTAGGTACAAAACTGTACTATGTTCATCGTGCATACAGCTGCAGTCCTCACAGATGGGTAGAATCCCAAAGCTAAGAAAGGGGTGGAAGGTACTAGGTGTAACTAGGAGGAGCCAAAATGCCCTGCAAGACTGCAGTGGCAAAGCCTGCTCTAGATTTGGAGTATAATGGTAAGTTGTAGTGCTTGGAGAAGGTATGCACAGAACTCCAAGTGGCTGCTTCCAAAATATCCTTGGTAGGAACTCCTCTGAGGAAGGCTGTAGAGGTGGCTGTGGCCCTGGTGGAATGAGTTCTAATGCCTGTAGGTACAGTTTTGCCATGAAAGGAATAGCAAAAGCGTATGCAGTGGGCTATCCATTTTGAAATTGTCTGTTTGGAAATTGGCTTTCCTTGAGCTCCTACTGCATAGGCCACAAAGAGCTGTTCTGATTTTCTGAAAGGCTTTGTTCTGTCCAAATAATAACGCAGATGTCTGTGGATGTCCAAGGAATGTAGTAATCTCTCCCCTTTGTTTTGAGGATTAGGATAAAAAGTAGGTAAGTGTATGGCCTGATTTAAAGCTACCCTGGATACCACTTTAGGCATAAAGGACGGGTTGGTTCGTAAGGAAACTCTGTCCTGATGAAAGATGATAAAAGACTGGACAGCCACGAGAGCCTGTAATTCTGAAACTCTACGAGCTGAGGTGATAGCCAGAAGGAAAGCTGTTTTCCAGGACAAATATTGCAAATCTGATGAAGCAGCTGGCTCAAAAGGAGGCAGGGTCAGTTTTTCCAGAATGAAATTAAGATCCCAAGCAGGTATTGGTTGTTTCCTTGGAGGTCTCAAATTCTTAGCCCCTCTGAGGAACTGTCTTAAGAGAGGGTGAGAGAATAAAGGTGGATCAGTGTTGTATTCTGCAGAAATGGCTGAGGCATGGATTTTGATGGAGGAGAAAGAAAGTCCACTGCTTAGCAGTTCAGTCAAATATTGTAGTATTTGTGGTAAATTCAGTTTTCCAGGGTCCTGGCCCTTTTCTCATTCCAGGTACAAAACGTTTCCATTTTGTGGAGTAAGCTTTTCTAGTTGATGGCCTTCTGGCCTCCAAAATGACATCCTGCACCTCCTTGGAGAGTAGGGCCTGCTGTGATGCTAAGGAATCTTCCATGCGGCTAGCTTGAGTGTTTTTAGTTGACTGTGAAGAGTTTTGAAGCTGTGTTGAGTCAGAAGAAGAGGCATTAGAGGCAGGGTCCATGGTGGGGAATGCGTCAGGCTCCTCAGGAGTGGGTACCAGTGTTGTCTTGGCCAGTCCAGAGCAATGAGGATCATCTTTGGTCTGTCTGCTCTGGTCTTCAATAGCACTTTGGGCAGCAGAGGAAGAGGTGGGAAGGCATAAACTGTCATTGATGCCCAGCTGAAAGAGAGAGCGTCCACTCTCCAGGCCCTTGGATGGAAGATCCTTGAGCAGAATTTTGTCAATTGATGATTTTTGTGGGAGGCAAATAGATCTATGTCTGGCCTTCCCCATTCTTGGATTATTTCTGTAAAAACTTTTGGATGCAACTTCCATTCGTGTGGATCTGTCATATTCCTGCTTAGGTTGTCTGCCAGCGTGTTTTCCTTGCCTGGCAAGTACTGTGCTTGTAGTTCCATTTGTAAGTCCATGGCCATGTTCCAAAGTGACATGGCCAGTCTGCATAGGTGTAAGAATGTGTTCCTCCCTGCTTGTTTATGTACCACATAACTGTGGTGTTGTCCGTTCTTATCAAAAGTTGACCTGGTTGTAGAAAGTTCTTGAAAGCTATAATAGCATTTATTACTGCTAGCATTTCTTTTGATTGATGTGAAGGTGCTTTTTTTTGGGACCATTTGTTTAGCCCTGAATGCACCGATCTGTCATGCGCCCAGAAGAAACTTGGACTTTGTTTCCTGTTGTGATGACTTGATATGCTTGAGGCTTGCTGAAAGGAAGTCCTGTGTTTGTTTGGCATGCTTGAGCCCACCACAGAAATTCCTTTTGCAGACATGGAATTAGTGGAATTATTGTTTCCAAACTGTGGCTGTGTTGAGACCATATGTTTTTCAGGTACCATTGTAGTTTCCTCATATGCAGCTTTGCACATGGGATTAGTAAGATGCAAGATGCCATGAATCCCAGAGCCTGCAGGATTTTCCTTGCAGTAAGCCTGGTGCAATTTGCTAGTGTTCTGAAGTATTGGATTAGTTGCCCCTGCTTCTCTGGTGTGAGGTAGGTCATCTGGGTGTTTGTGTCCAAGTTGGCACCCAGGAAAATTATCTTCCGAGAGGGTATTAGTCTTGATTTCTTTTTGTTGACTGTGTATCCCAGAGAGTTCAATAACATTATTACATAAGCCAGATGTTTCAGAAGGATGTGTTTGTTGTCCGCTTGGATCAGGCAGTCATCCAAATAGGGATATATTTGTATCCCTTGAAGTCTGCAGTAGGCAATTACTGATGCCAGGCATTTCGTGAATACTCTGGGTGCAGTAGATAAGCCAAAGGGCAATGCAGAGAATTGATAATGAATTGAACCTGCAAGAAATCTGAGGTATCTTCTGCAATTTTGTATGATTGGGACATGCAGGTATGCCTCCTTGAGGTCCAATGTTACCAGCCAAGACTCCTTGCCCAGCATGGGAAGAAGCTGCTGTAGAGTGAGCATCTTGAATTTTGGTACGAGTAGAAATGTGTTTAGGATGGATAGATCCAGAATAGGTCTCCAATCTTTTCCCTTCCTTGGCACCAGAAATAGCCTGGAATAAAACCCTTGAACCTTGTTCGTGCGTAGGTACCTCTTGAATAGCTTTCATGTTTATGAGATCTGTAATTTGCCTTTGTGCCTCTGCCCTTTGATTGTGTGGCAGGTTTGGCATGCCTCTCATTTTTGGAAGGGTGTGAAAATGGAATTTGTAGCCACTGTTTATAATGTCCAGGATCCATTTGTCCTTTGTGACAATATGCCAAGTTTTTGAAAATAATGCCAGCTTTCCTCCCAAGGGGGCTGCCATTTGAGATCTGGTTGGCATGCAAAGTGGAAAGTCATTGGGTTTGCTTTCTGACAGGTTGCGAGTTGTCCTCACCACCTCTTTGTGTAGGAGCTTGCCATTGTCTGCCTCTGTACGATCCTTGGGATTGTCCTCTGCCCCTCGGGCCTGTATCTGCCTCTTTGGGGTCTGTCTGTGGCAGGAAAGGACCAGTTTTTGGAAGGCCAATTTCTACTAAAACGTGGGGGTTGAACCTGTAGAAATTCTTTCACAGTTTGCATTGATTTAGCCTTTTCCTCCATTTTCCTTAATACCTCCTCAGCATTAGCACCAAATAGTACATCCTTTTGAAGAGGAGCGTCTAGTAATTTAGCTTTGACATGATCAGGTAAGGCTTGTTCCTTAAGCCAGGCATGCCTACGTATGATTGATCCTGTAACAGCAGCTCTGCATGAGGCCTCTAGAGCATCAAATCCACATTGTAAGGTATGCTTACCCACTTGTTCTGCAGTATGCATCAAGTCCTGCAACTCCTTCAAGTCTGGTTGTTCAGGTTGTGACATTTTACTTTTCAATTGTGATAACAAAAACTGTTGGTATTTTAGCATATGAAACTGACAGTTTAAGGCCCTCATAGATAAGGTAGACGAGGTATATACCTTTTTTCCCCACCTTTCTAAGGATCTGGAATCTCTCTCGGAAGGCAATGGATTTTTAGCAATGGAGGCCTTAACTCCCTTGGGGCCCTGTGAGATGGTTTCTGGGTCAGCAGCATGGCTCTTGTATAGAAATTGGTGTGAGTCAGGGACCCTGTAGTACCTGTCGGGCTTAACTGGAACTGGAGGTAGAGAGTCCGGGTTAAGGCAGGCCTCTGAGTAAACATCATCTAGGATGTCCAAGACAGGAGGTATAGCCAAAGGCCTATGCTGAGGAAGCAAGAGAAATTCCCTGAGCCTTTTCTTGGAATCAGAATAATCCTGGCCTTCCCAGTGGAAGTGTTCCCTTAAGGTATGCAAAGTTTCCCCAAATGAGTAATCCTCAGGGGATACAGAAGGGATGGACTCCTCCGCATCAGAGTCTTCAAAAGGGGAGTAAGAATGTTCCTGATCATCAGAGTGCTCTGAAATAATGGAGCCCTGATCAGAGGAGGGGGAATCTTCCTCCACTCTAGGCCTTTTGTCTGGAGGGGGCTGAGAACCTCTGATAAGAGTAATTAAATCCTCAGCCATTTTAAGCATCTGTTTCTTAGGCATGGGACCTGGAGATGGGCCCTGTGCAGCTGGTCTCTTAGAGTGCATGGTTGCTTTAGACTTAGTGAAAGCCTTGATAGAGAAAGAAGAGGAAGGTCTGAAGACACCTTGAGTGGAGGTGGACCTGTCCACATTCTGAGTTTCAACGCCAACAGTGGCTTCGGTATCTGTAGTCGGGGTGTGGGCCGAGGAGCCTGCGACCTCGGGTACAGGAGACACCGTCAAAGGCAGGTCGTCGGTAGGCAGGGGCTGCGTAGGCGCCTCACTGAGAACCAGACCACGTGTAGCCGGCTTTGGCGTGGTGTCGATAGAGGCCGTGGACCTCACGTGTCGGTCCTGGTCTTTTCGTTTTTTAGACAAAACCGGAGTCGGAGTATCCGACGACATAGTATAGTTAAATGCTTTTCCAAAATAATGCTGGGCGAACTCTGCCCGACGCTTAATAGTGCGTTTGTTAAATGTAGCACAAAAGCGGCAGGCCGAGACCTCGTGGTCTGGGCCTAAACAAGGTATACAGAGGGAATGGAAATCCTTATGCGGTATTTGCTTCCCACAAGAAATACAATTATTAGCTTTGTCTGACATCGGTCTGAGGCAAGAAAAGGTTCCCCAACGGGGTACTTAGCTTTTAAGAAGACTTCGGTTTCCAAATTTTCGTAATCTCAGGAGCTGGCCGACCGGCACTTGCGAACTGCTTCTGCTTCGGGCACCGCGCGGCAAGAAAGACTGAAGAAAATGGCGTTGGCTGGTTCCTTTATTCCCCTGTCGCACTGAAGTCAGGGAAGAAGTGACTACAACCGACGCCGGACCTAGACTTTGGAATTCGGCCGACCGAGGACCCGCCTGATGGCAGGAGAACCCATCTGTGAGGACTGCAGCTGTATGCACGATGAATATCAGCAGTTTTAGGTGGAATACAAATACATGCCAGCGTAATCCTCACACCTTACCAGTAGCCCTTTACTAGAACAAATCTCCATAATAATATTTTTTCCCTCTTCTATCACTATTGGAGCTCCTCTAGCAATTAGCATAAGTACTCCCTTTTCCTTTGTCCCTGACATTCTGCTGAATATCCATCCTGAACACTTTTCTTTATCAAATTCACATGCTCACTTTTTCCCCCAAATGTGTCTCCTGTAGCACTGACATTTGCACTCTGCATTTCTCAATACAATTCAGTACGCTTACCTTTTTGTCTACATGTCACATTCCAAAACATTCCCACCTATAGTATATAACAACTTTTTAGATGTGTATTTCCAGCTTTTGTGTTGTATGCACCCACTAATGTTTGGCAGGTTGAGCCTTTCTACAGTTGTTTCTTGTTACATTTTACCAGACTTTTTGATTTAATGAAAACACACATACACACACACAACACTCTCATAACCTATTAACATAAAACATACACACAAAACTATGTACATCTTCAAATAATGAAGTTTAACCCACCTGATAAGAACAGGTATATTGTAAATACTGTAAATATTAAGGCTACACACTAACCAAAACAGAAACAGACCTCAGCCATAAGTTAAAAGACAAAAAAAAGTTAAGTAAGGGGAAAACATTTGACTTATTTACTTAGCCATTCTAGATTAGACACATTAGGCTAGCAACCTCTTTTCAGGGGAAACTCAAGGTGGTATTTGTACCACTACTGGAAATGTGACCAGGGCATTGGGGAAAGTACACTTATACAAGAACTTGCCATAACATTAGATGTCCAAGTTATCACTGCTGAAGTATTCGTTATTATAGGGATATCCTTCCAAGTGTAACCTTTTATGTCCAGACAGCACACCAAAGCCGGGGACCTTCCATACATTGTATGTCAGACTACTCTCCTATGTACAAAGTGTAAGGTACACATGTGAAGTATGAATACAAAACCCCTACAACTGAAATGCACCAGAAGAACTGGAGCAGTAGAGGAGGAGAAAAAAGGATGTGGTACATGGAAATCCAGAAAGAAAAGGAAAAGAAGTCCTCTCTGCTAGAGGAGAAAAATTAAAATGAAGAAGGGTGGGATGGAATACTGCAACAGTGATAAGCAGGACATCTGCTGATATGGTAATTTGTTACACAACTGTACTATGTACTTCCTTAATCACTGTTGCAGTATTCTTTACTATAGGTAGAGTACTACAGCTACAGTAAAGAATGGGAGGAGGAAGAAGGAACTGATGAACCCTCCAAATTAACATAGAAGATGGACCTAGCAAAACCTGCTCAGGCCATGGAAACACATCCAACTTATACTGTTAAGTAAAAGTATGCACACATCATCAAGTAGCAGCTTTCAAAATGGATTTAGCATTGAGACCCTTAAAAAAAACTCCAGAAGAGCTAACTACCCTAGCAGAATGAGCTCAAACAAAAGTAGGACTCTATACGATCAAACCAGGCACTAAGTCAACATGGCTGCAAAATATAATTTTATTTAACAGAGTAAGCGCTTTCACGATTTAAAAATCTCTTCAACAGACTATCCTACAATGAATGAGTGAACCATTTAAATATTCCTCAGCCAATCAAAATGAAGCATCCACATCCAATTAGATTTAAACGTTCTACATATCAAAAAATAAAAAACATAACCTTTTCTATACCCATAACATATCCTATTCAAGGATGTCAACATAAACAAAATAAGAATAAAACTAGTGTTAAAAAACATTCATGCAATCTATACTGAAGCATCAATGGGGGAGTGTCTGTGCATGTAAAACCAGTTTTAAAGAAACAGCATCATTAATACCAGATGGTTTCTCTGCATTAAAATATAATATCCACTTCTGTTCTACTCTTTAAGCCCCCTCTTCTAATACAGTCATTTACTATTTCTAATACAAAAAATCTAAAACGATGTTGTGACCCTTCTCTCTGCACGTCGTGCCAGATCATTACCATCTCTAACATTCTTAATATCTCTTATATACTGAAGTATAAACTCTCTCAGAGAGCGATTAGTCTTTCCTATATAAAATGCACTGCATGCCAGACAGTAACTGTAGTATACTACATTCTTAGATCTACAGTCAGCATAAAATTTACATTCTATAAAATATCCTAACTGGGGGTGCACATAACATACATGAATGGATAAAGCAGCATGCACTACAATTCCTACATGGACAGGTCCCTTGTCTTTGTGAATCGACTAGAGGTCTTTCTATATGTGTCTTACAACAGAGTTGTCTCTTAAGAGATGAATTATTTTCAAAACAGAATCAAGGTTTCTCACTAATAATATCCTTAAGATCATCTGATGCACTCAGGATATTCAAATTCCTTTTAATATTAAAAAAAATATTCACGTCACTAGAATATGTCAAAGGGACTCTCATACATCCATCCAAGGGCTGACCCTGTGCTTTCCTGCTTTTTAGAGGTACTTCTGAAAAATAAGGTTCACCTTTCTCCCATCTCTCAATTAGCATTCGACTAAAACAATCATCAATATCTTTCTCTGGATAGCCTCTATTCAAAAAATCTTTCTTTAAATTATCAAAAGCTATTTCCAACTGTGTGTCATCATTGTAAAGCCTCATGATCCTAAGAAAAGTACAGTTGTGTACACTTACCATAAATGTAGATGTTCGAGTGTATTCACTGTTGCAGTCATTACATTTGGGTTATCTGCTTGCAGTAGCCCTCAGTCGGCCTGATCAACAAAGTCTTGGGTCCTGCGTCGGTTGCTGTCCCTTCTTCCATGATGTCAGGTCATCAGGGGTATAAAACATGCAGCTGACGCCATTACATCAGTTTTTCTTTCCCCAGATGTCAGGTGCCCCCCTAATGGGAAGCAATTAAATCTATAAATACAAGGATATACCTCCAACAAAAAAAACAAATACACCAAAAAGCTTTTGAGCATAGTAAGGGAAAGTAGAGGTATAGCCAAAAAGAAGAAAGGGGACTGGAGGGAGGGTAACCAGGACTGCAACAGTGAATACACTCTAACATCTACATTTATGGTAAGTGTACACAAAGTACAGTTGTGTACACTTACCATAAATGTAGATGTTCGAGTGTATTCACTGCTGCAGTCATTACACTTGGGTTATCCTGCTGGCAGGCTACCCTCAGTCGGCCTGAATTCCAAAGTCTAGGTCCGGCATCGGCTGCTGTCACCTCTTCCCTGACGTCAGTGCGCCAGGGGTATAAAAGATGCAGCCGACACCATTTTCCTCAGTTTTTCTTGCCCCAGATGTCAGGTGCCCCCAAAAGGGTAGGCTAAAAATATGCCAATAAAACATGCATGCACCAAAATATATAATACTTTCATCTACAAGCAAATACACCACATAGGTTGTATAGATTAGAGAAGTGCAGATAAGTTGCAGCAAAGATATGAGGGATGGTGGGTGGGTAACCTGGACTGCAACAGTGAATACACTCGAACATCTACATTTATGGTAAGTGTACACAACTGTACTATGCTCTTCGTGTTTCACTGTTGCAGTCATTACACTTGGGTTGAATACCAAAGCTGTGGTTGAGAGGCTGGAGCTAAATAGCATTAGGAGCGGCTATGACGCCCTGCAGAACTGCAGTGGCAAAGCATGCCCTGGATTTAGAGTAGAGTGGTAAATGATAGTGCTTTGTAAAGGTGTGCACTGAACTCCAGGTAGCCTCTAAAATGTCTTTGGTTGGTACTCCCCTGAGGAAGGCTGCTGAAGTGGCTGCTGCTCTGGTAGAATGTGGCCTAATGCCCTTAGGCACTGGCTTGCCATGTTGTGAATAGCAGAAACGAATGCAGTGGCCTGTCCACTTTGAAATAGTCTGCTTTGAGATAGCCTTTCCTTGTGATCCTGCAGCATATGCCACTAGTAGTTGCTCTGTCTTTCTGAAAGCTTTGGTTCTGTCCAAGTAGAAGCGCAGCTGCCTGTGCATGTCCAAATAATGCAGAATTCTCTCCCCCTTATTCTGTGGGTTTGGATAAAAAGTAGGCAGATGAATAGTTTGGTTAAGGGCCACACTGGACACTACCTTAGGCATAAATGTCAGGTTTGTCCTCAGAGAAACCCTGTCTGGATAAAAAATGATAAAAGGTTCCACAGCCATGAGTGCCTGTAGCTCTGAGACTCATCTTGCAGAGGTTATTGCTAGGAGCAGAGCTGTTTTCCAAGATAAAAACTTTATATCAGCTGTAGCAGCTGGCTCAAAAGGAGGCAGGGTGAGATTTTCCAAAAGATAATTGAGGTCCCATGCTGATACTGGTGATCTCCTTGGAGGCCTTAAGTTGTTGGCTCCTCTGAGGTACTGCCTTAAGAGATGAGAAAAGATTGGTGGCTCTGTATTGTAATGAGCCGAAATGGCAGAGGCATGAATTTTAATTGATGAAAAGGATAGGCCTTTGTCTGGCATCTCAGTTAAGTATTGAAAATCTGAGGAATATTTGGTATAGCTGTGTCAATTCCTTGTGCCTGGCTCCAAGCACAGAATCTCTTCCATTTTCCAGCGTATGATTTTCTGGTACTAGGCCTTCTGGCCTCCAAAATGACATCCATTACAGCTTTAGTGAGAGGTGCGTTTTGTCTGACTACATTATCTGCCATGCTGCCATATTTAAGGTCTTTAGTTGGCTGTGCAGGATCCGATTGTTTTGTTGGGATAGTAGATGAGATATTTGAGGCAAGGTTCAAGCCGGGCATTGAGACAAGTTCCTTAGGATTGGATACCAGTGCTGGCGGGGCCAGTCTGGGGCAATCAGTATCATCTTTGGTTTCTCTTGTCTGACCTTTAGGAGTACCTTGGGGAGGAGAGGCAGTGGAGGAAAGGCATAAACTGCCACGCTTTTCCAGCTGAAAGATAGGGCCGTCCACTTTCCATGCTTGTCTGTGATAAGTCCTTGTGCAGAATCTTTTTAGTTGGTAGTTGTGAGGAGAGGCAAATAGATCTATATCCGGACATCCCCACTTCCTTGTTATCATGCTGAAGACTTGTGGATCCAATTTCCACTCATGGGGATCCATGAGGTTTCTGCTTAGTTCATCTGCCAGAGTATTTATCTTTCCTGTCAGGAATTGTGCCTGCAGATGTACTTGGTAAGTCAATGCTGTGTCCCACAAAGTCATGGCTAGTCTGCAAAGGGGGTAAGAATGAGTGCCTCCCTGCTTGTTTATATACCACATGACCATGGTGTTGTCTGTCTTTATCAGTAGTTGTCCCGGATGAAGTAGGTCCTTGAAGGCTGTCAGGGCATTCTGAACAGCTAGCATCTCTTTTTGGTTGACATGTAGATGCATTTGGTTTGCGGACCATGTGCCTTGAATACATCTTCCCACCATGTTAATGTTTACCTGGCTGGGGGTAAAGTGAATGGCTGTCCCTTGTTCTCGTGACAAGCCTTCAGCCACCAACGAAACTCCTGTTGCAGACAGGGAATGAGGGTAATTATTGTTTCCAGGCTGTGGCAATGTTGAGTCCAAACACTTTTTAGGTACCATTGAAGTTTCCTCATATGCAGTCTCGCATATGGAATTAGTAGAATGCAGGATGCCATGAAGCCCAAAGCCTGCAGAATTTTTCTTGCAGATAACTGGGCCTTTGTTGCCAACACGTTGAAATAGGTAGTCAGTTGCCTCTGTTTGTCTGGCGTGAGATGAGCCATCTGGGAAGTTGTATTTAAGCTTGCACCCAGGAATATTATCTCTTGAGAGGGTACTAGTTTTGATTTCTTTTCGTTGACTGTGTACCCTAGGCCTGTTAGAAATCTGTTTACAAATGCCAGATGCTGTAGTAGAGTGTCCTTGTTCTCTGTTTGAATGAGGCAGTCGTCCAAGTAAGGATATATTTGTATTCCTCTTTGCCTGCAGAATGCAATTACTGGTGCCAGGCACTTTGTGAAGATCCTGGGAGCAGTAGATAAGCCAAAGGGCAGTGCAGAGAATTGGTAATGCATTGAGCCAGCTTTGAATCTGAGGTATCTTCTACATGTTTGTCTGATTGGGACATGCAAGTATGCCTCTTTTAGGTCTAAAGTCACAAGCCAAGTCTTCTTGCCCAGCATGGGCAGAAGTTGCTGTAGAGTCAACATTTTGAATTTTGGTATATCCAGAAATGTATTTAGAATAGATAGGTCCAGTATTGATCTCCAGGTCTTGTCCTTTCTTGGCACCAAGAACAGTCTTGAATAAAATCCTTGTCCCTGCTCTTGCTCTGGTACTTGTTGAATGGCCCTCATGCCCATGAGGGATGAGACTTGCATTTGTGCCTCTGCCCATTGATATTTTGGCAGGTCTGGCCAACCGTTTGTCCTTGGCAGGGTATGGAAGTGAAACTTGTAGCCCTGTGACACTTGTAGCCCTGTGACACTATGTCTAGGACCCATTTGTCCTGGGTTATTATGTGCCAGTTTTCCCCCTAAAGGGGCTGCCAGAAGATAAGTGCTTGGTGCAGGCAGGGGGAAGTCATTGGGACTGTTTCCTGTATGGCTGTGATTTGTCTTCTCCACTTTTGGAGGCAGAAGCACCCCATTGTTTAGACCTGTATGAGCCTTGGGGCTGGGATCTGCCTCTTGGGCGTATATATCTGCCCCTTTGTGGTCTGTCTGACACTGGAAAGGACCAATTCTTTGTAGGCCAGTGTCTGCTAAATCTTGGAGGCTGAACCTGTAAGAAATCCTTAACCGTTTGCATAGATTTAGCTTTGTCCTCCATTTTCTTTAACACCTCTTCTGCTTTAACACCAAACAATGTATCATGCTGTAATGGGGCATCTAATAATTTTGCTTTGACATGATCAGGCAGACTTTGTTCCTTTAACCAAGCATGCCTCCTGATGACAGAACCCGTAACAGCGGCTCTGCAGGAGGCCTCCAAAGAATCAAAACCACATTGCAAAGTATGCTTTCCAACTTGTTCAGCTGCATGCAATAAATCCTGCATTTCTTTGTTTTCTGCACATTCAGAATTTGTCAATATTTTCTGTTTAAGCAGTGACATAATATATTGCTGATATTTGAGCATATGAAACTGCCAATTTTAAGCCCTTATAGCCAAGGTAGTGGAAGTGTAAATCTTTCTTCTCCATCTTTCCAATGCCCTAGAATCCCTGTCAGAGGATGTAGGGTTTTTGCAGCAGAAGCCTTGACCCCTTTGGGACCCTGAGAGAGTTTCAGGGTCAAAAGCAGGGTTTTTGAAAAGGAATTTATGAGAGTCAGGAACCCTGTAGTACCTGTCCGGCTTAACAGGAGCTGGAGGTAAGGAGTCAGGGGTCAGACTGGACTCTGAAAATACATCAACAATGTCTAACACAGGTGGAATAGCTAGGGGCCTGTGTTGTGGTAGTAAAAGGAAGTCTCTGAGCCTTTTCTTAGATTCTGAAAAATCTTGGCTCTCCCAGTGGAAATGCTCCCTCATGTTATGCAAGGTTTCCCCAAAAGAGTAAACCTCAGGAGGAGAGGCTGAAGGGATAGATTCTTCAGCATCAGAATCCTCATAGGGAGGAAGAGAGTATTCCTGATCAGAAGAGGAATCAAATGAAATGGAAACCTGATCAGAAGATTCATATTCTGTCTCTTGCCTAGGCCTTTTATCAGGTGGGGGATGGGAACCCCTGATCAAAGTAATCAAGTCTTTGGCCATTTTGAGCATCTGTTTTTTGGGCATGGAGGCCTGTACATGAGGCTGTTGTACTTGTTTCTTTGTCTTTATAGGAGCTTTAGTCTTTGCCTTTGAAGCAAAAGTCGTTTTAATGTATAACTGAGTTGGTCTGAAAACACCCTCAGAAGCCGATGCCTGCTCAGCGGCTCCGGACCCATCTGAGGGAATAGTCTCCGAAGGTCCAATACCTTGAGCCTCCAGCGGCCTAGGTGACTCCACGTGGGAGTCGAAAGTGGCCTACGGGTCTAAAGTAGCAGGCGTCAGGGGCTGCAAAGACTCCTCACTGAGAACCGGCTGGCTTAGAAGAAGCCTCGCCGTCGATTTTGGACCTCAGATGCCTGTCCTTTTCTTTTTCTTTGTGTTTCTTGTGAATTCCGGTAGTCGGATGACTATCCAACTTCGTATAATTAAATCTTCTGCCAAAATAGTGTAATGCAAAATCGTACCAACGCTTAATAGCGCGTTGGTTAAATCTAGCACAAAACCGACAACTAGTAACGTCGTGGTCAGGGCCTAGGCAAGGAATACAGTAAGAATGAAAGTCCTTATTAGGTATTTGCTTCCCACAAGAAATACAATTATTAACTTTTTCTGACATCGGTCTGGAGCAAGAAAAAAGTTTCCCCAATGGGGTACTTAGCTTTTAATGAAGACTTCGGATCTGAAATTCGAACACGAAAATCTCAGGAGTCGGCCGACCGGCACTTGCGAACTGCTTATGCTTTGGGCACCGCGCAGCAAGAAAGACTGAGGAAAATGGCATCGGCTGCATCTTTTATACCCCTGGCGCACTGACGTCAGGGAAGAGGCGACAGCAACAGACGTTGGAGCTAGACTTTGGAATTCAGTCCGACTGAGGGTAGCCTGCCAGCAGGATAACCCAAGTGTAATGACTGCAACAGTGAAACACGAAGAACATCTGTACTATGTTCTTTGTGTTTCACTGTTGCAGTCATTACATTTGGGTAGATTCCCAAAGCTAAGGTTGGGAGGAGGAATTCAAATAGAATTAGGACCAGCTAAAAAGCCCTGCAAGACTGCAGTGGCAAAGCCAGCTCTGGATTTAGAGAAAATTGGCAAATGATAATGCTTGGTAAAGTATGCACAGAACTCCAGGTAGCAGCTTCTAGGATGTCCCTGGTAGGGGACGCCGCTGAGAAAGGCTGTAGAGGTAGATGCAGCCCTGGTTGAATGGGGTCTGATGCCCTGTAGGATAGGTTTTCCATGGTGCTTATAGCATAAATGAATGCAGTTGCCTATCCATTTTGAAATGGTTTGCTTTGAACTAGCTTTCCCCTCTGTCCCTGCAGCAAATGCCACCAGCAGTTGTTCAGATTTCCTTTGAGTTTTAGTCCTGTCCAAGTAGAATCTAAGTTGTCTGTGCACATCTAAAGAGTGCAGTATCCGTTCCCCTTTGTTCTGTAGGTTAGGAAAGAAGGTAGGCAAATGAATGGACTGATTAAGAGCCACACTGGATACCACCTTGGGCATAAAGGAGAGATTGGTTCTGAGGGACACCCTGTCTGCATGAAAGATGATGAAAGGCTCCACTGCCATAAGGGCCTGTAAGTCAGATACCCTTCTTGCTGAAGTGATTGCTAACAGGAAAGCTTATTTTCCAAGAATGGAATTTTAAATATGCAGTAGCAGCTGGCTCGAAAGGAGGAAGAGTGAGTTTCTACAAGACAAAGTTAAGGTCCCAGGCTGGAGCTGGAGCTCTCCTGGGTGGCCTTAAATTTTTGGCCCCCTCTAAGGAACTGCTTGAGCAGTGGGTGAGAGAAGAGGGGAGGCTCTGTGTTATAATGAGTTGAAATGGCTGAGGTATGAATTTTGATGGAGGAAAAGGACAAGCCCTTATGAAGCATCTCAGTCACGTATTGTAGAATCTGAGGCAAATTGGGCGCTGCTGCGCTCATCCCTTGAGACTGGTTCCAGGCACAGAATCTTTTCCATTTTGCAGCATAAGATTTTCTAGTACTAGGCCTCCTTGCTTCTAAAATGATATCCATCACTGATTTACTGAGGGATGGTAAAGGAGAGATTAGGTGATTAGCCAGGCTGACAGGCTCAGGGTTTGCAGCTGAGGGTGCAGAATCTGGTTCTCCTGCTGAGACAACAGGGAAGGAGTCGAGGCAGGTGCCATGGGGCCAAGCGTAACACACTGCGCAAGAGGGGGTACCAGTGTTGGTGTGGCCAGAATGGTGCAATTAAAATCATCCTTGGCTTGTCCTGTTTGATCTTTAGTAGTACTTTGGAGAGCAGAGGAAAGGCATAAACTGATAGTTTTTTCCAGCTGAAGGACAGAGCATCCACTTTCCAAGCTAGCTTGTGGGGAATCCTTGCGCAAAATTTGTCCAACTAATGGTTTTGGGGAGAGGCAAAAAGGTCTATATCTGGGCTCCCCCATTTGCTTGTCAACATGTTGAAAATCCTTGGTTCCAGTTTCTACTCGTGTGGGTCCATGAGGTTTCTGCTTAGTCAGTCTGCCAGCTTATTTAGTTTTCCTGGCAGGAATTGAGCTTGTAGACTCACTTGGCAGCTCAAGGCTGTGTTCCACAATGCCATGGCTAGTCTGCAGAGGGGGTAAGAATGTGTACCCCCCGCCCTGCTTGTTTATGTACCACATGACAGTGGTGCTGTCTTTACCATTAGTTGTCCTGGAAGAATGTGGTCCTTGAAGGCTGTCAGAGCATTCTGTACAGCTAACATTTCTTTTTGATTTATGTGCAGGTGCATTTGACTTGGTTTCCATTTGCCCTGAATGCACTTGCCTATCAGGTGAGCCCCCCCATGCATAGTCTGATGCGTCTGTTGTTAAGGTTTGGGTGGCAGGGGGTAATGTGAATGGTGGAAGCCATGAACCCCAAGGCTTGCAGTATTTGCCTTGCAGATAGCTGGGTTTTTGTGGCCACTTGTTTGAAGTAGGTTGTCAAATGAATCCATTTATCTGGCATGAGGAAAGCCATCTGGGAAGTTGTATTCAAGCTTGCTCCCAGGAATATAACCTGTTGATAGGGTACCAGGTGTGATTTCTTTTCGTTTACGGTGTACCCCAGACAAGTCAGCACCCTTCGAACAAAAGCCAGATGATTCAAAAGTATGTCCTGGCTTTCTGCCTGAATTAGACAACCATCCAGGTATGGGTATATTTGAATATTTCTTTGCCTGCAAAATGCAATGACTGGAGCTAGGCACTTTGTGAATACCCTGAGCGGAGTAGATAAGCCAAAGGGCAGTGCAGAGAACTGATAGTGCATGTAGCCTGCTTTGAAGCGTAGGTATCTTCTGCAGGACTCCCTGATAGGGATGTGCAGGTATGCTTCTTTTAAGTCTAGTGTTGCCAACCAGGCATCTTTGCCTAGCATAGGAAGCAGCTGGTGAAGAGTCAGCATCTTGAATTTTGGAATCACCAAAAAGGTGTTTAGAGTAGAAAGGTCCATGATAGTATGCCAAGAATGGTCTTTTCTGGGTACCAGGAAAAGTCTCGAATAGAAACCTTGTCCCTTTTACTCTTCTGGTGCCAACTGAATGGCCCCCATGCTTAAGAGGGAGAGTACTTGATTTTGGGCCTTTGGCCGCTGATTTGGGGGTAGATCTGGCCACCCGCTTAGTGTTGGTAACGTGTGGAAGTGAAATCTGTATCCTTGGGACACTATATTTAAAACCCATTTGTCCTGGGTAATGAGTTCTCAGTTTTTTGCCTGCAGACCAATCTTTCCTTCAGTTGGGAAGTGCTTGGAAGTTTTAAAAGCAAGTCATTGAGACAGTTTTCTACAGGGGGGGGGGTCTTACTACTCCCAGATTTGGAAACCCCCCCACTGCTTAGTCTTGTGCATCCCCTGGGACTGAAACCTGGGGTTTCTGCTGTGTCTGGGTTTGGATTGAGAAGACCTGGAAGGGGCTGGAAAGGACCAATTCTTAGAGGGACAATGCCTACTAAATCTTGGAGGATGAACCTGTAAGAAATCTTTAACAGTTTGCACAGACTTAGCTTTATCTTCCCTCTTTTTAAGAACTTCCTCAGCTTTGTTGCCAGACAGGCAGTCCTGACTTAAAGGAGCATCCAACAGTTTAGCTTTAACATGATCAGGCAAAGACTGCTCCTTAAGCCAAGCATGCCTTCTGAGCACAGACCCAGTAACAGAAGCCCTGCAAGAGGCCTCTAATGAATCAAATCCACATTGCAAAGTAAGTTTTCCAACCTGTTCAGCAGAATGCATTAAATCCTGTAATTCTTTGTTTTCAGCACATTCAGGAATCAACATAATTTTCGGTTTAAGCAATCCAATAACATGTTGTTGATACCTTAACATACGAAACTGGCAGTTTAAAGCCCTAATGGCCAAGGTTGCAGAAGTATAAACCCTTTTTACCCCATCTATCCAGCGCCCTGGAGTCTCTATCAGAAGGGGTAGGATTTTTAGCAGTAGAAGCCTTAATGCCCTTGAGTACCTGTGAAACAGTCTCTGGATCCACAACAGGATTTTTAAAAAGGAACTTGTGTGAATCAGGAACCCTGTAATATCTGTCAGGTTTTCTGGGAGCAGGAGGCAAAGAATCAGGGGCCAAACTAGATTCCGAAAAGGCATCATCAACAGTGTCTAGTACAGGAGGTATAGCTAAAGGCCTATGCTGAGACAAAAGTAAGAAATCCCTAAGCCTCTTTTTTGAATCAGAAAAATCCTGGCTTTCCCAGTGGAAATGCTCCCTTAGAGTAGGTAAGGTTTCACCAAAAGAAAAATCCTCTGGAGGGGAATCAGAGGGAACAGAGTCATTTGCATCAGAATCCTTATAAGTAGATAATGGTTAATCCAGATCATCAGAAGAATAAGAAAAATCAGAATCCTGGTCAGAAGATTCATAAACAACTTCAGTCCTAGGTCTCTTAGAAGGGGGTGGTTGGCTTCCCCTGATTAGAGTTATAAGATCTTCAGCCATTTTTATCATTGTTTTTTTAGGCATAGAGGCCTGAGCATGCGGTCTGGGTTCGGTTTCTTAGGCATGGTTTGAGGTTAAGGCCTAAATGAAGGAGGAGGCTTCGGTTTAATATGCAAGTCTGTAGGCCTGAATACACCCTCAGAAGCCAGTGCCTGCACAGCAGCTCCGGACCCATCCAAGGTAGAGACATCCGCAGGTTCCACAGCTGAAGCATCTCGTGGCATACCGGACTCCGAATGGGTCTCAGTAGAGGCCTGCGAATCAGAAGTAGCGGGTATCAGGGGCTGCGAAAGCGCCTCACTGAGTACTGGCGACTGGCTTAGGAGAAGCGGCGTCGGCAGCTCTGTACCTTGGCGGCCTGTCTCGGTCTTTATCTTTGCATTTTTTTTCAGAAAACCGGTAGTCGGATGGCTAACCGATGAGATTTCTGGATAACTGAACCAAGAACCGAAATATTTAGAGGCGAAAATATACAGACGACTGATAGTGTGCTGATTATATAAGACACAAAACCGAAAGCAAGGTACGTCGTGGTCAGGGCCTAGGCAAGGAATACAGTACGAATGAAAATCTTTGTGAGGTATTTGCTTTCCACAAGTAATGCAATTAATGTTTACTGACATCGGTAAGGGGCAAGAAAAAGTTTCCCCAACGGGGTACTTAGCTTTAGTTGAAGACTTCAGTTCTGAAACTTGAAAACGAAAATTTCAGGAGTCGGCCGACCAGCACTTGCAAACTGTTCCTGCTCGGAGCACCACACAGCAAAAAAGACTGATGTAATGGCGTCGGCTGCATGTTTTATACCCCTGATGACCTGACATCATGGAAGAAGGGACAGCAACTGACGCAGGACCCAAGACTTTGTTAATCAGGCCAACTGAGAGCTACTGCAAGCAGATAACCCAAATGAAATGACTGCAACAGTGAAACACGAAAAATATCTGCCCTTTTAAAACATTATTTCTAAATGTGTCTAGGGTGCATACTACTTTTATGTAGAACAGAATTCTTCCCACTAGCCTTCCTATACAAACTTGTCTTAATACTGCCCATATCTGTTTTCTTAATAGTGACACCCAAGAAATCAATCTGTTCAACAGAATAACTATAGGTACATTTTAAAAACACTGTTGTAGCATGCAGGTATTCGATAAAGTGAGATGATAATTCAGATGAACCACCCCACAGAAAAAATATATCCACAACAAATCATGTATACCATACCAAATTCATTGCTGTGCAGCACAGAACTCATCTCCCACTGTGCCAATAAAAGGTTGGTGTAGCTACTGGCATAGGCTGTGCCCACAGCCCCACCAACCTTCTGCAGAAAAAATTTGTCTTTAAAAACAAAAACATTGTTCTCTAAAATAATGTCAAACAGTGCACATATCAAATTTATCTTGTCTTTATCTGACATTTCCTGATTTGTTAAAACAATGGCAGGCACTTAACTTGCCGCTGAGTTATGATTACATTAAACGCTTGATTGAATTTTTTTTGCCTCAAGAAAATAACCTGCTAGATGAAGTAAAAGGTTTGCAGAGTAATATTGTATCTAATTTTCTGGTTGAGATTATTGGTGATAGTTTTAATACTCTGCATGAGAATGTCATTGACTACGAGAGAAGACTTCAGACATCTAAATTTAAGAAGTTACAATGCGATATTACTGATTTTAAAAAAAAGACTGTGTTTTCATGGTCTAAATAGAGTTCTGCTGATAACAGTGCTACTGTAATAGAAACAGTGATACAGGAGATAGCTAATAGACCTGCTGCTATGGAACCAGAGGCCATGCCCCTTAATTCATCAACACCACCTGTTGGTTCCATTATTGAGAATGCACAAGTGGTTGCACTGGATTTGCAGCCTGCAACCATTAGGTTCATAAGTTCATAGGTAGATACTGGGCTATCTGCCCGAAGGCATACATTAGCCCAGCCATGTTGTGCGGTATTCACTGCCCCTTTGATTAGTTCCCTAGGTCCTTGATCTAGCAGCTAGTACCCTTGGCCCCAATCTAGTAGAGCTGTTGGTATGATCCCTGGTGTGAACTTTCTGTTACCCATCCACTCGTCAAGGTTCCTCTTGAAGAGTGATAGTGAGGGGCTTTGTCTTATGTAGATCGGGACCTTGTTCAATAGCAAGGGAAGTCTTTGCGAAGGGAATCTATCCCTCCAGCATATTCTATTCATTGTTGTGCTGAGGTTTATATCTGTAGAGCGTGTAGCTCGAGTGGATTTGGTTTTGCTAAGATGGAGCATGTTCAACAGTTCTGGGTTGGACACGGCTCTGTATGTTAGAGAGAGATCACCTCTGAGAAGGCGGTATGCAACAGAGAAAAGCCTTAGTTTTTTCAATCATACTGCAGAGGGCAACTGTTTGAGGCCAGTAATCCTCTTAGTGAGGTACCTCTGTGGTCTCTCCAGCTGATGGAGATGCCTAGCCAGGTACATTCCAATTGGTGCATTGTACTCAATAATGGGTCTGATGAGGGAAGAGTAGAGGGGCACCACTACATCCTTAGATCTTGATGCAAACACTTTTGTGATCAGATGGGTCACATAGAAGGATTTTCTAACCACCTTGGCAACATGGTTATCAAAGGAAAGCGGACTATCTACTTGGGTCCCTAGATCCCTTATTACTACTTCAGATTTCAGGGGGTTACCTCCTATGTGGTAGTTCGTGGGTACTCTGATTTTCCAAAGGGGATTACTACGCAATTTTTAGCATTTAGCATGAGACCATGGCTTTGACACCATGCATCAGTCTCGTTAAGGCCCTTCTGGAGGATATCCATGTCAGCCGGAGACTCTATTATAGCACATAGTTTGCAGTCGTCCGCAAACTTGGTCAGCCACAGCCCATCAGTACTTGCCTGTACTTCTGAGAAGTATATGCCAAACAGGAGGGGCCCCAGGAGAGAGCCCTGAGGCACACCGCTCGTTACTGGTCTGGATTCGGACATAGATCCCGCTACTCTTACTTTGTGGGATCTGTCTGAGAGCCAGTTTGCAATCCATTTTGTGACGTACGGGTTTATGCCCAGGTTGGCGAGTTTATCAATAATACCCGAATGGGGAATGGTGTCAAATGCTTTAGCAAGGTCAGGGTAAGCCGTGTGTACCTCCTTTCCCTTATCTACAGCCTGAGTAACTGACTCAAAGAAGTCCACCAGGTTCAGGAGACATGATCTGCCCTTGACGAAGCCGAACTGTGTGGGGTCAAGTGTTTGGAGGTTCCCAATCTCTCCATTTACGAGTTCCATAATGATTCGCTCCATTGCCTTACAGATCAGACTGGTCAGGCTTATTGGTCGGTAGTTCCCAGGGTCGGTTGTAGGCCCACCCTTGGGCAGCGGAACCACCGTTGCTGTGCGCCATTCTATGGGCACATATCCTGTTGACAGGCTGAGACTGAACAGGGTATTTAGATGCGGGGTTAATTCATTTTGGAGCTCACGTATGAGACAGCCCGGGACACCATCTGGTCCCATGGAGGCAGTGTTTTTAGCTTTAGATAGAGCCTTATTAGCCAACGTATCAGTAATAATTGGAGTTACACAATCCCCTGGAATAGTAATAGGCCCTGTAGGTGGTGAGGGGAGGGAGAAATTTGCACTGAACCTGTCAGCCAAGATGTTGGCAATGTCAGTGGGGTCAGTGTATTTTGTTCCATTTTGTACTAATTCAGAACAAACCTGAGCATTGCCATTTAGGTTTTTGACGTAACCATAGAAGGCCTTATGGTTATCCTTGGCAACTTTCTTTTCGAAATTGGCTTTAGTTGACTTGATGAGGGCCCTCAATTTCTTACTAAAGCTGATCAGGGAAGAATTTTCTACTTGAGATTTGGCCTTTTTTTGTATGTCTCCTCCTTTTATTGTATAGTTTGCTTAAGGCTGGGGTCCACCAGGCTGGTTTCTTCTTGCTTGAGGAAGGAGTCTTGGTTTTATTTGGGATAGCACGGTCCATGCAATCCTGAAAATGTATATAAAGTGCCTTGGTGTAGGATTCTGCATCCTGGATATCATTATCCTTCTGCAGGGGGATAGTGAAGCTTTCCACTTCTGACGCAAGTAGTTTGAAGTTTGCTTTGGAAAGGATTTTTTACAATGGTTTCTTTGACTGGGGGAGGTGGAGGGGTTAGGATGTCTAGGGTTATCAGTTTGTGGTCTGGTCTGACCAGAGAGGGAGTGATAACGGGTGTGGTACAATGGGCGCCCATATTTGTGATGACTAAATCCAATATGTTGTCCCCTCTAGTGGGAGAACATACCAGTTGTTCGAGGGCATTTGAATTTATAAATTCTATGAACCGCTGGGCATAGGAGTAAGAACTTTGGTAGTTCGCCCAGTCTATACCAGGGTAGTTGAAATCACCCAAAATGATGGTGTTGGGTAGTACCTTTATATTTTCCAATGCCTCAAGGAATGCTGAGTGAGCATCTTGGGACATGGTGGGTGATCTATAACAGGCTACGACTTGAAATGTGGTTTTGCCTGCTGATAGTTGCGCATGGATGATCTCTGAGGCATCATGCTGTGCCACTAACCTGGAGATGTGGGTATCCTTGATAAATATGGATACACCTCTGCCCTTTGAACTGCGATCCGGTAACTGAGGCCGAAAGGTATGATATGAATTGCAACCTGGTAGTGCTGGGGTGCTCTCTGGAGCCTTGAACCAGGTTTCCGTCACTGCACAAACATCGATTTTCTCCATACTGAGGAGTGCCTGTGCATTTTGAGGTTGAGACTTCTGGCATTGAGTAGCATTACCCTTAGTTTTTGGTTACCTGTGCTGGTTACAGTGGTTGATTTGTCCTTTGAGCCTTGCCTAAAAAAGGCACTATGTGGATGGCAAGAGCCTTGGCCAGTATTCGAAAGCCTAGGGGTGACAGGTGCAAACCATCTCTGGCGAAACAGCGAGGCTTGTCTATCATGTCATCCCAGGCAGATAGACACTGGATCCCCTTAGAATGACACCAGAAGCTTAGCCAATTGTTGAAATTGATCATTTTGTCTTTGTATTGTGGTATCACTCTAGGTGAAGGTAGTATGCTACTCAAGGTCAGGGTTATACCAGCTTGGGCTACATGATCAGAGAGCTCCTCAATGTCTCTTTTCATGTAGTCCAGGGAGGTATGTCTTAGATCATTCACATCAACATGTACAATGACAGCGTCATATTTGTACTTGTTCTGGAGTGACCTAAGTGCCTGTGTTACGTGGCGGATCCTAGCACCCGATAGGCAGCTGACAGTAACCTTCTCCTTGTTCAGCCTGGTGAGTGGAACATCTGTGTGCCTTACTATAGAGTCTCCTATTACTAGCGTGTTGGGTATGGTGTTTTGCCTTAGGGGCTGTCGTGAGGCACACTGCTGAGGTGAATTGTGTGTTTTCTGGCTTGTGTTTGGAGGTGCAGGTTGCTTGCTTGTCAGCTTTGGAGGGCACTGTTTCTTTTGCAGATTTGTACCTAGTGCCTCTGAATATGTTTTTATGTATTTATGTGTATGTTTTGCCGGTGCTTGTTTTGTAGATCCATGTGTGACTGGTGGTGTGATGCTAGTGTCTCTCTTCTCCTCTTGACTGTCTGTTACAGTCATGGGTTGAGAGCGCTTAGCCTCCAGTCTGGCTGTGTATTTGCATCTCTCAAGTGTTTGTGTCTAGAGGTAAGAGGAGAGGGTTGTCTGTATACATGAGGCAGTTGTGACACTGCCTCAGGATGCCCAATTCCACCAGTTGAACTGGAGAGTACACCTGAAGCTGACCTCTGGACATGCATGTAAAAGTAAATTTCACCTGTCTTGCGGACGATCGAGGGTCTTATGCTGTATTATAATAGTGCTGTCTAGGAAATTTGGAAAATAACAGTGCTGTCGAGGAGATTTGGACAAGTGCTGCAATAAGAGCAGTTGCTCTGAAGCACTTGAGATGAGGCTTGCCTAGTTCTAAGGGAAAATTTGCAGCGCAGACTTTGTGGAGCCAGGAATAGTATAACCCAGCTAACCGACACTGCTCTGTGCGCAAGACCACGCAAAAAGAGAGTTACAGGGTTTTAAGAGAGAGAGATCAAGGAGTTTGGAATTGACCCAAAATGGCCAATAAAACTACAGTTTCTAGGCAGTAACCACTCCTACAGGGACAGGCAGGCTGCTCAGTTAACCACTGCCACTGGTGAACACAGAGACTTCCCTTTAGCCCAAGTAAGTACTGGCCTCCAAGAAACTTACAGTTTAGAACAGCAACTCTGTAACTGACCTTTTTTTTTTAATTATAGAAAGTGGGAAAATAGCAAGATTTTTTTTTGTTTAAGGATAGCAGAGACACAAAAGTAGCAAACTAGTCAGAACAGTGCAATAAATGACCCCAACACGTGTGTGCTAGGCCAGAGGCAGGTAAAATGCAGTTTTAAGAAAAAACGATTTTAAATTAAGTGCAACACAAAAAATGCAATAAACAGGCTCTAGGTATGTTCTAAATACTGTTTCTAACACAGATATCAACTTTTGCAAGCAAGAAAATGCTGAAAAGTAGGCGGCAATGCAGTTTTTCTAAGAAATAAATCAGAAGAAAATACTTAAAATCTCAAAGTGGCTCCTTTCTTCTCTCAGCCTTTTCTCCTCTTGGTAGGTGCTTCAGCAACAACTATCAACAACTTTAATTCAACATCTGTTCTTTTTTTCTCTAAAAGAACAACTACTAATTGTCATGAAAGACAGATCCAGGAGACGGGTAAGGACAGGACATGTTCAGCAGTTGCTAAGTGTGGAAAATACACAGACAAGGTTGAGGAAATGAACAAATACTGAAAGTTTGGTTATTAGTCTCTCATCACACTGCTCTTTGTTAAATAAAGGGCTATCTTTTATTCCCGCAAGGAAATCAGATATGGTAGACATTCTTATAGATCTAAAGTTTTTGCCAGGAATGCATCTCTGAAAGTTGTTTCCACAGCAGAGCACTGGCATGAATATTTTCAGGAAACAGAGTGTGTTCGTACCAAAGGTACATTCTTTACTTGAAGAGTCTGTCACAGTAGGTGAGAATGAAATTAGACAGGTTTTTGAGTATAAATGTAGTCCTAAATTTTATAATTTGGATATTGCTGAACATGATGCATTACGTGAGCTGAAAGAGCTGTCTTCAGTTGAGAACAGACCCAAAAAGTGGCAGGATTGTTTTAATGGACAAAGACTTTCATCTAGGACAGATGAGAATGGATGTAAGATGATGCTTCTACATGTGCGTTCATTTCTAGAGACTTGGTTAAAAGTGTGACTGATAAGAATTATTTTTTAGTGTTTGATCTTATGATGACTGGCATGATTGCTGATGACTTATGTAATATTTTAATGTTGGACATCCTGTGGTTCCGATTTTGTATGGCCTTCCAAAGGTTCATAAAGATTTAACTTGCCCACCCATGCAGCTGACTGTTTCTAGCAAAGGGTGGGATACTGAAACGCTTTCTATTTATATTGAGAAAACATTATGTCCAGTACTGGATACAGTTAATACGGTATTGAAGGATACAAAGTCTTTTTTCCGTGAATTTTATAATAGTGTTGCAGGATTAGGTCGAGATAAGTTGTACTATTTTGAAACTATGGACATAGTCTCTTTTTACGGTTATTCCCACTACTTGGGGTACTGACAATATCAGAGTTTTGATGAAGGGAAGATTTTTTCTCATGACAACATAAATTTGATATGTGCACTTCTAGACATTGGGCAGGATTGCATGTCATGCATATTCATGAGGGCATGCTGAATCATACCCTAGGCTACTCGGGTCCATGTAGTAAGTAGGGCGTGTCAAATGCCGAGTTCTGCAAAAGAAGAGTCAGAGTCCTGAAAGTAAACTCCCACGAGCGAGTCCGCGGAAATGTCAAGGAACACAACAACACACATGCCCCCACAGACTATAAACCCAACTGTAATGTAAAACGTACAAATAACAGTTTAATTTTTTTTTTAATTTCCAAAATGTTTGCCCGTAGTTGTGCTAGTTTGCGCGGGTATGCCCTCCGCTCAGCCACAGTTAGCAGACAGTGAAAAGCATATAAGATCTAAATATGCAAAGCCAAGTAGCAATAGCGTAGCGGTAGAGACGTTGGCCAAAGAGGAGGTAGTCACGGTTCGAGCCCCACAACATCATTCTCTATTTTTAGTTAAATAAGCATGAAACAATCCCCTGACATATATATATATATATATATATATATATATATATATATATATATATATATATAACTATAATTTAAGTAAAATGTAATGAAATGGGCCATGTATTTTTGAATAAATCCGACACAATAAAATATAAAAAAAAGATTATGTGCCCATAGCTGAGCAAGGCTTCAAGAAGCTTAATATGAGTGCCCATAGGTGAGCAGCGCTGTAACAAGCTTAATATGACTGCCCTCAGGTGAGCAGCGATTTAACAGGTGTAATACGAGTGCCCGGATTTGAGCAGCGCTTTAACACACTTAAAATGAGTGCCCGTAGTTGAGCAACGCTTCACACAGCGTAATATGAGTGCTCATAGCCAAATAACGTGTTACCCAGAGTAAGCCGTTTGTGCGGAGCTGCGCACCGCGCCAACCAGCTTACCGGTGGGCAACGTTGAGCAAGCTGTATCAAAGCCGCCTTTACACAGACACACCTCCTAGCCTGTCTAGGCAGTAGTAAAATAAAAAACCAAAGCCCAGGCTCGAACCCAGGATACTGTGCATCATAGTCAAAGTACTGAACCACTAAGCCATGACAGTTGTACTGAGAAATGCAGTATTAGCATATATATAGGAATGAATGGAAATAGAAGCATGACAAAGCAGGTTTTTTAAGCTGATAAATATCCAAAATGGCCAATCACAGATAAGTGCGGGAAAACGGGCATATATAAGCCCCATAGGCAGGAATACACAGCATAACTGATTGTGGTACCCATTTGCAGTCAGGATGGCAGGTGCAGGAGAGGGAAGTCGCTTTAGAGCACTGAGGTGGGGTGTTGAGGAGTCAAAATATATGGTTTGGCTCCTAGTCCATGATCATGAGGCACAACTCATGCAGGGCCAGGTTCACTGGGGTGCATACAAGGCAGAGGCGTGGAACTGGTTGGCACATGATCTCACCAATGCCACAGGCATTCCAAGGACTGATGAACAGGTCCGTCACCGCCATGCGGACCTGAAGAGACGTAAGCAGGACCAACTGAACCGTTGGATGAAGGAGGCCCGGCAAATGCCCAATGCCCCACTACTGAGTAAGTATCCATGTAATTAAGTATGTAAGAAATTATCCTAGCCTATAGTATGGAGATGTATGTTCCAATATTACACCATTTATATTACAGCTGTAGGTGTCCGTTCCATGAATCAGCGAGCCTATGCTGATAGGCTGGTGAGGTTGCGCCACCAGGCAGGTTAGTAATTATTTTGCTGGAATTGTTATAGAATATAAGTGAGACAGCTTGTAAAAGAGTTCAGTGTTGTTACATATTAATAAAGTTCAAATAAGCCTAGAAGAAAGATTCTGCTAGTACTGTAAGATTAGATAAGTGATGCAGCCTGTAATCCAGAAATAAACATTAAACAAGTCTCAAATAGAGAGTTTCCACCTGTATTGTAATATCAGATAACTGCTTCAGCCTGAAAATGAGTGGTAATCAATCAACAAAGGATAGACATGTGTCAAATACATCCCTTTTAAAATCTGCCATATGAAATAAGTGAGTCAGTTGGAAAGGATTGTTGTAACCCAGTAAGAAATGTTAATAACGCCTAGAATTAAGTACCATCCTGAAATGTAAAAAATAAAACAAGTGAGAGTGTGAGAAAGAGGGTATGATTCTACCAAGAAAGCTGTAATAAGTCTGGAATAAAGTTATACTGCAGTCAGTACATAATGAAATGAATGAGACAGCCACAACCAAAGAGTGAAATGGGTGTAATAAAGTACTGAACCTGGAATGTCTCTGTCCCACAATTTGGATATGTTGCTGTACCCTTGCAATATGGAGACAGTATGGTTGTATGAAATGCTGAACATCCACAGTTGTCTAGAGCCATATAAATCAAATGTAGCAGGATGCTGTACCTGAACACAGCCAGATATGAACATGTATGAATAAAAATGGAATGTATATTAATGTAGCAGTAACATTCCCATCATCAACATTCCTAAGGTTACATATAGGAAACTGTACTAATACATGTAGGGGATATATATCTGCACCTACTAGGAATGTACAGCATATGTATAGGTAGTTTAAATTGTTAATGTAATATTTCGTCACCCTACCCTATTTTAACAAATGATGCCATTCCACACCAAACTGGGTATGTGTATACACAATTAATTCCCATGGACATTTGTACTGTTGGTTCACACATATCTGCATGTACATTGATGCATGTACCCTGTTCACATATCCAAACCTGATGGCCTGTTGCCACCAATCAACCCTGCATGCTGTTGGAATGTGTACTGTTGTTCTAAATATGCATGTGTTATGCTTGCTGCTCAATGTTCGGAATTCATGGGTGTTTGGTTAATGGGAATACTGATGCATGCTGTTACAACTAATTTTGAATGGTGTTGTTTGTTACTAACCCAAAATGTCATAAAATACTGATAAACATAGGACAACAGGGAAGGCGGGTTCCAGCGGACCCACCTCTCCCACCTCAGCTGGCGAGTGCACCTGGCACCAGTGCCCAGGCCGGAACCTCCTCCGGTGGCCCTGTGCCACCTTCGGGTGGAAGCGCTGCAGGGGATGGGGCTCGCCCCCCCTCTGCAAGCGTGGCTGGAGGAGAACGTCCACTCACCCTCCATAGTGTCCAGTCTGTGGTGCGTAGCGAGATCAGGCGTTCTGTGCTTGATCCCCTACGCCAGCTTGAGGCGAGGGTGGCGCAACTCACGGGTGTGCCTGCCCGTCCTATACAGCCCCCAGCACAGCCCCGTCCTGGGCAGTGAAGGCGCAGTGGTAACTGCCCATGGGTGGGGATCTCAGTTCCACTGTTGCCATCTGTGGGCTCATGGGCTCGCGATATCCAAACATCCGTCCCTGTCAATTGTGTTTCCCCCCCACGTGTCATACTCCGCCCCTGTATGCATCTTGTTTGTCTTGTCTGTTAACCTCCCCAACCTACCTCCCCAAATATACCTACTTCCTGTACCTCACATTCCACTCTCACCTGAAAAAAAAAAAAGGGCACTCTGTTCCCACAAAAAAATTACGCCCCATACATAGCTGCCCATTTTGCAGACATGTCTGCTGGACATGTCAACTGATAATTAAAATTGGCCTTACAACATATTTTGTTGTCCTCACCCCTCTCTCAGGGGTGGAAGGTTTCAAATTTCACACCAAATTACACACATATGCACAGCTGTTGCTGATAAAGAAATGGGCAGCTATGGGCCTTCCCTACATCCTTCCTGCAAATCCCGAGCTTGTTTTCCTACTCTTCTACCCTCTTTGTGCCCCCTTTTAACCGCTTTCCTATCTCCCCATTTTCTTTTCTTTAAAAGAAATTAGCACGGGTGTTAGCGAGTAAGCACTTTTAAGCAGTAGTCAGCGGTGTGCTTGTGTGCATAGCTAGCGACTGTGCGCATGAGCATTGCGCAAACCAGCGCAAACCCGCTTACAACTGCTTAAAAGTGCCTTAGTCACTCTGTATGACAAGGCCTGTAGTCTGCTCATCAGCAAAATAAAATACCCCTGTCAGTCTCGAACCCCGGACCTTGGAAACACTAGTCTGCATGAATTACCACTGAGCCATGTCAGATATACAAGAACATGGTGCTGAAAGAAATATATCATGAAATACAAGGAGTGAATGTAAAGGGAATATAGGAAGGCCATTGCACAAAGCATGTTCCCTGTATGTTTAGTGGCAATTCTTGTGGAATTGCATTACATGAGTGTGATAAGAGAAACAGCCATGCTAGTAGGTAATAATGTTACAGTAGCACCTTACAAACCACACACGGTATCAGAGCAGGATAAACACCACCATATTTGAATAGGTATGAGGCCAGACATCCCAACTGTGACTGATTTACAGGGATGTCCTTGATTTGTCAAAAAATGTTACCTGTGCCCCACTGACTCCTTGTGAAATATACTAACAGTAGGCAGAAAGGTGGGGAATCCCATGTAATGTTCACCATCAATAAGTTAAAGTAGACACTACTTGTATGTCAGAAATGGTGTAGTAATACATATGCTCAAAACATACACACAGTCCCCAAAGTCACAACTGCAGAATATCTGAAATATATCACGGGTGTATCCCACTGATATGTACCTTTCCCTGAGGCTGCTCAAATATATACCTGAGAGTATCTGAGGCCTGCAAGTGTCAGAAACACACCGGCATATCAGCCTGTCTGCTGTTACACACTCTGCAAATAGCTATAGAATTACTTCCACAAGCACACCCTCATGTAGGAGTACAACACAGAAATATCAAAGGATGTAGCCATCTAACAAACTAAGGACAGTATAGCAGTTTACAAGCACTGCATGTGCCTGATATTCATAACTATTAGTACAAAATACAAGGCCCTACTACTGCTCAGCAGCAAAATAAGATACCCTTGTAAGTATCAAACCCCAGACCTTGGCCTCACCAGACTGCATGCAGTGCCACCAAACCACAGCAAACATATAAGAATTTACTGCTGAAAGAAATATATCATGCATTACAAGGAGTGAATGTAAATGGAAAATAGGAAAGCCATAGCAACACATTCCAGTAAAGAGAAATATCAGGCCTTCAAGGAGTGAATGTAAAGGGAAAATAGTGAAGCCATAGCAACACATTGCAAGAGCTACAGTTGTATACCAGTTAATCCACAAGTCCCACAGGAAAGTACATACTCCCATGTAAACAGTGTTAGCATTTAGCAGGTGTGAGTTAACATACACACTGAGAAGAATGAACTGGAAGAAGCAACAGTCAGGTTTCAGTACAACATGCATTTCAGTGGCTACAACACAGCCTTAGATATGAGAGACATACCAACCTTCTGACTGACACAACAGTGTCCACAGCAAACCAGCATGGTCCCCACCTTGCAAAACTGAAAGGCCTATGCCTACCTAACCTAACATTTTATAGCAGTGTCCTGAAATCACAGTGAGAACTGCAATTACCACACAGCAGGCTGCATGCAATTAGTAAATGCTGGCCACCAAATGGTGCAGAGGCCATCACATGCACATGTGCCGATACCTACAAAAGCAGCCTGTACTGCCAGTCCACACATGCAATAATATCATTGCAGCAACTGGAGGGAGAGAGAGAGAGAGACCCAAAAAAAAAAAAAAAAAAAAAAAAAAAGGCAGCAAGCAAGCCAGCCAGCCAGCCATCCAGGCAGCCCGCCAGCCAGCCAAACAAAAAAAGCTGTTAGAAACAAAGGTAATGTAAACTACATAATCTAATAATCTACATACTGTGAACCCTCCATATGCGTCAGCAGTCTGTATCTAAATGTATATGAAGATGTGCATAGGGCAAGGGACATACTGAAACCGTTAGCGAAGGGTGGACATACATACGTAGTTGAAGGTTGCTATGTGCACATATCAATGTAGGTTGTAGTGTGTGGCATTGAAAACAGCATGCAGTGCAGGTATATGTCATGTGGTGGTGAACTTCTGTGGAACTGAGCCAGTGAGGCCTGCTACAGCTATACTGCCTGAGGACAGCATAATGCATTCTGCACAACACTGTGCAATATCATTACAGAATGGTATGTCTCACAACTGTTACAGAAGTGACATCCCCACCATGAAAGGTGGGCATTCTACGTGCCAAGATGTGCATTTAGTTGTACAGCAATGGATGTTTATAAGTGTGTGTATGTGTATATACATATATATATATATATATATATATATATATATACATACATACATAGAGAGGTATGTATAGATAGATAGACATATATAGACAGATAATCAGAATATGTATATACATATAGATGTAATAGACACATACATATATAGAGATATATACGTATATACAGATAGATATGAATGTCTATAGATATGTATGTATATGAATATATATATATATATATATATATATATATATAGAGTGAGAGGGGGACATGGGGGGCAGATGAATTGCAACAGCTGCCTGGTGACCAAGGCATGGACTGAACACCAGTGTGGATACAGGAGTACCATACCCCATTCCAAAACACTTTAACCACTAACTACCACATAGGTGGTTGCCTGCCTACTACTGGTGGTGCCAGAAGTGAACATGGGAAACAAGTGTACAATAGCCTCCCCTTTGATATCCACAAATATGCCATACCCTGGACTAAACCACCCAGCATTAACAAACAAGGCTCCTCATTAGTAGATGTCAGACATACCCTTGATGAATGTTATAGAGATAGGTAATATGCCGTGTGAGTCACCTCTGTTTAACTGTTTGACAGGAGCAAGTACAATCACATTACATGTGTCCCAAGGGGCAGGGTAGCATAAGGCTATGCTGCTGTAGGCCCAGGGCCAATAGCATAGTACCTACCTATGACACAATGCACACACACATGTACTCAGTGCAATACCAACTATGTGAGGTGGAATGAGTGTGACACTGTGTGCAAGGTCTGTAATGGTGTGATTGCTCAGTGTGACTTTCTGTCTGTCATGGTAGTCTGTGTCCTTGGTGTGAGGCCAGAAAAAGATGTGTCAGTTATTGGGATACTAACATACTAGATTGCCATATGTTGTGCAGTAGTTCCCTGTGTACGACTGCGGTGTAGGTTAGGGTATGGCAGCAAAGACTAGGGTGGATTACCAGTGAAACTGTAGATGTGCATTGCATGCATTGCATGGGATGACAATATTCTCCATCCAGTAGCTTGATACATACCCCAGTGTGAGGTTGTGCAGTGTACCTCAAACAGTGTGCCGAGTGCTGGTGTATACTAGTTTATTGTATGGAGTGTGGCAGGCACTGTCACACAGTTGTAGGCTGAGCACTGATATGTGGTAATGTACATATGTATCCCCTGATAGACAGACAGATGCTATATATGGCAGTTCAGTGATATCAGTACAGTAGAGTATTACGTGTGCCATATGACTTGCTCACATATTTATCTTTTCCTTCCAGGGCGATGGTGCATCACCGCAACCCGTGTTATTCAGCTGCAGAGGATGAGGAGATACACCAGAGCCTGGTGCGGGATTTCAATACACTGTTTTCCAGGACCAGCCAGAACCAGCAGGAGTGGGCTGCACTGTGGCAAGACCTTGTCCATCGGGTAAATGACATAGGCATGCATAACCAGACATATGAGCAGGTACGCCATCACTGCAGTGATTTAATTAGAAATGTCCGTCAGCGTGCGTCTGATATCCACAGACAACAGCTTGCCACAGGTGGTGGGGTACCTATCCACCCCCCCCTCACCAGAGTGGAGGAGCTACTCCTAAGTGTTGTGGCTCCAGGCCAACAACAACATCCACAGACGTGTCATGATGGAGGCCGGAGCCACCCAGCATGTGGACATGGAGTGTGCAGGTAACATGCCATATCTGTAGCTGACTGTTCTCTGCACTGGTAGTTTATGCATGTGTGAGATGTGTACTGTGTGTGTGTAGCTGTTATCCTGCCTATTCTTGTGCAAGATTGATATTCTGAATATCATCACTACACCTGTGAAAGCCAACTGTTGTACTACTGTACTGTAGCATACTCACAGTATCAATGGCACAGTTGTAGCCACTGACAATAACTCTCTTATTTGTGCAGGTCCCTCTGGAGTAACAACAATGCAGCCAATCCATGCTGGTGAGTGTGTAATAACAATACTATTAATAGTAATAATGATATTAATACTAATAATACCCTCAAACAGTATTGTGTATGTGTTGGATTGCAGGTGTGTGTGTGTTTGTATCTGCTGTACTGAGGAGTGTGCATGTGTGCCCGTGTGCATGTGTGGTAACATTGTGTACACATTGTAAACTGCGTTTCCTGTCTTCCTCTCACAGGTTCTGGTGTTGCTCTGTTGGCGTGCAGCAGGGAACCTGAAGCCACTGCTGGTGATAGTGATAATGATGATACATGTGTAATGGCACAGGGAGGTGTGACAGGGTCTGTTGTTGGTCAGCCAATCGACAGTACACAGCAGTCAACCCCATCAATGCGCACAGTCATCCTGCCGATACATCCATTGTCACCAATGTCCTTAGCTGAGGGACAGCATACAGTGGGCATTGACCAGGGCAGTGTGGTATCAGTGGCACATGCATCCCCTCACAGCAGCCATGGCCAGAGTCCTGACATGGTACCACACAGGCAGATGTCCAGGGGTTCTCGTGGGAGCATCCGTGGTCATACTGCCCCTGTCAGACGTGCCCACAGAGGTCTTTCAACCTCAGCTATATTCCGGGCTGTAATGCAGGCACAGGCACGTATGGAACGGTACACCAGACAGGGTCTGAGGGAGCTTAGAGCACATCGCACTGCTATGAATGACACTATGCGTGACGTTGCGGCTGCCATCCGTACTGTCGGCAAGGTCATTGATAGACGTTGGGGGGGACACATTAGATCTGTTCCACAACTATATGTCCATGAGCCAGGGCAATGCAGGACGGTTGAGGCGTCGACGTGGACGTATGCCAGCAACATCAGCAGCTGGCAGTCGTCGTGGACAACAAACCCGCAGCCACTCCCATAGTGCCAGTACCAGCCCCAGCAATGCTGGGTCTGTGCTGTCATCAGACCGTCCTAGAAGACCACGTGCACGTGGCTCTGGACAGTCCCAGCAGGGACATGTGTCCAGTCAGCAACCCACTGCTTCTGATGACAGTACCCAGTCTGGCTTAGTACCTGATACTGTCTGTAGCACCCCTGCCAGGCACAGGTACCGTGTCCGTGGCCAGAGACAGTGATCTGTATGACCTGGCAGGTACAGTCTGTGGCTGTCCACAAACACCCATATATGGCAGCCATGTGGTGGAACTGTGTGCATGCATACACACATGCATAATGCTAACACCTAGGGCTAACACATACACACACCACATCAACATTGCCCCATGTTGTACTGTTTTCCCTCACTAACACACACACACATACATGTCGATTGGATGTGTCAATGGCAGACTCTAGCAAACCAAGTACACACCCTGTGCATATGATGAAACTGTACCACCTCCTGCAATCTGTAACTTTGATGCAGGAACATGATAGCATGGTGCTGATGCACAGGGTGACTACATAGCACTGTAGTAATATTATCATGTTGTTAACAGTACAGTGTAATGATATCATTGTATGTATATCCCAGCATGTCTGATGCATTAACATTATGATTGTCATTGTAGTTTTTTATACACCAGTGTTAATTCCAAAAGTGTAATGTCTGCACATGTGCCACATGGCAGTTGTGTGTACCTGTGCCTGCATGTGTTGTGGACTGGACAGTACATGTGTGATGTTTGTAGCACACAGTCGCAGGTGTACATTTGTGAACAAGGTGCAGTTGCATTCTCTGCATGTAGATGCGTAGTGCACACATGGCAAGGGTGACATGCACCATGTGACACAGTAGTCATACATTGTAGTTCATATTGGTGGCCACTTTGTGTTGTACTACACATCTCACCTGGGGTCACATGTATGTATGACATGGTTTGACAGTATGCTGTGGGTCATACGGTTTACCAATGTCAATGGTTTGCATTCTGGTGGTAAGGCTCAAAACACAAACCCACCTACATAGGTATCACAAGGGATAAGAAACTAGAAGTAATGATACTCAATGCCAGACATCTAAACCGCAAGATGCATGCAGTCCAAACTCTACTCAGCATGGAGAATGTCGATATCTGTGCAGTAACAGAAACCTGGTTCAAGGCTCCCAAGAGCACCCTAGCACTACCTGGTTACACCTCGTACCATGCTTTACAGCCCCAAAACATGGAACTAACTACGAAAGGGGGGTAAGTATCAATAATTGTCAAGGATACCCACACCCCCAGGTTGGTGCCACAGCATGAAGCATCACAGACTATCCACGTGCAAATAACAGTGGGTAAAACTGCCTTCCAGTTCATAGCCTGCTACAGACCACCCTCCTAGACCCAGGAACCCCACTTGGCCTACTTACGAACACATGAATATATGTAGGTGTCTCCAAACAACATTATATTGGGCAACTTCATCTACCCACACATAGACTGGGAGCATTACTGTAGCGCCAACACCCTAGGCCAAAGGTTCCTAGAATTCATAAACTCAAACGCTATGGAACAACTTGTTACCACTCCCACAAGAGGGGAAAACATACTGCACCTGATCATCACCAACATGGGGACTCTATGCTCCAGACCAGACGTGTATCCCTCACTGGTAAGATCAGACCATAGAGTAACCTCACTGTATATGCACATACCAACCCCAGCCCCTGCCCAGAAAACCACAGTGAAAAAGTTGTCTAAAGCAAATTCCACACACCTCAAAACCGAGACAGAGGTGGAATCCTTCAAAGCCCCTGGGCCTGTGGAAAATACAGACCACACTGCTGAATCCTTTATAAACGCATTCTATGAACACCTTCAGGAATGCACAGATCATGCAATTCCAAATATAACCAAGACCCAATCCTCCAAAGACAGGCGTCCTTTCTGGTGGACCCCAGCCACATAACAGAAAACAATAGAAGGAGGTAGCTACTACATGATCGAGCAATATCCCACAAAGGAAAGGCATCTCTGATCAGTATTTGGAACAAAATACGGGCACTCATAAAATCGTCTAAGGCCAGCTTCAAGAGAATAATTGCACAAGACACTAAGGATAATCACAAGGCTTTCTTTAGTTATGTTAGGAATCTGGGTGGGAATTCCCAGATATACTCAGAAGTAGTCCTAAATGACAAAGAATACACGCAAGCCACATACATTGCCAACATCATTGCACAAACGTCTCACTTCTGTGTCACTGTTAGAATAATTGCACAAGACACTAAGGATAATCACAAGGCTTTCTTTGTTATGTTAGGAATCCATACATTGCCAACATCATTGCACAAACGTCTCACTTCTGTGTCACTGTTACACAGAGGCAGAGTATACTAACCTGGAAAAAGGCCATAGCAAAATTCATTTAAAATGGGTGGCGAAAGCCAAACACAGTCTGGCTAGGCTTATAACTGCCCTAGGGCAGATAGCCTAGTATGAACCTATGAACCTATTACATGATGTATCCTCAACTGATACACAGATGCAGGAAACCCAGTGTCAGTGATATCCCTGCAGTACTACACTTTACCATGTAGCCATTCTTACTGAGCCCCACACATCCCTGGGAAGAATACTGTTTGCCATATAGCAGTCTCACGTACATGCCAACACACTAGGGATATGTTCATCCACGACTGGAAATGCATACAGTGGCCTACAATGCATTCTGCACGACACACATGACCACCACAAGGGTATCATACAGACAGATACCTGTTGTCCAAGCCATGCTCTATTACTGTAACACAACTGTAACTTTGTCATCAGCATGTACTTAACATAGTATTCCAATAGTACCATGTAGGTGGCAGCACCCATCATGTAGAACGGGTAATGGTGTGTACATATGGACAAGTGTTTTCTTGTCTATCCTGTGATATTCACATTTCCAAAGGTATTGTGCAGTCCCTTGGTGTATCGCCTAAGCAAGAAGGTGTCTTTATGCATATCAGCAACAGTTGCCATACACCTACACTGGATGTCCATTACTCACAGACTTTGCTGTGTTATAACATGTGTGACATATACTCCAGACATGAACCCTCACCCACATTAATATATCACAGCTTTCATGACTATTACAACTATTATAAGTTGAATGTGAACAACTTTTATGCACTTTTTTTGTATATTTAGATTTTGTGATATTAGTGATTTATTTAGTGTTAGCCTTGTACACTTCCTGTTTTAAGCAGCCCTTAGTGAAATATGTGCTGTTTATGTAGGCTATTAGTCACAATTCGGCAGATTAGTTTCATAAGCATTTATATTTATTTATTTACATATCTTTTTACATATCTTATATTTTGTATATATTATAATTAACATAATTTTAATATTTTTCATGGTAGTGGGTATTATGATCATTATTGCATCTTATTTATTTATTTATTTATTAATTATTCATGTGTATTTAGTTGTGGAGTACATCATGTTGATTATGTACTTCGATACGTATGGATGTTATTGTGGAAACTTGAATTTTATATGTGTTTTTACAAGATATATGCACTGGCACTTTAAAAGTTGACGTCAGCTATTTGAAAAAAATTTTTTGAATGGATTTGGCGCCAAAAAGTTGTCAAAAATGTTTCTATTTCTGCTGTATAGTTGTCTGATGAAGTCTGCAAACGCAGATGAAAGCGCTTACCATACTTTTTAGACTTTTCTTGTCTATTTTTATTTAATAAACGTTGCTTCTATCCTTGTTCGAGTCCTGTTCACTATTTGACTGGATAACCTAGCAGAGACGGATCGCTGTCTCACTGTTTGATTCAGGTGTTGTTTGCATTTGTTGTGGATTGGAATTGCACACATGCACACACCCTGCCCCCCCCAACACACACACACACACACACACACACACACACAGAGCATTTGCAGGATTCAAACCCCTACCTAACTATGTTATGACACTTGAGAGAGACGCATTAGCACAGCGAGCTATTTGCATTACTGGGTGGTTTCTCTTCTCCTGCTGTACTTATCGGGTGCTGACATCATCAGTCTTTACAATGTACATCATGTAGTGTGTTATTCCAGTTGTCAAAAGGGACATTTCTTTCAAAGAGAATTGCACACATGCACACCCCCTGCCCCCCCAACACACACACACACACACACACACACACACACACACACACACACACACACACACACACACACACACACACACACTGAGCATTTGCAGGATTCTAACCCCTACCTAACTATGACACCTGAGAGAGACGCATTAGCACAGCGCACTATTCGCATTACTGGGTGGATTTTCTTCTCCTGCAGTATTTATAGGGTGCTGACATCAGTTTTTACAAAGAGGTATGTACATCTATTACTATCCCTCAGTATGGGGATAACAATATATATGCATTAACAGACGCCTAGTTCAGGGTCACATATGCACATCAGCACTGCCTGGTTATGTTTTATACCATGATTCATGAACAAAGGACTTGTAACACACAACACAACCAGGGGGTGTATCCATATACATCACAGATACACACACCTCTGGGTTGTTACCACTGCACTAAGCATGACAGGCCATACATATACAACTACCATTGTGCAAAACTGCCTTTTGGTTTGGTGTGTAGTTCAGACCCCCCCCCCATATCCAGGAACCACACTTGGCTTCCCTGGGAACAGTGTAGGATATGAAGGTGTTCACATATGCCATTATAGTGGTTAACTTCAGGTACAGGAATATTGACTGGGGGAACTACTCAGGCCTCAACAACATCACCCCACAGCTACTACAATTTGTGAATCCATGTGCTATGGCAGAACCAGTCACCACAGCCACAAGGGGGAATACATATTGGACCTGATCATCACCAACATGGGGACTCTATGTTCCACACCAGAGGTAGACCACCATTGTTAAGATCTGACCATAACCAACTTTCCCTGGACGTCCATATCCCATTCCCACCCCCAAGCAAGGAAATCACTGCTAACAAAGTATTTCTCAAAAGCAGACTTTGCACTTGTGAAGACTGGGGTGGAATACTTCAAAGGCCCTGTGCTGGAGGATTATACAGCCCAATCTGCAGAATCCTTTACAAATGCATTCTATGAGCACCTGCAGGTTTTCATTGATCATGCTATCCCAAATAAAACCAAGATTCCTCCACAACAGGAGACCTGTCTGGTTGACACCAGCCATATATAAGCTGTACAACAGGAGGAGGGAGCTAATACATAACAGAGCAATATCCCACAGAGGGAGGACATCTCTGAACAGTATTGGCAAGACACTTCAATCCCTCAAAATCATCACTTGCAAGTTTTGACAGTGAAATTGCCCAGACACTACAGATAAGGCTCCCCTCAGTCTGGAATTGAATCCCAATTAATGTTAGACATAGCCCCTCGCCAACCCTCTTCCAGCAAACTCCAGCCACATGGATGTGACATTGCAAATTCAACCCCTGGGATCTCCACTGTGTCCCTGCTTGACGGAGGCACAGCAAACTAGTCTTAAACGGTGCCTTCTGTGACCTACTTTACAGAAGCACAGTAGGCTACTGTACTGGGGAGTTACACAAACTCCACTCCACACACCTTCAGATAGAAACAACTCTGATCCAAAACAATACCAAAACAGCAAAATCTTCAGAAGTCAGGAATCGAATAATAGGAACCAAAGTCAAATCCAAAAGCAAATTCTTTATTCTCCAGCGCCTCGGTGTAACCACCTTTCAAGAGTACTCTTGAAAGGTGGTTACACCGAGGCGCTGGGGAATAAAGAATTTGCTTTTGGATTTGACTTTGGTTCCTGTTATTTGATTCCTGACTTCTGAAGATTTTGCTGTTTTGGTATTGTTTTGGATCTACTGTACTGGGGAGGCAGACGCCAAATACACTCTGGCTAGGCTTATGTATTCCCTAGGGCAAACAGCCTAGTATCGACCTCTGCACCCATATGTTTATGTTTGGGATGCACAACATTTGTTGCTGATAAACTGTTTGCAGGTCTTTATTGCCATAGCTTTCCCTGTTTCTATGAACAACTTGTGTATCTGAGGAAGATGTTTGATCATGACAGGGTTCCAGTATATTACTTATGTCTCTGTTGTCATTTAACTGTGTGCACTGGGCAGATTGCTGTATTGTGGGAGGTTCCTGGCTTAACACATACAAATGCCAGATATGTGTGGCTGACTGCTATACTGAGACATGGTCTAAGTGTGTGAGCATGCCCAGTTCAGGCTTTCCATGGTTTGTTGCCTGACATATGTCTCATTTATCAAAGTGTGTGAGCATGCCCAGTGTGACCTTTCCATATGTTGAGATCTGAGGTCCACTACATTTGTGGTTGTGTGTGAACTTGAACAATATTTGACATTTATAGTGTGTGTGCTGGAAGTCATGTTGTGTTCTTACTGCCCAACTGCTTTGTGTCTGAATCCAACAGGGATTATGCTGTGCCTGCAGGGTTTCCATGGGACAGTTTGCATACACTTGTCAACAGTCTTTCATACTGACCAAACACTGTAATATTGTCATAGTGTAGTGGTTCAGTCCTTTCACTCTGGTGCACAGTATCCTGGGTTTGAGTCCCATCACTGCTTTAAATATTCATACTGAGCACACCAGACTAAGGCATGACCATGTTGCATTTTGTTCAGCTATGGCCTACTTAAACCAGGCTTGTCCAACATTACTAGTGTATTCTGCAACTTGGGTGGACATGGACAAATACTAGGCTATGTGCCCTAGGGCATTTCTAATCCTAGTCAGAGTGTGTTTGTCCTTCAACACACATTTTAACTGGAGTTTGCCATGACATTTTTCAAGGTTAGTATACTGTGCCTCTGTCTAACTGTGACATAAAAGTGATACCCAGGGTAAACCTACCATCTCCCATCCACTCATCAAGATTCCTCTTGAAGAGAGTCAATGAGGTACTCTCTGGCTAACCTGGACTGTGAATTTACTCAAGAGTGGAGGGAGCTTCTGGGTTATGGATCAATCACTACAGCATGTCCTATTTATTTCAGTGCTGAGGTTCAGGTCTCTCATGTGCATAGCTCAATGGGATTCAGATTTTACAAGGTGCAGCATGTGCACTGATTCCAGGTTGGACATGGCTTTATACATCAGGCACAGATCGCCTCTGGGCAGGCAGTATGCCACTGTGTGGAGCTGCAGTTTGTTTAATCAGGCAGCACATGGCATCTGTTAGAGCCCTTTGATCCTCCTGGTGAGGTACTTTTGGGGTCTTTCCAGTTGCTGGAGGTGTCTGCTAAGGTACATCCCACAAGGGGCATTGTACTCAATTGTGAGCCTGATGAAGGATGACTGAAGAGGCACGATGACCTCCCCTGATCTAGATGTGAATACCTTCATGATTAGGTGGGTATATGAAATGTTTTTATAACCACTACGACCACATGGTTTTCAAATGCGTGATTTCTATCAACTTGTGTCCCCAGGTCTCTCATTACTTCTTCTGTACTTAATGGGTTACCACCTATGTGGTAATTGGTGAGCACTAAGTGTTTTTCCAAAGGGGATGACTATACACTTTTTTAAGTTCTGCTTGATGACATGGCTCTGGCACCAGTTGTCTGTTTCTATGAGGCCCTTTTGTAGGATGCTTGTGTCAGCTAGAGGGTCAGATATGGCGCCCAATTTGTAGTCATCTACAAACTTGTTCAGACACAGTCCTTCCATGTTGGCCTGTACCTCCGAGAAATATATACCAAACAAGGGGGGTCCCAGGACTGAGCCTTGTGGGATGCCAGTTGTAGCTGGTTTGGACTCTGACACGGCTCCAGCATTTCTGACCATGTCAGTTCTGTCCTTGAGCCGGTTTGCAACCCATCTAGTGACATAGGGGTTTATATTTAAGCTGGTGAGCTTATCTATAATGACCAAGTGGGGTATTGTATGGAAGGCTTTTGCAAGGTCCAGGTAGGCTGTGTGGACCACCTTCCCCTCATCAATGGCCTTGGTGACTGTTTCAAATGACTCAACCAGGTTTAAGGGGCAGGATCTGCCCTTAAGAAAGCCACACTGGGTAGGGTCCAGTGTCTGTAGGTCCCCAATATCTTTATTTCTGAGGTCCATGATGATCCTTTTCATAGCTTTGCAGACCAAGCTAGTCAGGATTATGGGGTGATAGTTTGCAGTATCCATTCAGGCACCACCTTTGTGGAGAGGGACCACTGTTGCTGTACACTGCTCTTTGGGTACATATCCTGTGGTAAGGCTGAGATTGAGCAGTAGTTTTATTTGGTGTTCAATTCTTCTTGGACTTCATGTTGGACGCAACCCGGGACACCATCTGGTCCCACTGATGCTGTGTGTTTTGCTTTGGAGACGCTGGCTGTTACCTGAGCATCTGCGATGTCAGGGGGCCAGCACTCTGTTGGGATAGATATTTGGCCTTTTGGTGGGGGGGGGGGAGTTTGCACTGAACCTGTCAGGTCGGATGTTGGCAATGTCTGTGGGTTTGGTGTATTGTTTGTCATTTTGGACTAATTCTGAGCATATCTGGGAATTCCCACCCAGGTTCCTACCATCAGTAAAGAAAGCCTTGTGATTATCCTTAGTGTCCTGTACAATTTTTATCTCGTAGCTGGCCTTAGAGGATTTTATGTGTGGCCATAGTTTTTTGTCATAATACAGATCAGTGATGCCTTCCTTTTTGGGTTTTGCTCTATCATGTAGTAGCTTCCTCCTTCTCTTGCATGGTTTGTTAATGGCTGGGGTCCACCAGACAGGATGCCTGCCTTTGGAGGATTGGGTCTTGGTTTTATTTGGGATTGCATAATCCATGCATTCCTGAAGGTGTTCATAGAATGCATTTATAAAGGGTTCTGAGGTCTGGGCCATATTTTCCACAGGCACAAGGGCTTTAATGGATTCCACCTCAGTTTGGAGGAGTGCATAATTTGCATTACACATGTTTTTCACTGTGGTTTTCTGGCCAGGGACTGGGGTCAGGATGTGAATATCCAGTGAGATTACTCTATGGTCTGATCTTACCAGTGAGGGATACACTTCTCGTCTTGGCCATAGAGTCCCCATGTTGGTGATTATCAGGTCCAGTATGTTTACCCCTCTTGTGGGAGTGGTGATAAGTTGTTCCATAGCATTTCGGTTTATGAATTCTAGGAACCTTTGGCCTAGGGTGTTGGAGCTAGAATAATGCTCCCAGTCTATGTTTGGGTAGTTGCAGTCACCCAATATAATGTTGTTTGGAGAGACCTTCATATTTTCGTGTGTTCAAAGTAGGCCAAGTGGGGTTCCTGGATTTAGGAGGGTGGTCTGTAGCAGGCTACGAACTGGGAGGCAGTTTTAGCCACTGTTACTTGCACGTGGATAGTCTGTGCTGCTTCATACTGTGGCACCAACCTGGGAGTGTGGGTATCCTTGACAATTATTGATACTCACCCTCCTTTTGTAGTTTGTTCCATGTTTTGGGGCTGTAAAGCATGGTATGAGGTGTAACCTGGTAGTGCTAGGGTGCACTTGGGAGCCTTGAACCAGGTTTCTGTTACTGCACAGATATCAACATTCTCCATGCTGAGGAGAGTTTGGACTGCATGCATCTTGCAGTTTAGACTTCTGGCATTGGGTAGCATTACTTCTAGTTTCGTATCCCTTTTGATACCTATGGAGGTGGGTTTGTGTTTTGAGCCTTACCTATTCAAGGCACTATGGGGGTGACAACAACCTTTGCCAGTATCCAAAAGGCCAGGGGTGATAGGTGCAAGCCATCCCTAGCGGAGCATCGTGTCTTGCTCAGCATGTCATCCCAGGCTGACAGGCATTGGATCCCCTTAGACTAACAACAATACTTAAGCCAATTGTTGTAATTGATCATCTTGTCTTCATATTGTGGCATCATGCTTGGTGAGGGTAGGATGTTACTCAGGGTCATCAAGGTTGCATATACTATATGGTGTTACATTGCTTAACACATGGCAATCATGCCTCAGGTGGTGCTGCAGGGCTGCCTATGTTGGATGCACATACTACACTCTGTGTACATGTTTGAAAGCAGGTTGTGTCAACTTAGGCATCCCTTTTTCTATATGTGTGAGTCAGAGAGAGGCATAATTTCCAGGGTTCCTACTGAGCCAGTGTATGTGCTATGTGTTGCCTCTTTGCCAAGGCCAAGGCATACTGGGCACACCTCCTTCTGCCTACTGGGGCAGGCTCAGGTTGTTCCTCCTCCGAGTCACGCTCTGCCTGTGATGGCCATGGCAATGGTGGGGGGCTGTTTGGGCCGGGCCTATGCTGGTCCTGCTGCAGCTGTTTTCGCAGAAGCATATTATGTAGCATAGCACATACCATGACAATTTGGGTACATGTAGGTGGTGAGTACTGCAAGGCTCCACCAGATGTGTCCAGGCTCCAGAACCGTGACTTGAGCAGCCCAAACACGCTCTATTACATTACGTGTTTGTGCGTGTGCCTCATTATGGCGTTCCTGTTCAGGTGTGTGTGCGTTTCTGATGGGTGTCATCAGCCACGGCTCCAGTGCATAGCCAGCATCCCCATTGGCAAATGTCTGGTACAGCTGCGTCAGATGCCAGATATGGGAATCATGGTAGCTTCCAGGGCAGCCAGCACACACATTCATTATTATGCCCTGGGCATCACACACAACCTGGCAGCTGATGGAGGGGAAGCCCTTGCGGTTAATGTAGGCCCTACCCCGCTCACTGGCTGGTGCTTTGATGCGTATATGTGTGCAGTCTATTGCACCCACTACCTCAGGGTATTCCGCTATTTGCTGGAAGAATGCATATTGCTGGCCAATACCTCACGGGAATTGGGGAAATATACATGATCACCGACATGTGCTGACATGGCATCCAGGAACTGGTGCATTACCCTGGATGCTGATGCCTGTGATATCCCCATCATATCACCAGTTGGTCTCTGGAAGGTACCTGTTGCTAGTATTCTTAGGCCAACACATACCTTGGTTTCCACTGGGATGGGTTCCCCTCTGTTGGTTCTGTGTGTGAGGCGTGGCCTGCACAGCTCAACAATTTGCTGCAGGAGGTCTCTGTCCACTCTATAGCGCTCCACTATCTCCAGCTCATGTAACCCCTGGTAGGTGACCCTGAGCCTGTACACTCTTCTCCGTCTCCTCACTGTGGGTTGTCCGGCAGCATTTGCATTGTCACCACCCTCAGCATGTTGCATATGTCGCCTTATAACAGCTATGGCAGCCCCTAGCATTTTTTGTCTGAGTGAAGCTTTTTCAGTTTTCACTTCTAGTAGCTTACTCCAGTGTTGCAGTGTCTCTTGAGAGAAACATACTGCACTGTTGTTTGCAGAGTTTTCAGTGCTGGGCTGGGCTACTGTTCTGCCTGTGTAATTGCCTGATTCTGATTGTTTTCACCTGCTAGCTCTGCTAGTATTCCCTGTTAGCTTCCTACAATTTGTTGTGCTTCCTTTTTCCTGTCTGTTTCCTCAGGGGGGAGCAACGCGCATACAAGGGCAAACATGCGCACAGCAGCTAACACGCGCGCACACATGCTTAGATGGACTACAACTTGCTTATTCGGGTTAAAACGCACGCACACCAGCGCAAACACGTTTACAAGTCTTTAAACAGGCTTCTACATGCTTACTCCGGCTTAAAAGCGAGCACTCACATTTACACGCGTACACTCCATCTTACTCGGGCTTCCCAGCGTGCATGCACGCTCAGCAAGAAACTTTGGTGTTATCCACAGTGTACACCTTCCATTTCTTGGCTTACCCTTGTCTACCTGTTGACACACCTCTTTCCATGATGTCTAACTGACAGCTTTCACATGCCACTCTGCTCCAATGAGCTTCACTTCTTTCATACATACCCCCCTGTGATGTCACCTATCTCCTACTCTGTTACTCCCCTTATCCTACTCCTACACTCCAGGGAATGTGCTCATTTGTTATGTAAAAGTGCGATTCAGTATCCTAACACTCATTTACATAGGATTGCCTACTAATGCTTAGTTACATCTCTTACACTGAGCTTCCCCCCTTAGCAACCCCTACTCGGTGGCCATGTTGTTTTCAGCCTGCTATTCCCTTACATTGTAAATTGATGGTTTTAAATTTTTATTTATTTTTCTGTTTTTTTGCAGCGCAGCCCGTTTGCGCAGCGCTGCACTACGTTTAAACATCGGTAATCGCCGAAAAAAATAAACATTTTTATTTTAGTTTTGCATGTGGGTACGTTGCCAGTGGCCACATATTTGGCCATTGGCATGCTTCCTGGAACATATGCAACCTTTATTTGGAGCTGACAAGGCTCCACTGTGCTATTTGCAAAACGGTACTCAGTTGTCAACTGAGTACATTTCTGCAGCTAACACGGCTCCTACACGGACAGGTTTGTGCTTCCTGGATCGCAAATTTACCTCATTTGCATGCCTTTCGGCTGCAAGTGAGGTAATTTGCATATCCAAACCCTGTCCGTGTAAGAGCCGTTTTAGGAGCTCTCTTACACGCCCCTACAGGCTGTTCGTGGATCGCTCGTCGGACATGATGGCTGCATGGAGTCTTACTCTACTCTTATACTCCGTGCAAGCCATCGTGAATCCAGCCCATTGTTTTAGAGAACAATGTTTTTGTTTTTAAAGATAAATTGTTTTCTGCAGAAAGCTGGCGTGGCTGTGGGCACAGACTGTGACAATAGCTGCGCCAACCTTGCATTGGCACAATGGAGCAGAGTTCTGTGCTGCATAACAATGAATTTAGTATGTATCTGTTATGGTATACACGATTTGTTGATATATTTTTTCTTAGCGTGGTTCATCTAAATTATTACTTCACTTTATAGAATACCTGCATGCTACGTAGTGTTTATAAACATTTACCTATAAATACTCTATTGAAAGATTGATTTCTTGGATATCACTATTAAGACAAACTTGTATAGGAAGGCTAGTAGGAATAACTCTTCTACATAAAAGTAGTATGCACCCTAGACATATTTCAAGGAATGTTTTAAAGGGGCAGTTTCTTAGGATCATGAGGCTTTACAATGATGGCACACAGTTGTAAATTCCCTTTGCTAATTTAAAGAGAGATTTTTTTGAATTGAGTCTATTCACAGAAAGAGAAGGATAATTGTATTAGTCAAATGTTAGTTGAGAGAAGGGAGAAAAGGTAAACCTTATTTTTCAGAACTATCTCTAGAAAGCAGGAAAGCACTGGGTCCGTCCATAGATGGATGTATGAGAGTCCCCTTGACATATTCTAGTGACGTGAATATTTTCTGTGATATTACTAAAAGGAATTGGAATATCCTGAGTGCATCAGATGAACTTAAGGATATTATTAGTGAGAGACAATTTCTCTTTCAAAAATAATTTCTCTCTTAAGAGACAACTCTGTTATAAGACACAGAGAAAGACTGTTAGTGGGTTCACAAAGACAAGGGACCTATCCATGTAGGAATAGTAGTGATTGCCGCTTTATCCATTCAGGTACGAGTTATATGCACCTCCAGTTAGGATATTTTATAGAATGTAAATTTTATGTTGACTGTAGATCTAAGAATGTACTATACTACATCTAGTACATCTAGCATGTAGTGCATTTTATACAGGAAAGACTAATCGCTCTCTGAGAGAGCATACAATTGAGAATATAAGAGATACTAAGAATGTTAGAGATAGTAATGTTCTGGCATGACACGTGAAGTGAGAAGGGTCACAACATAGTTTTAGATTTTTTTTGTATTAGAAATACTAAATGAAAGCATTAGGGGAGAGGACTTAAAGAATAGAAGAGAGTAAGCAGAACAGAAGTGGATAGTACACTTTAATGCAGAAAAGCCACCTGGTATTAACGATGCTGTTTCTTTAAAATCGGCTTTACGTGCACGAACACTCCCCATTGATGCTTCAGTATAGATTGAATGAATGTTTTTTAACATAAGTTTTATTTTTATTTTGTTTATGTTGACATCTTTGAATAGGATATGTTATGGATATAGAAAAGGTTATTTTTTTACATGCAGAACGTATAAAACTGGAAGTGGATGCTTCGTTTTGATTGGATGAGAAGTATTTAAATGGTTTACTCATTCACTGTAGGATAGTCTGATGAAGCAATTTTTTAAATCGTGAAAGCGCTTACTCTGTTAAATAAAATTATATTCAGCAGCCATGTTGATTTAGTGCCTGGTTTGATTGTACATATTTCAGTTGGCTAGTAAAGATCTTTCACGGATCTGCTCAAACTGGGGGGAAACAGACTGCCTAAAGTACCAACTAATGGTGAATTGTAAAGTCTCATACTATGAGGACCAGTCTGCAAAGGCAGTAAAACTTTGTCCTCTATTGCTTGTTTATGTAACACATAACCATGGTGTTGTCCGTTAAGAACGTGAGTGGTCCTGGGGACCAAAGATAATGTAGGGCCTAAAGAGCCACGATCAAAGCCTTCATTTCCTTGAAAATGATGTGCTCGGTCACCTCCTGAGGAGACCGAACTAAATGCCTGGATTTAGAAATATCTGGTTGATCCAAAGAAATTCTTTACTTCCTTCCTTAGATAAGGCAAGGCAAAAGAGGAATTTGGAGGTCCAGAGGATGAGAATGGTGATGCCAAACTGCCTTCAGATACTACTGGAACTTCCTCATATAAAGGTTTGCAAAGGGAACCATGGGGATAGTGGATGTCATGACCCCCAAGACTCTTAGGAATTCTCTTGTAGAGGAAGAAGGTACTGAAAGAAAGTTGTCAAAGAGAGGACCTTGGGGGGGGGGGGGGGATAAAGAAAGGTGGTCATGGTAAGAGTTTGAATTCTGCAACCCAAAAAAAAACTGATCCTGAGAAGTTGTCAGAAATTATGTGTTTCAATTTAAAGTGACGCCTACAACATAAAGAAGGATCACTGTGAACTCGAGATCCTGCAAGAGAACCTGCCAAGAAGAATCTTAAATGAGGTCACCCAAATAAGGAACATTTTGAATGCCATGAAGTCTGCAATAGGCTACGATGGGAGCTAGACATTTAGTAAATACCCTCAGGGCTGTAGAAAGACAAAATGGCAAAGCACAGAACTTTTAATGTGAGGAGGATACAGAGAACTGTAAAAACTTATTGGAAAGATGATCAGGGCCAGCCTTAGCTGATATAGCACCCTAGGCGAAGTAGCGCTCCGGCGCCCCTTAAGCCCCACCCATATACTCATGAAACACCCCATATGAGCCATGCCCACAGGTAGGTCACTCCCCCAAAAAAAACACTCCAGTCATTCACTCCCCAAAAATGCCAGTCCAGTCATTTCCTTTAATTATTTAAATGCATAGAAGAAAGGATACCTTGTAATGTAGTTTAAACTGCAAGTGAAGATGGAAATTTCCTTTAATAAACCTGCTTTATCTGTTACTCCTTCACACATACTTTACTATAAAAGTCATGTCTTCAGAAAATAGAAGCCTATGTGCCTTTGTTCAAAGGCTTGTTTAGGTTAATCTAAACAGTTTAATTTACTCTGGGTAGGTGAGCAAACCTTACAGCTCAGTGAAAGTAGAACAGCAACATCTCTTCTCTCTGTGTACAGAAGCTTAAGCTAGAATAGCACAAACACAGAGAGCCATTTGATAAACAATACAATCTTGCAATGAAAACAGGCTTAGCATGAACAGTGCAATTCTCTGCCACTGAAACTGCATGAAAACCCATATTTATAGAAAATGCATCTGGTCAGTGGATGATTCAGTTTACATTTGGGCTATTTTCAAAACAGACTCCTTGCACACATTTTTACGGCCATGCATACATGTATTTGTTCTTTGATTCAACTTCCTGATTGCATTAAATTATATTCCTTATGTAATAACAGCACCACTTGTTAGAATGTGTTTTACATTTGTAGTTTTAAGCATTTTTTTAATAAGCAAAGAAACAAAATATATACACCAATAATGACAAAACTACCCATTTCAAAAAATTCCAACCATAAAAGGTACTCAGACTTCTGTCATTACAATCCACCAATATCACTCAATACAAACAATCTCTGCAGAAGAGAAATCATCTGAACAATTCCACATTAAAGAAATCTGTTACTAATGAAGAGATTGCCAGTGGCAAACTTTACATCTAGTATTTCATCTACAAATTCAGTGCATGTTGTCCTTGAAAAATTAATTGCCTATATTACATTAAAAATTGGTAAACTGGTAATATTGCAATAAGAAATGACAAGTTCATAGCTGCTAGGCATCTCATGCAAAGGAGGACATACTTAGAAGTATAGAACCCTTATCTGCCCTTAAAATGTAGATACTGCTGTCTTTACTTTGTCATTGTTGCCACTGCAAGAAACTCACCTAATTTTGGTACATGTATTTCAATGATATATGTACTTGAGTAAGTAGTGCTGTGCAACTGGGGCTAAGAAGTTTCTTCAGAGGTACTGGGTTTCAAGGTGTCATATTGGAATGATATTCATTTAGTTTCACATCATACACTCATTTAGTTACAAGTCAGCCTGGTGACTCAGAAGTTATCATAGTTTAATATGTTGGCCTTTATATGTAGATCATAGATAAATACTACCACAACATGGGCACCATACAACAGCTCTCTTTCCCTCTCTCTCCAGCTGTACATAAATAGCTCAGATTCAGTATAAGCTGGCAGTTTGTCACAGAATGTCAGCAACTGGTCCTCATTCAAAACCACATTTGCCTCATCAATGCATTGCTCTGTTCTTGTAATGTCATTGAATACCAAATGGGACAGAAAAGCCTAGTGTCAAAACCTGTTTTCCATGCAACATCAAAGACTGCTTTTTATGGTAACTGCTACATTCACAATTCGGTTTATCAAATTACATGCTCATTCAGCAAAGATTGGAATGTGAGATCTCATACCATTCAAAGTCTGTCTGTATGTTGATGTTCAGAGAATAAGCAGAAATATAATAATTTTAAGAAACCATAACACAACATTTACATTTGTGTAAATCAGTTCTCTTCAGGTATCAATAGCTCTAAAAGCAGCTCAGGGAAAAATGTCTTAAGAATGCAGTGATGTCCATAGAATGCTATGATAATCTCTACCAAGGCAACACAGGTCACAACGAGCCTGATGAACTGATGAACACTGTTCAAGAATTAACCCAAAAGAAAAAAAAAATACTGTCTGTGGTACTGAGCTCTTTTCCTGACACTACAGCAGCCATTTGACTAGGGCCATACTTGCTTTGAAGTTATCTCTACACAGATGTGGTTCACAAGCTTTTTGTGGTAGCAAACCCTTCAGAAGTTATCACAGTACTCAAGGAACTCCATCCATTCTAAACATTGTCATCGTGCAATTTTATAATAGTTTTTATGATAATTTAATATTTAAAACTATGTAATAATAGTTCAGTGCACAAAAAAGCCCTGAAAATAGCACAAGTGCATTTAAATTTTGTTCATAACAACACATCATTGTCATAGTAACACTAACTGTTTTATATCGAATTAAACTCATAGCAGTCAAAAGCTTAATTGAATATAACAAGACCAAAACATGAATGAATGAGGCAGAGCTACATAATCATCACTGCCAGGAGTTAGTTCATACCATATACTTTTTACCATACACTAGGATGCACAGACTACTTATGCATCTTAAGTTTTAGCCAAGAATACCTGAGTAGCCGGCTGTATTTTGTATGTGTGTATTTACTTATTTTGCCCGTAACTGTTCTCTCAGAGCACTGAACTGTTATGACATTGTGCAGAACACGTCTGTGCTGCAGATTACAAAGTTTGCTTCATCATAACCGGTGGTCCTTCCCTCTGAAGTTTAGGAGTGTGAACCAGTATGTGGCTATTGTGTACATTGCACTTAAGAGTAATAGTTTTTCAGTTATTGCAAATGTGATTGTAGATTACAAAAATCAAAGTACTAAGATGGCTATGCAGCAAGGGGAAAACTTTAATAAAAGTGCACATGTTAAGCCAATCTGCAAAAGTAAGCAAGCGCAACTACATTTCCTTATGTTGTAACATTAACTACTAGTATGAAATATTGCAATGTTCTAATCACTTTGCAGTGCTGAACTCTATTAACTGAAATATTGATGTGGCAAGCAAGACTTTAAAACTCTGTATTCCGACTTTGAATACTTAGGGCTTTGTTCCTTTTCTCAACAATCATCATATTTAATAACACGGGGCTAATGATTAGGGCTTGTCGATAAAAATTGATTTTGAAGTGAGCGGTTTAAATTACAAAAACACAAACACGCATACACTTACCTTCTTTCTAAAGCAAATGGCTACACGTGGACACACGGACTTGGCGTAAAAGAACTGCTTGTTTAAATTACGCGCAGGCTTGAAGAATGTATTTATGTCCATGCTGGTGTCATGACGCATGTATGCTGATGTTCCAGATTCGTGTACCGTGATGTTTTCCTTTTTTTTTTTTTTTTTTTAAGTCTCCGGGGCAACCTGCAGCTGTAAGTGGAAGGGTGCACAACCCCTCCTGCAGCTGTAAGTGGGAGGGCGCCGCTCAACCTGTCTCACACTATGCTTCAGGCTTCCTGAACAGGGAGCCAAGAAGAATGCAGATTTTATTAATTAAAATAAACACTTAAAAATAGCGCCCTTTCCAAGGCCGGCCTGTACGGCGCCCTAGGCGGTCGCCTAGTTCGCCTATGCCTAAGGCCGGCCATGAAGATGATGAATAAGATTATGAAGATAAGCATCCTTCAAAGTCTAGATAATCCAGAAAGGCTTGAGGCAGAAGCATTGGAAAAAGAGTCTGAAGACTTAACATTTTAAAGGAGGGACCTTTCAGAAAAGTGTTGAGAAGGGAAAGATCCAAGATATGTCTCCAAGAACCTTCTTTCATGAAAATGAGAAACATCCTAGAACAGAAACCCTTGCCCTTCTTGCATGGAGGAACTGGTTGAACAGTGTCCTGAGACAGAAGGCCTTGAATCACTGGAGGAAAATTAGGTAACTGGCAAGGAGAGAGGGTCTGGAATACCTGAAAACAGAGGAAGGGACTTCCACACCCTTCTGTAACCCTTGTGAATTATAGACAGAACTACTTGTGTACACTAATTCTGTGCCAAATGGGAAAGGATAGAAAGTCTCTGAGGAATCTGGCCGAGATGATGAGGAAGTTATTCACATGGAAGCAGGTTTGTCAGAAAAGGAAGACTCCTGTTCCCTGGAGTTATGACTTGGTTTCTCAGGAAAAGTAATTTTAGAGGAACTTGTACCCTTTAAGGGCTACCTTTAATGTCTACACACAAAACAGCTTGCTTTAAAAAGACATTTCCTCTGGTACTTAAGAACTGGGGAAAGGAATATCTGCTTGAGCTCCCTCATAACCTTGGCCTTGTCATGTAACCCCTTAAAAAGGTCTGCACCTTCAAAACCAAACAAATTTTGGGTGTCCAGAGGCGAATGTTAACAATTTAGTAATGACATCCCCTGGAAGAGATTAAAGCCAAAGCCAGGAATACCTCTGAATGAATGACCTGGATGCAGTCACTCCTGAAGAAACATCAACAGCATCACAGCTATGCTTAATCAAATATCTAGCTACCTGAGAAGCAGAACTGAGTAAAGAAAGAGCTGAAGCCTTGTTGTCAGAGTCAAGCATATTCAGCTGCGACCTCTCCCAATTTGGAAAGAAGGAAAAGCCAAGGTAGCAGAGCTGTACACCTTCTTTCCATATCTATGGCTCTGCTATCTTTATCCGCTGACATGATTTTAAGTGAAGCAAGAAGCTTAGTGGGTCTGTCAGCTTAGAGGTAGATGACAGAGGGATCTGAAGAGGGATTCTTATAAAGAAACTTCTGAGCCTCACAGACCTTATAAAACCTTTTTTTTTTGTTTGTTTTTTTTTTTTTTAAAGAAGCAGGAGGTTGAGACTCTCAGTCTTGAGAAGCAGATCTAAATCTGTCTAACAGGGCTTTAAGAACAGGAGGCACAGCAGAAGGTGTAGGGAATCCATCTGCAGAGCATAATACTTCTGCACATCAGCCATCTGAAATCTTACATCATTTTAGGAATAGTACTCCCAACAGAAATTTCCTCTATTAGGGAATCAGGGAAAGACCATCTTTCATCAGAAGCCACTGCAAGAGCTGAATCTAAGATGAGTAACCTAGAGACTACTCCCCTGAATTTAAATCTTTTTCATCAGCAGCAGAAGTCTCGCTAGTCCTTTTCAAAAGAGTGAAAGGAGGAGGAAGACCAATCAGATAAGGGACTGAGGAGGCTTCAAAGCCATCAGGGCTTTAAAAAAAAACATGGGTTAAGTTGTGCCATTCTTTCTTGGGGTCCTCAGTAATAGTGGCAATGTGCCCTTTTTTCTGCTTCTTTTCAACAGGAATGTCCACCTAACATACCCTGGAGGTTCCAAGCCCCTACGTACCTTTATTAAAGAACGCAGAACTTCTTCCCAGACAAGAATCTATGGAATCCCCAAGGCCCTTCCAAAATTACCATACAAAGTTCCTCCTCCTTGTCTTCAACAGATGCTGGCTCAGCCCGAGTGTAGGTGTGAACAAGCCTGCTCCATATTGGCCTCCAATGAGGTCATAATAGAGGGAGCAGGCACAGAAACCAAACAGTCTGTGGTGTTCTCATCAAGCACAACAAAGGCATCCTACAGGGGCTAGATGGCAAAAGTCTTTGGTTTCAATTTCTTCCAACTTCTTCAAATAAGACTGGATGTCCAGGGTGGAAGATTCCAAAGCCACGGTACCATAAGCAAGAAGCTTAAGGCACTGACTTTAAAGATACATGGAGAGCGAAGAAAGGTGAATGTATAAAGTCTTAGGAATGAAGGCTTGGCAAACAGAACACGGTTTAGGATTCTGGTCAGCACCTAAACAATAAGGTATTTATTGTGTCTGTCCTTATGGGGAATCTATCTCCTACAATCACATTTCCCCTTTTTGGATGACATGTACCTACAATCAATAGAGCCTAAACAAAAAAAAAAAAGCATTTATCTATATGATATATAAGGCTTGTCAGTTTGCACACAGGCATGCAATCTATGGACCAAAAACAAAATGCTGCGTTCGGACAGACAGCAAAGCTGTTCTGGGGTTTTGAGCTTGTACATTTCCTTATGTACCTTATGGTTCAGATGTATGACATATGGTGCAAGGAAGGACCTAAACTTTTGTATGCTGGCCTGACATATAGCTACCCTTGACAGGATATCCCTATTGTAGGGAACAACACAACTGTGAATAAGGAATGACATCTTCGCCTACTCTTTTTGATAGTGTCTTGGAAACTTTTACATCCACCCAAGCTGCCACCAACTAAGCAGATGGGGTTTTAATTTTAACATTTCATCTGAAAGATGGCACACTCAGGAATGCAACACCCGCCCCCCACCTTGTACTGCACCAAAGGCAAGTGTGCTACTTTTTTCGCCGCTGACACCGCTAATCAACATTTTTTAAAGAAGAAACATCTTTATCAAATTATCGCGTATGACATAGGCAATCATACATTTATATAAATAAAAACAAACCATACTGATATAATTTTAGTCGCAAACATTATACATCACAAACCATATTGACATAATTGTAGTTGCAAACATTATACATCATTTATAATCTATCCAGTCATTATCAGTCAAACATTACATAGCTCATTCAAATCCTGAGTTCCTTTAAACCTAGTTCCACCTCTGCAAATATTGTTCCCACAATTCCCATTTTTTCCTAAGTAATTTGCTCCAACCCTTTTCTAAAGATCCCAATTCCAGTTGTATTATCTCTGTTCCTATATTCACTACTTCTAGTCAAGTTGGTTTAGACTTTGATTTCCATTATCTAGTAACTGCTTTTTTGGCAGCCACCGTAATTAGACTCAGCAAGGCCTTACTACATCTAATCAATTCTGATTCTGTATCATAGCTCATAAAAATAGATTAATCCCTCTAGTGTCCCCCTCCCCTCCTCACTCTCCTGCAGAACTTCTTTTTGCTAACTGTAAAATTAATCCCCACACCTCTTTTAACATTGCTGAAATCTACATTCCACCTAGTGACATCATCACAGTACTGGAAAATATTCTTTCCTCTCTCTCATCTGACCTCCATAATTAGACTATAATCATGGGAGATGTCAGCATCAACCGGTCAACTCTCACCAAAGTATCCATTCCACCTCCATCAACTTACATGGTTTCACCCAACTCATAACTACACCTACTTATACCACTAAATCCACTACTCATTCATCTATACTGGACTGGATCCTAGTATCACATCCCCATGAGTATCACTTTCCGGAAACCCTTCCTGACACCCTCAGTGACCACTGCCCAACCAAAGTCCTCCAATTTTAGTCCATACATACTCAAATCCCATACAATCAAAGCATGCCGAAATCTAAATAACTTTGACCCTAATGAACTAAACAGTCAACTCTCAGCTATCAACCGGAACTTTCTCAGACAGCTACAACTCAATGAAGCTGTCACAGAATTTAATAATATATTTCATAACATACTCAATTCCCTTGTCCCGATAGGCTATGTCAGAATAAAATCTGCCATATCCCCTTGGCTAACTCCCTCATGGCTCAAAGGGACAACATTTGGAAGCTCTGGACCAAACTCAAACTGCCCTGTCACCTACAACAATATAGACACCTTCGTAACCTTACTAAGAAAGCAATAATCAATGACAAGAGAAACTATTACTCTAATCCCCCTAAAACACACCTACATAACCCAAAGAAATTCTGGCATACAAGTAATCAAATCCTTCATCCTGGTAACCCATCTACTCCTTAGCCAAGCCCCTCTATCACTCCTCTCCAAATTGCTACTAACTTTAACTCCTACTTCATAGACTCTATCTCTAAACTTATCAACCATCCAAACTCTAAATCCACCCAACCCTACTCCCCTCCTATTCCCTTTAACACATCCTCTGCTTTCTGCTTAAAAACTGTATCCACCAGATATATAAAATCTCTGCTCCTTAAGCTTAAACCTTGTTCACCCTCAACAGATGGCCTCCCTCCACTATTTTTCCAACTAGCCGCAAACTCGATCTATTACTGAAACTAAAGTCCCAAACATATGGAAAAGGTTCTACACTCTTTCCATCCATAAAGGAGGTAATTCCACTGAACTATGCAACTATAGGCCCATAGCAATTCTATCACCCCTCTTCAAGATCTTGGAGAAATGTGTTCACAAACAAATCCTACAACATCCTACACAACAGAACCTAATCACCCCCACCCAGCATGGCTTTCGTCCTGGTCATAGTACCTCTACTGCTCTCATCTCCTTAACAAACACCATTTCACAAGCTACAGACCCGAATAAACTAGTCTCTTGTCTCTTTCTTGACCTCTCAAAGGCATTTAACACCGTTTCCCACCCGCTACTGTTAGACAAACACTTTCAATTAAACCTGTCAACCACAACTATGATTCTCCAGTTATCTCAGCAACCATTTCCAATCTATCAAATGGTGTTCTGCTACCTCTCCTGAACTTCATATACAGATGGGAGTTCCCCAAGGGTCAATTCTTGGACTACTGCTATTTAATATTTTTACCAATCAATTATCTACCTCTACCCCATACTCATCACTAGTACAGTATGCAGATGACTCTACAGTCATCACCATTGCTGATATACTCCCTGAACTTCACACTAAAACACAGGACTCCTCTTTGTCTATTGAAAACTGGCTCAACCTAAACCTAATCTTAAATCCAAAGAACTTACTCTTCATACCAAAAACTATGTCCCACCTGAAATCATCTTTCACCATCTCTTTCCACAATAACACACCCAACTCAGTAGAAAGCCACACCAAACTACTAGGAGTGATTATCGATGACCAGCTAAAATTTGACCTGCATGTTCTAATTAACATTAAGAAAACCCATCAAAAACTTGGTCTCCTTTATAGAAACCAAAACTTTCTCTCAAGTACAGCTAAAACAGCTCTATCTCATGCCTACCCAATACCAACCCTTCTCTACGGCTCTCAAATTCTCACCAACTTACAGGCTACACTTATTTCTAAACTAGAGTCCACTGACAAGGTAGCTAAATTTGCTGCTGAACTACCATACTCCACTCATCACTGCTTAGTTCTCGGAAAACTAAACTGGTCCGAATTCCCCCATAAACACCTCCTCTCTCAGCTTCTGATTTATTCTATTCTATACCACTCCACTTTCTGCCCCAGCATCACATCTATCATCTGCCCTTACTCCACTGCTAGAACACTCTGGAGCTCTAAACAACATCTCATCACTATTCACAAACCCAAGATCAACATAGGAAAAAACCTTTATTGTTGTTACCCTGCTGAGAACTGGAATAAGCTACCACCACACATCCGACACATTAGACCCAAATCCCAATTCAGAAAGGCAGTAAAAACTCAAAAAGAAAAATAAACTATGTCTGTGCTATCTCCACCGACTGAACCCATCTCTCTGATGTATCCTATTCTCTCATCTCGCTACTATTTCAGTGAAACCATACCTTTTTCCTCTCTCTCTCTATTGCAACACTGCTACCTAAAAAATTATTTTCGTACTTGACCATATCTTCCCCTATTCACAGCCAGTCTTATTTGTTCTGGTATATAACTTTCAATTGCTAAAATACTATTCTGTATTATTTAATGTACTCTCCCTCTGTACCTCCTCATGCTGAAATGTAGATTCTAATTGCCATGTATGTTAATTTGTTATTCTTCATGTCTATATGATATTTTTGTATAACTGTAAGTCAATCCAATTTGAATGCATTTACTGTGGAGCTTTTCTCCCTGGGTCTCCACTGAAAAAGGGCTCTGTCCCTGTTGGACTAACCCGGTCAATAAATGTCAAATAAATACATAAATAACTCCTTAATTACACCAATTTGCTCACCCAGTATCTCAGACGGAGCAGTCTGCAGGGAATTTTTAAAGTCTGCCAAATCATTACACTCCCAGAAAATATGTCCCCAGTTACCTCTTTCTTCCCCATCACACCTCCAACATTTGCTGTCTACCTGAGGAAAAATACTTTGGAGTCTACTTGGGGTAAAAAAATACCTACGTAAACTCTTCCAAGCAAAGATCCTAAATCTTCTAAGCTTTGTTGCATATTTGAGAGACATACACATATCCCCCATTGTTTCTTTGCAAATGGCTTATCCAGCCTTTCATAAACGTTTCTAACCTCCTGTGATTGATTCTTATAGTTATCATCCAATATTTTGTATGCTCTACTAATTATTCATTTTTTAACAGCAGCTTCTGCTCTAGATTCTACTAAAAACTCTACCAGTGCTGGTCTTTCAGTTAGGAACCCCCTATTTCTTTCTCTTTGCCTATACTCTGATATCAATCCCTGACAGGGAAGGCGTCTCTGTCCTACAGTCCAAATACATGTTTGGCCTCTTCTCATTCTATTACCTTTCCTTCTCTAATTATTTTCTCCAAATACCATGGCTCTTTTACCAGTTTTCTCCAATAAATTCCAGCCCCCTCTTGCCTATTGTATATACCCTTAACTGCAGTCATCCCTATTGGCAGAATCTCCTTTCTCCACCCCCATGTTGGCTTAGTTCTTAGAACACTACCTGCTGTTTTATGGATACAATTGTTTTTCATTGGTGTTATTTTCCTTAAGGATCTGCATCCAAAATCCCAGTCTCTCCTTGTTTCTTGAGCTTTCCCCTGTTTCATCATCATCCCTTTCCACTTTGAATTATAGGATTCTGCTTGTGCTATGTATAGGAGCCTTAACTGTGTAGCTCTGAAATACCTCTTCAAATCGGGTCATCCCAAACGGCCTTGCTCAATTGGAAGAATCAGCTTATCCCACTTGACTCTTGCCGTCTTCCCATCCCAGGTAAAAACCTCCTTCAGCTCTTTATTAATTGCTATCTACAACTTCTATTCCGGTTGATAAAAATATGCCTGACCTGTGTATAAAACTAAAGGTACTAAAACATTTTAATTGCTTGTACCTTGCTATCCCATCTCTATAAACAGTTTCAATTTCTCAGTTTTTGTGTTATCTTTTCAATCTCTTCTCACATATCATTAGCTGCCACACCAGAATCCTTTTTAATCCATACTCCTAAGTACTTCATTTTATCATATCCCCATAAATATGGATATTCCTGAACCAATTCATGTGCAAATACATAATTTACAGCTATTGCCTTTGTTTTAGCTTTACTAATTTTGTATCTCGAAAAGATCTGAAACTGCCTCAAAACGTTCCACAACACTGAAATGTCCTTTTCTGGTTCTATCAGGTATAAAATATCTGCAAAAAGAATCCACTTTTCTTGACTACCAGGCCAATTATACCCTTGAACTTCTGAATCTCTTACTTTCTTTGTCAATGGTTTTAAATACACTGTAAATAAAGGGGGAAGAGGACACTCCTGCCTGGTTCCTCTGCTAAAACATAAATTATCAGAGAGAACCCCACCCACTTGAATTTTCACTTCCAATTCGTCATATACCTGCTAATCAACCTTACAATTTTATCAGATAATGTAAATGCTTCCATTGCCCTGCTCATAAACTTCTAGCTTACTCTGTCAAATGCTTTCTCTGCATCAAGACCCACCAACAACAGTGATATTTCTCTTAAATTGTGCTTCCCTCTGGATCATCAATGTTTTGTTAAAGTTGTCAAATGTTTACCTCCCCTCCACAAAACCACACTAATCCATGCCTATCAACTTTGGGATCACCTTTGCCACTCTTTTAGCCATTATAGACAGACACTATAATCATGTTTTTGGACTGAAGTGGGCCTTTATGAAGCTGGATATGATGTGTCTTTACCCTATTTAGGTATTACAGCCATCAGACACTGCTAATCAGCACCAACAATCAACTATGTATGCACTTGTACAATCTCTTCCTCTGCAGCAAATGCAGAAGTACAGCCATGAGAGATCACTCACAGCCCTGAAATACTTGTCAAATAGTGAATAAAAAGCAATTTCAACAAAGATGAAACCCAAAAGCTACATTTAATTGGGCCAAATAAACCAAGTGTCACAAGTTCATTTTTGAGGCAGCTCAAGATCAATAATGAAAAACCAACAGTCATATAACAACATACAGATTTGAATGCAATAACCATTACTAATATAAATATTTACAATATATAACATAACTAGCATTTCTGATCTAAGTTTGAATGAAAAAAAAAAAGTAAAAAAATATAATTTTAAGTGTTAAATAGTTCACTCAGGGTAACATTTAGTATTACCTTCATTCCCAGAGTTGAGCAGACTAAATCAATGATAGCACTCAGCTGGTTGCTATGGAAATACATGGCTACCAATAACAGCATCTCTCCAAAGGAAGCTGAGACTCCAGCAGCACTGTGACACAAAAAAATAGAATAAGTTTTCAATACTTGATCAAATATGTTACAAGCAGTTTGTTTTTATATTAGTAAGCAGAGGAAAAATAAATTACTGCTCCCCTTCTTTCCTAGCCACAAAAAAGCAAAATATTTTCATTCTTCCCAGATACTAACATGAGCTGCCCTGTTTAACAGCAAAGTAAACCAAATATTTAGACTCCCATTTCAAATGTCAGCACTTGAAATGCTGAGTACTGACAAGCAGAAAAAAACAGACCGAAAACCCAGGAAAAGAGCCAATCTTGAAAATTGCTCTTCTCCTTTAAACTTCCTTTTTTGTACAGCCCCCCCCCCCCGAACTTATATATACGGGTCCACTTTCCAATCTCGAAATACTGAAATAGCGAATTTCAGTATTTCCAGATGAAAATAATGAAAGTGCAGTTATTCGAAACTGCATGTTAACGAAAGTTAAGTTTTCGAATTTGTGGTAGGTGTGGTGTGTAGCCTATAGTGTGCTGTCTATTTAAGGTATAATGTATTCTGGGGTTTAGACATGGTGTCCGATGTGTAGTTATGTCCAGAAATAGGCAAGTTTGTGTTTTTAAGGGTTTTAAGGTTTTGTTTTTTAATCTTTTTGGAAATGTTAGAAGTAGGTTAGGTGTGTGTGTGTAAGTGTGGATTTTTGTAAATGTGTAGTGTGTGTGTTTTTCATGGGTGTGTGTGTGAAAGTGTGCAGTGGACGTTTAGGGTGCATAGCAGTGGGTTGGGTTTGCTACGTTGTTTCTTGTAGTGCGACCTCGGAGATGGTATATTTAAGTAGCATAGGGGTGTGGGGGGGGCTTATATGTAGATTTCTTGGGTTACGTGGTGTGTGAGTTCTGTTGGTTTGTAATGTTGTAGGGTGGTTTGTCACGTGTGTGTTTTTGTTTGTGTGGTGGAGACTACTGAAATACAGAGGGTCACATACTGACGTTCAGTGTTTTAATTAATTTTTCACTGTAGTGGGTATTCAACTTTCTCTTCTCGATATACTGAAATTCAATATTTCAAGATTTGAAAGCGGACCCATATCTCTAGGTAGGATCGGAGAAAATGGCCACCTCAGACTGTGTATGCAAGTCAATTTTTTTCGGCCATTCAGTCTCTGTGTTTCAGGAGTCACTCTAGTGGAGCCCGACATTTCAAATGGTTACCTATAGCCGACATAAATGTTTCAAAGAAAGAATGAGCAACTTTATGACTGCAATCTGTGTCAGTTTACAAGACAATATTACAGAGTGGGGAAGCAGAGAACATAAGCTATGTACTTAAAAAAACACTACATTTCTCTGGTTTCTGTCCAAACACTAGAAGCTAGTGGGCTGGTCATCTTTGTGCCCTTTTTCCAGCAGCAAGACTCCTGCAAGCTCAAACTCCTCCCCTCTCCCATAAATTCATGTTCCTCTGAGAAGTAATCCAGACCGAGTGAAGTGAAAAACCTAGTAAAATAAACATAATTGTACTATAGATATTACATTATTTCATAAGGAATCAAAAAGAACAAAAGGAGTCTGGAGCTCCTACAAATCCCTTTAGAAAAGTCAGTTTGGAGCAGGAAGGGTGGATGGGTTGTTCCAGTGTCTGAAGAGAGACCAGATAAAGCTAATGTTTTGTTAAGTACAAAACTTACACATCTATTCTGGTCCTGTCTGGACACTGAAAACTACTGTACAGAATCTCTGGCAAACATTGGGCAGCCTAACACAATAAGCCTCTTAGAACAGTGGCTCCAAAGGAAGTTCTCGATCTAGAGAGAGAGTTTAAACTTGAATGTTTACCAAATGTAGGCAAGATTAACAATGTAGCAGTGGGAGTAATCTCCTCAAGTAGCAAACTCCTGAAGAAAGCAGCAAACGTGGCTTGAGCTCTGACAAAGTGCACTCTCAGTCTAGTAGTCAGGGCATCTCCCCATGGAGGAGTAATATAAACTGAGAAAATCTGATGTCCATTAGGGTAGAGTGTTACAAGTTCATTTCTGGGGAAGATCAAATGCAAGAATTCAAAACAGTCATATAATACATAACAGCATACAGCTCTTGATGTAATAACTTTAGTGACTTTTGACCCTTCTTAGCATTAGTGAAAGAAACAAACAACTGATCATCTTTTCTGAAACCTTTTGTCCAATACATATAAAATCCAAGTTGTCTGTGCACATGCAAATAATGTAATTGATATTTACCTTTGATAGAAAAAATTTGGAAAGAATACTGATTAGTGAACTGACTGGTTGAAGTTCACCAGGGTGGCTATCTTGGGCATGAATGGAAAAAAGTTATGTCTTACCATAACGTTCCATCTGTATTGTTGATCCTCGTTCAGTCATTATGCATGGGTATCGGTTCCGACCTCAGAACCGAGCCGGCCATTTTCCAAGCTCGCGTCAGCTACAAACTCTCGAGCTAAACTCTTACCCATAATCCCCCTCTCCCTGTTACCTCAGATTGAGTTTGCAAGTCAAAAGAAGGTAGAGGCTACCTCTGGTCAAATGACCTAAGAGAACCGGATGGTGAGATCCTCTAGAAGCCACAGGAGGGGGAAGGAGGGAGGGTCGTAATGACTGAACGAGGATCAACAATACAGATGGAACGTTATGGTAAGACATAACTTCCTTATCTGATATTGTTAATCCTAATTCATTCCTTACGCATGGGACAGAGTCCCCAGCTACCTCTATTCCTGGGAGGCTCTCATGGAAGGACATTCCTGAGCACCATAGAACCAAAAGATGCTCTTCACCTGGAGGCCAAATCCAATTTGTAATGATTGATGAAGGTATGAGGCGTAGCCCAAGTTGCAGCTGCACATATGTCAAGAAGCTCTGGCATGGAAGGCAGCAGATGTTGCCACCGACCTTGTTGAATGAGCTTTCATGGTAGTAGGCAACGGGATTACGTTGTGTATAAATGAAGGTCACACAGTCCTTCAACCATCTAGCTAATGTGACCTTAGCAACAGCAGATCCTAATCTAGGTCCAGAATAGGCCAAAAATAACTGGTCAGATTTACGAAAGGACCAAGTCCTGTTTAAGTAAAAACAGATTTCCCTGTGGATATCTAGTGTATGTAGGCAATACTCTCCTCTGTTTGAATGGTTGGGAAAGAAAACTGGCAATTCAATGGTTTGATTAATAGACATTTCAGAGATCACTTTTGGCAGAAATGAAGGATTCGTTCTCAAAGACACTATCTCTATGAAAAATCAAGTATGGACTCTTGATACATAAAGCTTGAAGCTCAGAGAAACATCTGGCAGAAGTAATAGCGACCAAAAACAAGGTTTTCCATGACAAATGCCTGAGGTCGCAAGAAGAAGCTGGTTCAAAGGGTGGCATTGTCAGAGCTTGTAGAACTAATGACAGATCCCATGGTTGAATAGGTTCTCTAAAAGGTGGTTTCGGATGATTCACACCTTTTATGAAAGTCTTGCACAATTTGTGAGCATAAGAGAGGAATCTTGGATACCCTCATGGAAATTAGAAATTGCAGCCAAATGAACTCCAATTGTAGAGGCCGATAGACCCGATTGGAAAAGGTCGGCCAGATAGTCTAGTATTATCGACACTGGTGCTGAGAAGGGATCTACTTATTTATCTTTCAGCCAACAGGTAAATCTTTTCCACTTGCTTAGATAAGTAATTCTAGTGGAAGACTTATGAGATGCAATGAGAATGTCACGTACTGGTAAAGAAAGATCATTCTGCCTGGCAATCAAGGGAATTGGAGTAGCCAAGATGTGAGCTTCAGGCTGTTCAAGTTGGGATGAATCAGGTTCTGTGGATGTGAGATCAACTCCGGGGTTGGATGGAGAATCCATGGTCGATCTAGTAGGTGAGGCCAAAGGAAGGGGAACCAAATAAGACGAGGCCAATATGGTGCTATGAGGATCATCTTGCTCTTGAACCAATGGGCTTTCTTCAGAAACTGGGAATGAGGGGAAAAGGTGGGAATGCATAAAGAAGACCCGAGGGCCAATCGTGGCCTAGCGTGTCCCTGGGTGACTGTCCCGGAGTAGGAATCAGGGCGAAGTAGTTGCTGCATTTGTAGTTGGTCGGGGATGCAAAGAGGTCGCAGCAAGGATGGCCCCAGCGGTGGAAGATCTCCGCCACTATCAAGGGATTCAGGGACCACTCGTAAGGTTGTAGAATGCACCTGCTGAATCTGTCTGCTATCACGTTGGAACTCCCGGGAATGTGCGTTGCTAGAAGAAAACGGTTGGTAGCTATCGCCCATTTTCATATCCTCATGGCCTCTCGACAAAGGGAGTACGATTTGGTTCCACCTTGCTTGTTGATGTACCAGACCACCGTCATGTTGCCTGATTGAATCGCAATCGTCCCAGACGGCAGCAGGAGATGGAATGCTTGCAACGCCAGAAGCACCACCCTCAGCTCTAGAACATTTATATGCAGATGGGCCTCCAGTTCAGGCCAAGTGCCTTGGACTGTCTGTCCCTGACACAGCCCCCCCACCCCATCAGGGAGGAGTCCGTGGTCACTGTGGCCTTGGGTTGCTGGGGGGAGAAGGGGCGAGACCATTGTGACAGATTGTGTCATCCACCAATTTAAATCCTGTTTGCACCTGTGGGTTACTCGAATCTTGGCAGAAAGAGGATGCTGAAAAGGATACCATTGGGTGAGCAGTAGCCATTGTAGAAGCCTCATATGAAACCTGGCCAGGGGGACAATGGTGATGGAGGCTGCCATGGAACCCAACAGCTGTAGAACAGAGTGAGCTGTGGATTCCTCCCTTGAAAGGATTGGAATCAGTTGCTTTATCCTTAAAATTCTGTGCTCTGGAATGGCAGCTCTGCAGTTCTTTGTATCCAAGATAACCCCTATAAATTCTGTCGACTGAGATGGGGTGAGATTGGATTTTGGCCAGTTTATGGTTATGCCTAGCCTTTGTGCAGTGAGGAGAGAGTATGCCAGGGCTTCTTCCAGTAGATGTCTGGTGGGGGTGGAAATGAGCCAGTCATCTAGGTATGGAAACACCTGGAATCCTTGAAGTCGCAAATGAGCTTTGACTACTTCCATGCACTTTGTGAACACTCTGGGGGCTGTAGAGAGTCCGAAGGGCAGTACTCTGAACTGGTAGTAACTGGCTCCCGCATGGAAGCGCAGAAATCTTCTTGATGGCCTGTCCACTTTTATGTGGTAGTACGCATCTTGAAGATCTATCGAGCACATCCAATCATCTTTTTCCAACAGCGGGAGGATAGACTGTATTGTGACCATCCGGAATTTTTGTACTCTCACAAATTTGTTCAATACACAGAGATCCAAAATTGGCCTCCAGTCCTCGGTTTTCTTTGCACCAAAAATAGTCTCGAGTAGAATCCGGATCCTATCTGGTCTGGAGGGACTATTTCGATGACTCTCTTTCTTAGCAGCTTTTTTATCTCTAATGCTGCTTCTTCCCTTTGACTGGGTGGAACGTCGGGAAGGTGTTTTGAAGGGACAGGACAAATATCAAAGGGGATATGATAACCCTCTGGTTATAATCCTTTGTACCCAAGAATCGGTGGTGATGGCTAGCCAGGCAGAAGGGTACAAGGAGAAACGACCCCCAACCACCTCCAGAGGAAAGGATTTGGGCCGCTCTTCAGGAGCGCTGGTAGGATTGGCCAGGGAAAGAGTCCCTGGAACCCTGGTTACACGGACCCCCTCAGCCCCGAAAGGAGCATCTTCCCTGTGAGTTTCCCCCTCTGCCTCTAGGGGAGAACTCGCCCTGTGTATCACGGAAAGGACCCTGATATTTCTTGAACCATATCTTCTCTCTCTTTTGGTTTCGGGAGAAAGCACGTTGAGGGGAAGAATAACGGACACCTACGGCAGAAAGGGTCTTACCGTCCTGTTCACATCTGGCCAGTGTGCTTTTAACTTTGGGTCCAAACAATGAAGAGGCCTCAATGGGAGCATTAAGAAAGGAAGCCTTAAAGGGTTCCATGAAATTACACAAGCGCATCCAGGCGTGTCGTCTCAAGACCGCAGCTGAACCTGCCGCTCTAGATGCTCCTTCTGATGCGTGAGATATCAGTCGCATAGAGAAGTTAGATATTGACTCAATGGTGGCCAGCTGAAAGGCCACTTTGTCACGGATCTCATCAGACATGGCACCAGCCAAGGTTTCAGACAGCTCAGAAATCAGATTCCTTTGAAGCCTGGTAAAGTGTGCCATATAATTCAGGGACCTGATAGTAAAGGTCGCTGAAGCAAAGATGTGCTTCCCTATCCTGTCCAGGGCCCGGGACTCTTTGTTAGGTGGATGGACAGTCTGGCTTTCTTCTTCTGCCAGATCTTTTTTTGTTGTGGCCACCACCACCAGAGCATCCACAGGAAGACCTTTTGACCAATGGGGATCCATAGCAGGAGGGGACAAAATCTTATCTGGCCTCCGGGGAATAGCCTCGACAGTGTCAGGAGCCTTCCACGCATGCTGCACGATGAGCTGGACAAGTTCATCGGCAGGTGGAGTAACCCAGGAGGTAGGGGGGCCTGACGCGAAAAGCCTGCAGGAATACAGACTCCTCAGAGGTCAGATTAGAGGGCTGCCAGTCACCTCTCTGTTTAAGGATTCTGAGGATATCACCGAAGGATACCTCAGAGGGTGACCGAGGGGATCCTTCCTCCTCATCAAAGTATGTGTCTTCAGTGAGAGACTCCTCTGTGGAGTCCATGTGCTTCCTCTTACACAAACTTTTCCAGTGGACTTCCTCAGAGGGAGAAGCTGGGGAAGACAGCGGAAAAGGGGTTTCCTGTGGGAATATGTCCTGAGGACCTTGTACCCGGTGTCTTCTAGGTGTGACTTGTGAAACCAGTGCACTAGAGGAGGGCGGGGGGGATAGACAGTCCAGTATTACTAGCAGAAGCGAAAGCCTTCTGCATCAGTTGAAAAGCTGGTCCACCTGAAGAGGAGTGAGAGTCCAGGACAGAGGTCACCCCTCCCCTAAGTGGCTCAGCCTGCTGACTTAAGAGTCCCCAGATGGCTGTGGAGCAGCAAATTACGCATGTCACAACTGTCATCCAGGGTCGCAGAAAATCTTTCCTGCCACGAAGGCAACTGCTGTTCCTTAGTGAGATCCATAAAGGGAACCGCAGAGGGGGAAGACTGTGCTATATCAATGGACTTCAAAGGCAATGAAGGAGGAGAATAAGAAGGGGCCTTTGGAGATGGGTGATCACCTCCCAAGGAAGGATAAGTCCTGGGGGGTGGGATACCTCTGGCCAAAAGCACTTGATCCACAAGACGCAACACATCGTGTTCGGAAAGGCTTCTAGTGGACCTCACGGAGACTGAGGGAGAAACAGGCCTGTCCACAGAAGAGACAAATTGGTGCCCACCTCACCAGTCCGCACCGAGAGCAACTTTGCCGAGAGAGACTGGACTACAGGTGTCTGCACTGAGGAAGTCATCGGTGCCGAGGTCACGGTCTGCACTGACACAAGGATCGGTGCCTAAGTGGTTGTTGGTACCGAAGCTGGAAAAGACAAAATTGGAGCCAACAACCGAGGCATCGGTTCAGAGTAAGATGTCGGAGCCGATGTGGTCAAGGTCTGCGCTGACTGAGCAGTCGGTGCCGATACAGTAGTAGTAATGGTCTGAACCGAGGAGCCCCTCGGTGCTGATATAGTAAAGCCTGCAGGAGAAGATGGAGCCAAGATCACTAATGGAGCCTAAGGACTCGGTGCCAAAAGTCTAGGCACTGAAAGCACTGGGGCTGACTTGAGTGAGCTCCGGAGTGGAAACTTTAGCCTTTTTAGGTTTTGGTTGGCGGGAGTCCCCAGCCGGGGATAAAGGCAAAGATTTGGCCTTAGCAGGAACATCCAAAATTTTCTTATGGGCTCTAGGAGTTTGAGGCCTCCGACCCAGAAATAACCTCTGAAAAGGGAGATTTAAGAAGTCCCTTCATCAACAATTTGTTTTTCCTTTCTAACAAGGTTCTGTTAGAAAAATTTTCATGGATAGTACAGGGCGGGTCAACAGATAATTGGGACGCCCCCAAACAATAAACGCACAAACAGTGTGCATCAGATATAGGTAATTTGTGTCCACAATCAGAACACCTTTTAAAACCCAAACTACCTTTCTTATCTGCCATGATAGAAAAAGGGGATAGTAGAAAGGGTACCAGCAATGGTACAAAAGAATACCCGAAGGTAAGAAAAAAGGAAGATTACCAATGATGGTAGGGGAGAAATACCTCACGGTAAAAGGTGTAGAGAAAAAAGAAAAACTCACAAAAATATGGTCGCTGGATGCGATAGGGTAAGAGACAACGAAACAGAAACTTTTCTGACAGAAAAAGTTATACAAATGACTATTCTGACAACAAATAACTATACTTAGCTCAAGAGAAGCAGCTTGACACGACCGAATGGCAATGCGGCAAACGAAATCTGGGGTAACAGGGAGAGGGGGATTATGGGTAAGAATTTAGTTTGAGAGTTTGTAGCTGACGTGAGCTTAGAAAATGGCTGGCTCGGTTCCGAGGTCAGAACTGATATGCATGCGTAAGGAATGAACGAGGATTAGCAATATCAGATGGTTGGTTCCATGTCTTGATGGAAAACCAAGTAAGGGAATTTTTCGATGACAGAACATGAAGTTCTGAAACCCTCTTTTTAAAGGTAATGGCTACTAGGAGGACAGTCTTCCAGGTTAGAAATTTAGTATCTGCAGAATCTGCTGGTTCAAACAGAGGTATAGTTATATTTTCAATCACAAAATTTCGATCCAAATGGGGGAACAAGGTGCATCATTGGTGTCCTAGTGTAGCAAAGTCCTTTACACGCCCTAAATGGTGTTACGGAGGAAGAGGAAAATCCAGAGTGAAAGGATGACATGACTGCCAAGTGAACCTTGATGGAAGACTAGGTAGCTCCATGGTTGAAAATGTATAGGTTCATAGGTTCATACTAGGCTATCTGCCCTGGGGCAATTATAAGCCTAGCCCGATTCTGTATGGCTTACGCCACCCCTTGATTTGAGTATACTGTGCCCTTTTTAAGGTTTAGTTTACTGTGCCTCTGTCTAATAGTGACACGGGAGTAATCCCTGGGACAAACCTACGATCCCCCATCCACCTATCGAGATTCTTCTTGAAGAGATTCAGTGAGGTGCTCTGCCTCACATGAACTGGAATTCTATTCCAGAGCGAAGGGAGCCTCTGGGTTATGAACCTGTCCCTCCAGCAAGTTCTATTTATTTCTGTGCTGAGGTTCAAGTCCCTCGAGCGTGTGGCTCTAAGGGATTTAGATTTACTGAGGTGGAGCATGTCCATTAATTCTGGATTTGACATAGCTTTGTATGTCAGGCATAGATCGCCTCGAAGTAGGCGGTATGCAACTGAGTAGAGCTGGAGTTTTTTTAAGTGAGCAGCATATGGCATCTGTTTGAGACCCTTGATCCTCTTGGTGAGATACTTTTGGGGTCTTTCTAATTGCTGCAGGTGTCGGGTAAGGTACATCCCAAAAGGGGCATTGTATTCTATGATGGGCCTAATGAGGGATGAATAAACGGGCACGATTACCTCTCTTGATCTAGATGTGAAACCCTTCGTGATGAGGTGGGCTATGTAGAAGGTCTTTCTAACCACTTTGGCAATGCGGTTTTCAAAGGAGAGATTGCTATCAACTTGGGTCCCCAGGTCCCTAATAACTTTCTCTGTACTTAATGGGTTTCCGCCTATGTGGTAATTTGTGGGCATTGTTTTTGCCAAAGGGTATGACTATACATTTTTTGGCATTTAGCTTTAAACCATGGAGCTGGCACCAGTTATCTGTCTCTGTGAGACCTTTTTGAAGGATGTTTGTGTCAGCTGGAGAGTTGATTATGGCGCCCAGTTTGCAGTCGTCTGCGAACTTGGTGAGCCATAGTCCTCCCACGTTTGCCTGTACCTCGGAAAGTATATACCGAACAAGAGTGGTCCCAGGACAGAACCCTGTGGGACGCCACTTGTGACCGGTTTCGAGTCTGACATGGCTCCAGCAACTCTCACTCTGTGGGTTCTGTCTTTGAGCCAGTTTGCGACCCATCTTGTGACATAGGGGTTTATATTTAAGCTGGATAGCTTATCTATGATGCCCGAGTGGGGTAATGTGTCAAATGCCTTTGCAAGGTCCAGATAGGCTGTGTGGACTACCTTCCCTTCATCTATGGCTTTGGTGACTTGTTTCGAAGAAGTCAACCAGGTTCAAAAGGCAGGATCTGCCCTTGACAAAGCCGAACTGGGTAGGATCTAGTGTCTGCAGGTCCCCAATGTCTTTGTTTATGAGCTCCATGATGATCCTCTCCACAGCCTTGCAGACTAAGCTAGTCAGGCTTATGTGGCGATAGTTTCCAGGGTCCATAGAGGCTCCACCTTTGTGGAGTGGGACCACTGTTGCTGTACGCCATTCTGTGGGCACATATCCTGTAGTGAGGCTGAGATTGTATAACTGTTTTATTTGAGGGATTAGTTCCTCTTGGAGTTCATGTAGGACACAACCTGGGACGCCATCTGGTCCCATGGAAGCAGTGTTTTTTGCTTTGGAGAGGGCAGCCTTCACCTGAGCATCAGAGATGTTTGGGAGGCAGCCCTCTGCCGGGATAGATACTTGCTCTTTGGGGGGGGAGAAGTTTGCACTGAACCTGTCTGCCAGGATATTGGCGATGTCTGTGGGTTCAGTGTATTTTTTGTAGTTTAGAATCAACTCAGAACAAGTCTGGGAGTTGCATCCCAGGTTTCTAACATAACTGAAAAAAGCCTTATGATTGTCTTTGGTGTCCTGTGCAATTTTTCTCTCGAAGCTGGCCTTGGAGGATTTTATGAGGGATCGTAATTTTTTGCTAGTACTGATCAGATATGCCTTCCCTATTAGGGATTTTGCTCTATCATGTAGTAGCTTCCTCCTTCTGTTGTACAGTTTATTTATGGCAGGGGTCCACTAGACTGGATGCCTGCCTTTGGATGATTGGGTCTTGGTTTTGTTTGGGATAGCATGATCCATGCATTCCTGGAGATGTCCGTAGAATGCGTTTATATAGGATTCTGCAGTTTGGGCCGTAGTTTCCGCTGGCCCTGGGGCCTTGAAGGATTCCACTTTGGTTTTGAGAAGTGAGAAGTTCGCTTTTGAGAAGTTTTTCACTGTGGTTTTCTGGGCTGGGGGTGGGGTCGGGATGTGGACATCCAGTGAAATTAATTTATGGTCTGATCTTACCAATGAGAGATATACTTCTGGTGTGGAGCATAGAGTCCCCATGTTGGTAATGATCAGGTCTAGTATGTTGTCCCCTCTTGTGGGAGTGGTGACTAGTTGTTCCATAGCATTTGAGTTTATAATTTCCAGGAACCTTTGGGCTAAGGTGCTGGGGCTTGAGTAGTGCTCCCAGTCAATGTTTGGGTAGTTGAAGTCACCCAATATAACGGTGTTCGGAGAGATCTTCATGTTCTCCAATGTTTTCAGGAAAGCCGAGTGGGATTCCTGACTTTGAGAGGGTGGTCTGTAGGATGCTATAAACTGAAAAGCAGTCTTGCCCACTGTTAGTTGCACATGGATGGTCTCCGATGCCCGTTGCAATGCCACTAACCTGGAGGTGTGGATATCCTTGATAAATATGGAAACTCCCCTCCTTTTGTGGTTTGTCCGGGTTTTGGGGCGAAAAGCATGATATGAGGTATAGCCTGGTAGTGCTGGGGTGCTCTCTGGAGCCTTGAACCAGGTTTCTGTCACTGCACAGATATCATGTTCTCCATACTGAGGAGAGCTTGATGCGTGCATCTTGAGGTTAAGACTTCTGGCGTTTAGCAGCATTACCCTTAGTTTCTTGTTCCTTGTGCGGTCTATGGGGGTGGGTTTGACTTTTGAGCCTTGCCTAAAAAAGGCACTATGGGGGTGGCAAGAGCCTTTGCCAATATCCGAAAGTCCAGTGGTGACAGGTGCAAGCCGTCCCTAGCGAAGCAACGTGGCTTGTCGAGCATGTCATCCCAGGCTGACAGACACTGGATCCCCTTTGAATGACACCAAAATTTTAGCCAATTGTTAAAATTGATCATTTTGTCTTTGTACTGTGGCATCATTCTAGGTGAGGGTAAGATGCTCCTCAAGGTCAGGATCGTACCAGCCTGGGCTACATGATCAGAGAGCTCCTCTATGTCTCTTTTCATGTAGTCCAGGGAGGTACGTCTCAGGTCATTCACACCAGCATGTACAATGACTGAGTCATATTTGTATTTGCTTTGGAGTGACCTGAGTGCTTGCGTTATGTGGCGGATCCTAGCACCCGACAGGCAGCTTACCATGACCTTCTCTTTATTCAGCCTGGTGAGCGGGACGTCAGTGTGTCTGACAATAGAGTCACCTATTACAAGAGTATCAGGTGTGTTATTTGGCTGCTTGGCACACTTTGTGGGTTATGTGTTGTGTGTGTTTTGTTTTGAGGTAGCGTTTGCTTGGATGTCTGCTTTGGAGGTCTCTGTTGCTTAGGTAGATTTTTATTTAGAGCCTCCGAGTATGTTTTTGTGTATTTATGTGTTTGGTTCGCTGATAAGGTGGGACTATGTGATACTGGAATTGTGTTGTGTGAGGTTACCTTCTCCTCCTGACTGGTTACACCAATTTTGAGATGAGAGAGCTCAGCCTCCAGTTTGGCTAAATAGTTGCATCTCTCACATATATTTGAACCTGTTTGGAGGAGGAGAGGGTTGTCCATGTACATGAGACAGTTGTAACATTGCCTCAAAATTCCCAGATTCACCAGCTGGACTGGAGAGGAAACCATTGACTGACCTTTGGACATGCTAGAGTAATATAGGGAAACTGAATTTAAGACGGACCAATAGAGGACAGGGTAATCGTAGAGAGTATAAGAGTAAGTAGTGCTTATGGTTTAATAGTGCTAACTTGTAGGATTAATTAAATGGACCAGTGAAGGGCCTTAGAATGAGAATATGGTGTTTAAATTGAGAGAGAGAGCAGTTCTAAGGGAAAAAGTCAAGAGCAGACTTTGTGGAGCCAGGAATAGTTTAAACCCAATTAGGCGGCGCTGCCCGCTGTTGCGCTATGCACAAAAATGTGCAAAACTGTGCAAAAGAGGGTTTTAAGAGAGGAAGATGAAGGAGTTTTGGAATTGACCCAAAATGGCCAATAAAACTACAGTTTCAAGTCAGTAACCACTCCCACAGGGGCAGGCAGGCTGCTCAATGTTTTTCACTGCCACTGATCAACAGAGAGACTTCCCTTTAGCCCAAGCAAAAAATGGCCTCACAGAAACTTACAAACAGTTCAAGAACAGCAAGCTTGTAACTGAACTTTTTAAAATCTCACAAAAGTGGGAAAAAAGCAAGATTTTTTTTGTTTTTTCAGAGATAGCAGAGGTTCACAAGTATCAACAAGTTATAACAGTGCAGTAAATGACCCCACACAAGAGTGCTAGGCCAAAGACAGATAAAATGCAAGTTTTGAGAAAAAAAGGATTTTAAAAATAAGTGCAAACAGGAAATTCAGTAAACAGCTCTAGGTTGTGCTCTAAATACAGTTACTAATGCAGAAATCAAGTTTAACAAGCCAGAAAATGCTCAAAATAGGCGGTTATGCAGAAAAACTTAGCAAATAAACAGAGGAAAAATACTTAAAATCTCAAAAGTGGCTCCTTTCTTCTCTCAGCGTTTTCTCCTCTTGGTGGGTGCTTCACCAACAGCTAACAAGCCTGAAAAGATGCCAAAACCACGAGGCAACCAGGTTTTAAGAGAGGAAGATGAAGGAGTTTTGGAATTGACCCAAAATGGCCAATAAAACTACAGTTTCAAGTCAGTAACCACTCCCACAGGGGCAGGCAGGCTGCTCAATGTTTTTCACTGCCACTGATCAACAGAGAGACTTCCCTTTAGCCCAAGCAAAAGATGGCCTCACAGAAACTTACAAACAGTTCAAGAACAGCAAGCCTGTAACTGAACTTTTTTAAATCTCAGAAAAGTGGGAAAAAAGCAAGATTTTTTTTTGTTTTTTTTCAGAGATAGCAGAGGTTCACAAGTATCAACAAGTTATAACAGTGCAGTAAATGACCCCACACAAGAGTGCTAGGCCAAAGACAGATAAAATGCAAGTTTTGAGAAAAAAACAATTTTAAAAATAAGTGCAAACAGGAAATTCAGTAAACAGTTCTAGGTTGTGCTCTAAATACAGTTAGTAATACAGATAGCTACCTGATAAATAGTATCTGAAAGGGGTTCTACAGTCTTCTAAACTACCCAAATAGAAGCGTTTTTCCATTTACCTTTGTAAATTCTCCTAGCTGAAACTTTCTGAGAAGCTGTTATCAAACTGATCACCTATGTAGGGAATGTATGGTCCCTGGACACCACTGAAAGTGCATAAACCATGTAGTCGGATGAACAGATTGAAAGCACAAATGAGGCTGCCGCAATGGATGTATAAGCAGTTGGTGGATGTGCTGAGGGAAGAGAAGAGGTCTTCTCTTGAGATGAGGCCAAAGCAGGGGGAGTCATATCCTTTGTGGCCAAAATGGGGTTAAGAGAATGACTTCTGCCCTGCAAACCTTGGCTTTCTAGACAAATACGGCTAAGATAGGAAAAGGGGGAAATGCAAGAGAGACCTGGAGGTCAAGCATGGGAGAATATGTCTTGAAGACTGTTCTGTTTGGGAAGCAGTGGAAAAGAAGCTGCTGCATTTGGTATTTGATGATGAAGCAAAGATTGCAACAGGGTCTTCCCAACCTGCAAAACACCTTCTGAGCAACTGCATTATTGACAGACCATTTGGTGGAAGCAGTGTCTGTCTGATCAACCTGTCTGTAATCATGCTGGAAGTCCCCAGCACATGCATTAATATAAGAAAGCAATGCGATGTTATAGCCCATTCTCAAACCATCATTGCTTCTCTGCACAGGGGGTAAGAATGTGTTCTGCCTTGCTTCTTCATGTACCACACCACTGTCAGAGTGGATGGATATCGCACATGGGAAAGCCACTTCTGGAATGCCTGCAACATTGTGGCATCCATGTACCTTGGACTGTCCTGTCCAGATAATGCCTCCCAACCCCATACTGGATGCATCAGTAGTTAGGCTGTGGGTTGCCAACAGGCAAAGTACGTGGGTAAGCCTACTAATATAGGAATGTGATGCAACTACTGGAAACCTTCTCATGAATGTCATAGGCAGTATTGCTTGGTTCCACCAAATTATGAGAGTCCTCTGTGCTGCCCTCATACGGAGTCTTAAATTTAGTACTATTTGAACTGCAGCAGCCATCAGACCAAACACCCTGAGTATGGCGGTTGCAGTAGGATGTGGGTTTTTTGAAAGACTCAAGACCTTTTGTATTATGGAAGAGATTCTGTGCTGTGGCAGTATTGCTTTCTGACTGACAATCAAACTGCCAGCCTATGAAAATGATGGACTGTGAAGGTTCCAGCTGAAATTTTGCTACACTAACCATGAGCCCCAAAGACGGACATAAAAGCAGCAAGTTCTACCTTGCTGTTAGCAGTTTCTCCATAGAAGGTGCTGACATGAGCAAGCTGTTTAAGTACAAGATTCTCACCCCCAGTAGTCTGTGCACTACGATCTAAACCATGCATTTGGTAAACATGTTTGAAGAGGCTGTGGTGAGGCAAATGGTAAGGCCCGGAACTGATAATGAACAGCTCCCACCTAGCACATCCAGTCTCCTGCCTTTAGATAAGGAGGATCAACTGCACAATGACCATCCAGAACGATTCCTTTATGTACTGACTAAAAACAACTTGGGTTGAGAATCTGTCTGAGGTCCTGCCTCTTTTTGGGCACCAAGAAGAATCAAGAGAAAAACCCAGACACACAATGAACTGGTCTGGTGGGAGCTCTTAGATGCCTCTCTTTTGCAGGTTTTCCTCCTTTTGTACTGCCCTCCTCTGATAGTGTGGAACTGTGGGGGGGGGGGTGTTAGAGCAAGTGTTTGAGCTCTGCTACAAAGGGTACCATGTAGCCTTTGGATATAATCTCCCATACTTATATGTCCTGCGTGATGGCCAACTACATGGGCAGATACAGGGAAAGACATCTCCAACTGCCTACAGAATGGAGCAGTTGAGGAACCTCTGAGAGTTCATTCTATAGGCACTCTGAAAGGACACACTGAATTCTTGCTGATGTGGACCACCTCTGCTTCTGGGGTGGCAGTTATACAATAAGCCCCCCTCTACTTTGAAGTCCCTTGTTGTATCACTGCATATTCTGGGGCTACTGGGACATCCTAAACCATAAGTTTTGGCATCTTTTTGGATCCTTTGAAAGGACCTTTGTGGGGTCAAAAACTTGACCACAACAGGTATGAGAATTTTGCCTTCTTGCTCACACTGCAAAAAAGTACAGTTGTGTACACTTACCATAAATGTAGATGTTTGAGTGTATTCAGTGTTGCAGTCATCACCTGTGGGTTATCCCTGCTGTGGTAGCCCTCGGCCAGTCCGAATACCAGAGTCAATTTTCTTCGTGCCGGCTGCAGTCCCTGTAGTCGGACGTCAGCTCGTCAGTGCTATAAAACAAGGCAGCCAACGTCATTACATCAGTTTTTCTTGCCCTAACCTGTCAGATGCACAAGGAAATAAGGAAAAGTGGTACTGGTAGCTAAAAGCCAACGTCAGAAGCTTATGTCCCCCAGGGGAAGATGCTATATGGGGGATGGAGGGAGGGAAGCCAGGACTGCAATAGTGAATACACTCGAACATCTACATTTATGGTAAGTGTACACAACTGTACTATGTTCTTCGTGTTTCACTGTTGTAGTCATCACATGTGGGAGGATTTCCAAAGCTGAGGAGAGGGGTGGAAAGATAGGTTAGAGCCCTAGGCATGGGTCAGCAAGCCCTGCAGAACTGCAGAGGCAAACCCTGCCCTAGACTTAGAAAAAAAGAGGTAGGTGGTAATGCTTTGTAAAGGTATGGACGGAGGTCCAGGTGACAGCTTCCAAGCTGGCCCTGGTGGGGACTCCTCTGAGGAAGGCTGTGGAAGTGGGGGCTGCCCTAGTGGAATGGGTATGGATGGACTTAGTGGGGGGGTTCCCTTGTAGTCTGTAGCAGAAATGGATACAGTGTGATATCCATTTGGAAATGGTCCTCCCCTCTGCCCCAGGGGAAAAGCTGACAAGTAGTTGGTCTGTTTTTCTGAATGGTTTAGTACGGTCCAGATAGTATCCGAGTTGTCTGTGAACGTCTAGCGAGTGTAGAATTCTTTCCCCTAGTTTTGAGGATTGGGAAAGAAGGTGGGTAGGTGTATGGCCTGGTTGAGGGTCACATCAGATACCACCTTGGGCATACAGGAGGGGTTAGTCCTCATGGAAACGATGAAGGGCTCAACAGCCATAAGAGTCTGAAGTTCTGATTCTCTTCTGGCTGAGGTGATAGCTAGTAGGAAGGCAGTCTTCCAGGAGAGGTATTTCAATTCTGTAGAAGCAGCAGGTTCGAAAGGAGGTAAAGGTTAGTTTTTCTAAAACATAATCCAGGTCCCAGGATGGGGTGGGAGGCCTTCTGGGAGGTCTGAAATTAGAAGGCCCTCTGAGGAACTGTTTAATCAAAGGATGAGAGAAGAGGGGGTGGATCTGAATCCTAATGGGCAGAAATGGCTAAGGCATGGATTTTAATAGAGGAGAAAGAGAGGCCACTTTAGAGCAACTTGGCTAGGTAATCCAAGATAAGAGGGATGGAAGGATTAGAGGCACTGGCCCCTTTGAACTGGCTCCAGGAGCAGAATCTTTTCCATTTCCCTGCATATGATTTTCTGGTGCTGGGCCTTCTGGCCTCTGTGATAATGTCTAGGACCTGTTTGCTTAACAGAGACTCCTTGTTAGCTTTTAAGGTATAAGCCATGCTGAAAGATTGAGAGTCTGTAAGTCTGGGTGCAGTGTCTTCCCTCTCACCTGGGTCAAGAGGTCTGAAATCAGGGGAAGCTGCTTGGGGGAGGCTGTAAGGTCAGTCTGCGCAGTAAGGGATACCAATGTTGTCTGGGCCAATCTGGAGCAATGAGGATGGCCTTTGGTCTCTCTCCCTTATTTTGATCAGTACCTTGGGAATAAGGGGCAGAGGAGGGAACACGCACACAAAGAGGGAGTTCCAGGGGAAGGTCAAGGCATCCACCTTTCATGCTAGGAGGTGATACTCCTTGGTAAAGAACTTTTGCAGCTGGTGGTTAAGGTACGAGGCAAAGAGATCCAATTCTGGAATCCCCCACTTCTTGAGTGATTTGCAGAAAGATTTCCCTGTGGAGTTGCCATTCGTGGCGGTCCAGTAAGTTTCTGCTTAGGTGGTCTGCCAGGCTGCTGTTGACCCCTGGTAGGTATTGGGCAATTAGGTGTAGACCCATGGAGGTGGCTGTAAGCCAGAGGCTCATGGCTAACCTGCACAGGGGGTAAAGACTGGGTCCCCCCGTTTGTTGATATACCACATTACTGTGGTGGCGTCTGTTTTCATAAGGAGAACCCCTGGCCTGAGATGGGGCTTGAAAGATGTCAGAGCCTTTTGTACTGCCATCATTTCTTTCTGACTGATGTGCAAGTGAAGGTGCTGGGCATCACAAAGACCTTGGGTGCACCTGCCTGCTAGGTGAGCGCCCCAAGCAATGTCTGAGGAGTCGGTGGTGATGGTCTGGCCAGTAGGGCGGAGGATGAAGGGAAGACCCTTGTTCTTGGCACAGGCCTCTTCCCACCAGAGAAACTCGGCTCTTATACATGGGATCAGAGGGAGAGAGGTCTCTAGGGACTGAGAGTGCTGGCACCAAAGGTTCTTTGGATACCACTGGCGTTTTCTCATGTGAAAAGCCTGGCCAGAGGAATGAGAAGGATGCAAGATGCCATGTATCCCAGGGCTTGCAGGAACTTCCTCACTGTGAGGTGACTTCTGGAAGCCAGCTGGGTAAAGTAGAGAGGCAGGAAACTCTGCTTTTCTAGGGATAGGAAGGCCATTTCATGATCTTCCTGATTAGGGTTTTGCTTTGATTTCTCCTCGTTAATGGTGAACCCTAGGGAAGTTAGGAGTGATTTGACAAAGAGGAGGTCCTGGAGCAGCTTTTCTTTGCACTCTGCCTGAATGAGGCAGTCGTCCAGGTAAGGGTAAATCTGTATACTTCTCTGTCTGCAGTATGCTATGGCAGGGCCCAAGCATTTGGTGAATACTCTGGGTGCAGCAGATAAGCCAAAGGATAGTGCAGAGAACTGTAAGTGTTGTAATCCTGCTCTGAAGCTCAGGAATTTCCTGCACAATTCCCTTATGGGGATGTGGAGGTAGGAATCTGTTAGGTCTAGGGTCACTAGCCAGCCATTTTTTGTTAGCATAGGCAGCAGCTGCTGCAAAGTTAGCATTTTGAATCTGGGGACCACCAAGGAGGTATTCAGAATGAATAGATCCAGGATAGGGCGCCAAGTGCCCTCTTTTCTGGGAACAAGGAATAGTCTAGAGTAAAAGCCTTTACTTGTTTGATCTGAGGGGACAAGTTCTACTGCCCCCTGGGATATGAGAGTTTGGACCTGTTTCAGTGCCTCTACCCACTGATTTGGAGGTAAGTCTGGGTACCCTCTTGGAATTGGGAGTTCACTGAAAGAGAATATGTATCCCTGAAAAATGATCTTTAAGACCCACTGGTCCTTTGTTACAGAAAGCCAATTTTCCTTGAAGAGGGAGAGCCTTCCTCCTAGTTTTTGATGACTGAAGGGAGGGCAGAGGGGGGAAGGGAGTCATTGTGTTTGGCATAGAAGGTTGGCTTAGGACTCCCTGCCTTTGGGACAGACGTGGTCCATTGTTTGCTTCTCTGCTGGCCCTGGGATAGGGGGCTGGATGGTCTGTCCCTGCAGGGCTACCTTGGCCCTGTCTGCTAGGTGCAGGGAAGGACCAGTGCTTAGAGGGAAAATTCCTGCTTACCTGGGAAGTTGAATCTGAAAGAAATCTTTTACTGTTTGCATAGATTTTGCTTAGTCTTCTATGTTTTTAAGCACCTCTTCTGCTTTTTCCCCCAACAAGCACACCTTATCTAGGGGTCCATCAATAAGTTTCGACTTGACATGATCAGGGAGAGGGTGTTCCTTCAGCCATGCACGTCTCCTAATGACAAATCCTGTCACTGCTGCCCTCTAGAAGCTTTTAGGTCGTCATATCCCCAGTGTAATAAGTGTATGACCACTTGACAAGCAGAGTGCAGTAAATCTGCTAACTCTTTTAAATAGACACAGTCAGGAAAGGTAGAAATCAAGAAGTTATGTACTCACCATAACGTTCGATGTATGTAGTCCATCTCGCCTCACATTCTTACTCGTGGGTTGGAGCCGAATATCGGCTCCGACTCGGCCAACTTTTATTTACTAGCTCGAAGTCTCTCATTGGCTGGGCCAAGCAGGCATCCCATGCTGCACTGCTCCATAACCCCAGATCTAGTTTGCTGCGAATCCAACAATCACACCTCATGCATAACAACAATCCAATAGGTAGAACATTATCAAGGGGAATAAGAAAAAAACTACCATTGAAGGGTAGTCTAGCACCAATCCTAACCTCCAGATCCTCCAGGAAGGGGGCAGGTGGGAGGGTACGTAAGAATGTGAGGCGAGATGGACTACATACATCGAAAGTTATGGTGAATACATAATTTCTTGATGTTATGTAGTCCAATCTCGCCTACTCGCGGGACAGCGTCCCCAGCACCTCTATCCTGGGAGGCTCAAAGGAAGATACTCCTGAGGACTGTGGAACCAAAGGAAGCCCGGCCCCTGGACGCCACGTCCAGTTTGCAATGAGTAATAAAGGTGTGCGGGGAAGCCCATGTGGCTGCAGCACAAATATCATCCAAAGATAGTCTGGCATGGTATGCCAGAGACGCAGAAACAGCCCTAGTAGAGTGAGCCTTGACGGGGAACAGTAGATTTTTTCCCGCTGAAGAATAAATAAAGGAAATACAATTCGAAATCCATCTGGAAATGGTAACCTTGGAAATAGGGGTACCCAGTCTATTTTCTGAAAAGGAAACAAACAATTGGTCAGATTTTTGTAGGTGTTTGGTCCTGTGTAGATAGAATCGTAATTGTCTGTGCACGTCCAGTTGATGAAATCTAAACTCTGCCTTGTTCGAGAATTGAGAGAAGAAGACTGGCAGCTCAATAGACTGAGATTCACAATAGATGTTACCTTGGGAAGGAAGGACGGATTAGGTCTAAGAGAAACTCTGTCCTTATGAAAAATTAAATACGGGGGTTTGATGGAGAGAGCTTGAATCTCTGACACCCGTCTGGCTGATGTGATGGCTATTAGAAAGGCTGTCTTCCAGGACAAAAACTTTAATTCACAGGTGGCAGCCAGCTCGAAAGGTGGAGAAGTGAGAGCTTGCAAAACAAAGTTTAGATCCCAGGGCATGATAGGTTCTGACACAGGAGGTATGCGCCATAAGAGAAGGCTCATAGGAGGTATGAAAGTTTGAAATAGCAGCCAGCTGGACTTTAATGGTAGCGGGCGCAGAGCCCTGCTGAAAGAGCATGGACAAGAAATCCAAAACAGCAGCAATTGGGGCTGTGTAAGGGTCAATTCCTTGGGCATGAGCCCAAATAGCGAATCTCTTCCATTTGCTGGAATAAATCTTCCTAGCTGAAGACTTATGAGAAGAGGATATGATGTGCACCACCTCAAGTGAAAAACGATGAAGTCTAACGACGGAAGTGGAGTAGTCAGGCTGTCAACCTGAGGGTCCGCAGGGAGGGATGGAACTGTCCCGACATGTGTGTCAGTAGGTCTGGTACTGGATCCAGAATCCAAGGACTATCCACAGTGAATGGATGGAGAAAGGAGAACCAGACCTGGCGAGGCCAGTGTGGGGCAATTAGAATCATCTTGCTTCCCAAGGATATGGCTTTCTGAATCACTCTTGGTAACAGAAGAAACGGAGGGAAAGCATAGAGCAGACCGGAGGGCCAATCGTGGACTAGAGCGTCCCTGGGCGACTCCCCCTGTGGGGGGGGGATCAGGGTAAAGTAGTTGCTGCATTTGGCATTGAGGGGATTGGCAAAAAGATCGCAGCACGGCTGACCCCACCTGCTGAAAATCTGTTCCGCAACCAAAAGGTTCAGGGACCACTCGTAAGGCATCAGAATAGCTCTGCTAAGCCTGTCTGCTATCACATTGGCCTTCCCTGGAATGTGTGTTGCCACTAGAAAACGTTGGGAAGACACTGCCCACTGCCACACTCGCATGGCCTCTCTGCACAGGGGGTAAGATCTGGTTCCTCCTTGTTTGTTTAGATACCACACAATGGACATATTGTCCGAGTGTATTGCAATCGTCCCCAGAGGAAGAGAGCTCTGAAGTGCCCGCAACGCCAGTAACACCGCTCTCATCTCTATGACATTGATGTGCAGATGTACCTCGTGATCCTGCCACGTGCCTTGGACCGTTCTGCCAAGATAATGCCCCCTCACCTCATCTGGGAGGTGTCGTGGTCACCGTGGCGGTAGGTGACGGAGGAAAAAACTGTTTCCCCTCGTCCAGATTGGTGGAGCACAGCCACCAACGAAGATCCTATTTGCATCGGTCCGTGACTAGGATCTGGTGGGAAAGGGGGAATTTTTGGAGAGACCATTGGGCAAAGAGGAGCCATTGAATAAGCCTCATGTGTAATCTTGCTAGAGGCACCAACATAATGGTAGCTGCCATGGTGCCCAGAAGCTGAAGAACCCATCTTGCCTGTACTTTCCTGACGGGTAATAAAACATGAACCTAATTTTGTAATACTGTGATCCTGCCGTGCGGCAAGAAGGCCCACATTTGAGCGGTGTCTAGCTCTGCGCCTATAAATGTGACACGCTAAATCCCAGAAGTCTCAGAAACTCTCTGGCTGTGACAGAGTTCAGTAGAAAAAGATTTTGAAAGAAGGAAATGAGAGTCATAGCCTTTGGTGGAGGCAGGGATGCCAACATAGGCACTGTCTGAATCCGGCATCCTAGGAAGACATGATCTTGAGAAGGTGTTACAGATAACTCTGTGTGGTTTATAGTGAACCCCAGACTTTGCAAAAGAGAAATTGCGAAGTGGAGGTTTTGCAGTAAGGTGTCGGGAGAGGATGCTTGAAACAGGAGATCATCCATGTAAGGGAAAACTTGGATGCCTTGAAGCCTGCAAAAAGCAATCACAGGAGCTAGGCATGTGATGAATACCCCTGTGGCAGCAGAAAGGCCAAAAGGCAAAGTAGAGAACTGAAAATGCCAGGAAGCAACAAATACTTAAAAATTTTGTGAAAAGGGGATGAATAGGAATGTGAAAGTAGACATCCTTGCTATCCAAAGAGACCATGAAAGTCTAAGAATTAAAGGGAACAAAGTCTGTAGAGACAGCATGCGAAAGGAAGGCATCAGAAAAGTATTTAGATGAGAAAGGACCAGAATGGGTCACCAAGGATTTTATGGGAACTAGAAACATTCTTGAATAAAAACCTTTTCCCCTTTGAGTCTGTGGAACCTGCTGAATAGTTCCCCGATTCAACAATTCTTGTGTCCATGATGGGAGGTAGGGATTTCCAAACCATGAAACACCTTTTTTGAATTACTGAAAGAATCCATGAGTCTTGGGTAATGATTGATCAAACTGGATGAGACAGAGACACAAAGCAAGACAGGAATGAGGCTGAGAGAAGAGTGATAGTCAGATACTATCTGATTTATTTGGAAAGGGCCGAATGAAAGCTGGCTTGGATGGATAATTCCTTTGAAACTTAGGCACAGGTGAAACCAAAAGAGGTTTCAAGTCCTGTAATCGCATTTTCTCCTGTAAAAACTTGAACAAGTCAGCAGCAGCAATACCAAATAAGCCATTCTTCTCTAAAGGAGCATACATCAACTTAACTTTTATGTCAACTGGCTGTGGTTGAAGCCTTAGGCAGGAATACCTCCTCAATACAGATCCTGATGCAGTTGCCCTAGATTTAAGCTTCTGCTGCATCACAGCTGCACTTGAAATAATGGAGAGCCACCTGCGATAATTCCCCTAACAAAGACAAGCCTGAAGCTTTCCCCTCAGAATCTGGAAGATGAGAAATAACTTGAGTAGCCTGGGACAGGAGGGCCAAAACATATCTGGTCATACAAATCTGATAATTAGCAACACTAAAGGTAAGGGTGGCAGAAGTGTAAACCTTCTTTCCCAGTCTTTCCATTTTCCTCTTTTCCTTATCGGAGGGACGATGTTTAGTGGTAGGGAGCAATTTAGAAGGCTTACCTGAAGCCACAGAGACGCCAAAGGGTCAGCAGATGGGCAACTGTAAAGACATTTGCAATCATCAGACACTTTACAGAAATGATCAGGCTTCTTAGGGGCAGTGGGGCTGAGACTCAGTAGTCTGAGATGCTGAGGAGCAAGCATCCAGTAAACCAGGTAAAACTGCAGATACAGCAGATGGCAAAGAAGACTCCATTTGCACAAGCTCATGTTATCTCTTTTGCAAATCCGAAACTTGGGAAAACTCTCACCTGAAGTACTTCCTCATTTTAGCAATATTATCCCCAAAGTAATCTCCTCAATAGAGGATTGTGGACCAGTAAATTCCTCCTCAGAAGCATATTCAAGAGGTGATGGAATTTGGGTGGAAGAGGGCACAGATTTCTCATCTGAGGAAGCCTCTTCATCAGAGGAATCCTGCTCTCTTGTGCTCTTGTGAAGGGAAGACATCCAAGCAGCAACAGCAGAGCCCCCAAAGCAGGTTTCAGACTATAAGGGCATTAAATAAGCCCTGGGTTAAGTTTTGCCATTCACTTTCAGGGCCCCTGGAAAAAGAGACATGTTTTTTCTTCAATTGTACGTCTGCATCTGCCTTATGAAAAGTGGAAGGGACCAACACTGGCCTACACTCGATTACTGTCATCAGAACTTCCTCTCTTACTAGAATTTGAGGAAGCCCCCAGGGCCTTCAGTAATAACAAGTCTTGGCTCTCCCGACCATCAGAAATGGATGTCTGCAATGCCTCTGAGGCAGTAAACACATACGGAATGCCCATCCATAATGGACATTTTGTAACTACACTTGGAACATTTTTTTAAAACCGGAAGGTTTATGTTCCTTCTGATCCTTAGACATCTTACACAAGTAGACCATGAAAACAATCTAGCGGAAAACAGTATAAAGGCGGGAAACTAGTGAACAGATTACACAAGACAACCAAAGAACCTCCAAGTAAAACGGTTCTTTACTCACTCACAACACACTACTAAAAATTAAGCAGAACACATTTATCCCAAAATACACTTCCACAAAGGAAATGGAGCACTACACAGAAAAAGAAGGACTAGGTCCTCTAAGTAAAATGGGCCTAGCCCACCGGAACAGTTAGGGATACCAAATACCAAACAAAAAACACTACAACAAGCAACAAGAAGAATAGCTATTAAAATAGCTTTAGTGGTTAAACAACTATCAAATTTCTGAAGAGAAAATTGAAAAAAAGAAGGTACTTCGCCACAGCCAAGCGAGACCACGTCCTAGCTACACGAGCGGCAAACGAGATCTGGGGTTATGGAGCAGTGCAGCATGGGATGCCTGCTTGGCCCAGCCAATGAGAGACTTCGAGCTAGTAAATAAAAGTTGGCCGAGTCGGAGCCGATATTCGGCTCCGAACCCCCGAGTAAGAATGTAGGTGAGATTGGACTACATAACATCTCTGCTTCACATAGATGGTGGTTGTCTCTGCGATACACACCTGGCTCTACAGCAGGTCCTATTTATATCACAGACATGGTTTAAGTCTTTAAAATGGGTAATTCTGGTGCTGTTGTTTTGTGGATATGCAGGAGGTCCATCAGTGTAGGGGTGTGAAAATGACCTATATACCAGGCATAGATTTCCCTCAACAGCCTATAAGAGACAGAATACAAGGATAGGGCCTTCAGCTGGTTTGCATAGGACATTTTACTTATGCCCTGTATTCTTTTAGTGATGAATCTCTGTGGACGTTCCAGTTGTTGATATGCCTGGTTAGGTACATACCAAAGGGGGCATGGTATTCAATGAGAGGTCTGATGAATGCCGAATACAGTGGAACAATGACTTCTTGGACCTAGATGCCATACCTTTGTTATAAGTTGCATAACATAGAATGATTTCCTCATTACTGTAGACATGTGATGGTCAAAGGCTAGAGTACTGTGTGTGTCCCTAAGTCCCTGACTATTGGGTCATCTCTAAGGGGTGTGTTGTCAATATGACAGCTACCAGGGGTGGATGACTTTCTGAAGGATACTATTATGCATTTCTTGGCATTTTGTTTTCGTCCTAGGCTCTGACACCAGTTGGTTGTCTGTGTCAGCCCTTCCTAGAGAACATTTGTGTCAATGTGGGATTCAATGACCACTCATTATTTGCAATCATCAACAAATTTACTCAGCCAGAAACTACTGACATTGGCCTTGACCTCAGAGTAGTAAATGCCAAAAAGGAGAGCGGTCCAAGGACTGATCCCTGAGGGACTCCACTTCTGACTGGCCTCTATGTAAGGTAGACTCCCAATTCTAACTTCCTGGGTCCTGTGAGCCAGCTGGCTCTCTACTGGGTGGCTGTAGTACCTAACCTCTTGAGTTTGTCAACAATGCCCAAGTGGGGTACAGTGTCATATGCCTTGGCCAGGTCAAGGTAGGCAGTGTGAACCATCTTGCCCTCATCCATTGCTTTGGGGACCTTCTCAAAAAAGTCCACCAGGAGCGGCATGACCTGCCCTTGAAAAAAACAAACTGGGTTAGGTCCAGTATCTGGAGGTTTACTACATCATTATTCATCATTTCCATGGCTTTGCATACAAGACTAGTAAGACAGTATAGAAGTGTAAAATCTTACCATAACGATAGAGATCTTTCTCTTCACAGTTGCAGTATGCTTAACATGAGGGATTCCCCATCTAGGGTGGCTCAATGTCTGGCCAGTATACCAAAGCCTTTTACTATGCACTATGTTGCATGCTACCATATGTAGTGCATAAAGCGACACCCAGTACCATCCTCAGAACTGAATGTCAGTAGGAATGTCAGTCCAAGAAAAAAAAGAGGTTAAGTACACCCAGAAAAGATAGGACCAGGGTGTGGAGGGATTGAATACTGCAACAGTGAAGAAGGACATCTATCATTATGGTACAGGCTAGTTACCAGATCCATGGCAGCTTCCAGAGTGATCCCAGCCAAAGAATCTGACACTAGAATTAGGTGAACCTCAGGCTTTCATCAGCCTCGAGAGAGCCAATGCAGGTGCAGGAAGAGTCCGACCTTGGTTTCTTAGACTTCTTCATTGAAGACTTAACACCAGGCCTGGAAGTTCTCCATAGCATCTCTAGCTAAAAGTTTGAGACACTGATTTTCTATATAAATAGCAAGAAGACAGATGACTACATTAAGTCCTAGGCACAAAGGCCTGACAAATGGTACAAATTTTGTGATCGTGAGTAGGCCCTAAACAAAACAACACTGATCGTGACTATCTTTATGTGGAATTTGTCTCCACCGCAATTGCCTTTTCTGTTTGACATGAAAAAAACACAGCAAAAGCAAAACACAAAAAGAAACCCAATGAACTTACCTGAATGGCTTGATACACCAGCAAACAACTCAGGTGAGCAGACCAATGACCAAAAGTGGGGTTTGGACTGGAGGCTGAGAAGTTCTGAGGATGGTATAGCCAGCGTCACTTTTATGTCCTATATGAGAGAAGCATGATGATTCAAAGGAGACTTCTTTTGTGGTATGACCTTACCAGGAAGACATTACATAAGGGGTGTTACAGCACTCTGCCATATAATGAGGACCAGTTCCAGTATAGCTTTACCCTAGTTGGTGTAATGACAATCTGATCCAAGGAGTCTGTGTTTACAAAATCCAGAATCTCTGTACCTGTACATTTGGTGTCATAAGATTCCTAGTGGGATAATTAAACCATGAATATGTTATTGAGTTGGATGGTAAGTGTTTCCAGTAAGTTTAAATACATAGTATGGATTTCCTGGGTCATACAGGGGGACCTACAGCTTGCAAGGAAGTGGTATTGGATTTTGCCTAAGGTGATATGAAAATGGAGCAGCTCAAGTGCATTGTCCTGTATGACTACTCATAAGGTAGATTTGTTTTTGATGTAAATCAAGACACCTCCACCTTTATTTGTTGTCTGTGTAGTAGTTGGTCTAAATGTGAAAGCCATTACAACCTTGTACTGTCAGCATGCTCCCCACGGCTTTAATCCATGTTTCAGTGACCGCACATAAGTCAGTATTCTCTAGAGTGAATAATGCTTCTACAGAGCAGAGGTTTTTGTTTAGACTCCTAGCACTGAGCAGTAATACCTTTATATTTTCTTGGTTTTGATTTGCTACTTCAGACATACTTTCAGTCTGGCATTGCCTAAAAAAGACCCTTTGTGAAAAGACAATATTTTAGCAATATTCAAAAGCCTGAGGGAAAGTGCAGACCATCTCTGGCAAAGCAGTGTGGTCTGTTGAACATCTCCTTCCATGCTAACAAATACTGCATCCCTTTAGAATAACACCAGAAACTAAGCCAATTATTAAATTCAGTCATCTTTTGCTGGCACCATCCTTGAGAAGGTAAAATGCTGCTCAATGCTCTTCATACAAGCCTGGGACACATTTTGTGAGCTCCATGATGTCTCCATGTAGTCTAGAGAGGTCTCAGGTCACTTACCACATGGACTATGACTTGAGTCATACTGGTATTTGTGGTCCAATGACCTGAGTGTATGTGTAATGTGTCAGATCCTAGCCCTGATAAGCAACTAACTGTGACTTTCTCATCAGCTATCAGTTCCAAATGACCAGAATGTTGAATTACCAAAGGGGCATGGTATTCAATGAGAGGTCTGATGAATGCGAATACAGTGGAACAATGACTTCTTGGACCTAGATGCCATACCTTTGTTATAAGTTGCATAACATAGAATGATTTCCTCATTACTGTAGACATGTGATGGTCAAAGGCTAGAGTACTGTGTGTGTCCCTAAGTCCCTGACTATTGGGTCATCTCTAAGGGGTGTGTTGTCAATATGACAGCTACCAGGGGTGGATGACTTTCTGAAGGATACTATTATGCATTTCTTGGCATTTTGTTTTCGTCCTAGGCTCTGACACCAGTTGGTTGTCTGTGTCAGCCCTTCCTAGAGAACATTTGTGTCAATGTGGGATTCAATGACCACTCATTATTTGCAATCATCAACAAATTTACTCAGCCAGAAACTACTGACATTGGCCTTGACCTCAGAGTAGTAAATGCCAAAAAGGAGAGCGGTCCAAGGACTGATCCCTGAGGGACTCCACTTCTGACTGGCCTCTATGTAAAGGTAGACTCCCCAATTCTAACTTCCTGGGTCCTGTGAGCCAGCTGGCTCTCTACTGGGTGACGCATGCGTTAGTACCTAACCTCTTGAGTTTGTCAACAATGCCCAAGTGGGGTACAGTGTCATATGCCTTGGCCAGGTCAAGGTAGGCAGTGTGAACCATCTTGCCCTCATCCATTGCTTTGGGGACCTTCTCAAAAAAGTCCACCAGGAGCGGGCATGACCTGCCCTTGAAAAAAACAAACTGGGTTAGGTCCAGTATCTGGAGGTTTACTACATCATTATTCATCATTTCCATGGCTTTGCATACAAGACTAGTAAGACAGTATAGAAGTGTAAAATCTTACCATAACGATAGAGATCTTTCTCTTCACAGTTGCAGTATGCTTAACATGAGGGATTCCCCATCTAGGGTGGCTCAATGTCTGGCCAGTATACCAAAGCCTTTTACTACGTATGGTACGCACTATGTTGCACGTATGCGCCTACCATATGTAGTGCATAAAGGCGACACCCAGATGTACCATCCTCAGAACTGAATGTCGCAGTAGGAATGTCAGTCCAAGAAAAAGAAAAGAGGTTAAAAGTACACCCAGAAAAGATAGGACCAGGGTGTAGGAGGGATTGAATACTGCAACAGTGAAGAGAAGGACATCTATCATTATGGTAAGATTTTGCACAACTATACTACATCCTTCTATTCTACTGTAGCAGTATTCTTAACCTGAGGAAGAATCCCAAACCTCAGGAAGAAACTTGGGAGTAAGAGGAAGGACCCGTAGAACTCTACAGAAAGCCATGAAGGATGGCCCTAGCAAAACCAGCTTTAGCTCTGAAATCTCATCCAACTTGTAGTGTTTGGTAAAAGTATGCACTGACATCCAGGTAAGCTGCTTCAAGAATGGAGTTAGTGTCCAGCTCCTTGAAAAAAGCATCAGAAGCCGCCATATCCCTAGCAGAGTGAGCCTTAACAGAGAAAGGAAAAGTTTTACTATGATAGACATAAAAAGAAATGGCTTTAGAAATCCAAGAAGAAATAGTCTGCTTGGAAGCAGCCTATCCCAAAACCCTGGGATGAAAAGAAACAAAAAGCTGATCAGATTTCCTGACAGCCTTAGTTTTGTCCAAATAAAAACTGTGTCTATGCACGTCCAAGGTGTGTAGTACCTTCTTGCTAGGAGATTATGGAGAAGAAAAAAAAGTTGGAAAATAAATAGACTGATTAACTGACAACTCATTCACCACCTTGGGCATAAAAGAAGGATTAGCACACGTAAAGGCACCCTGTTCTTATGAAAAAACAAAAAAGGAGGAAAAGCCATAAGGGCTTGAAAGCTCAGACACCCATTTGGCTGAAGTAAGGGCTAACAAAAAAACAGTCTTCCAAGAGCAACGGTGCAAGGAAGCTAAAACCACAGGCTTAAAAGGAGCCAGAGTCGATTTTTCCAGAACAAAATTAAGATCCCAGAGAGGAGGAATGGGCTTCCTGGGAGGTCTAATGTGAACGACGCCTTTTAGAAATTGTTTTGCCTCAAACCTAGAAACTAAAGGAGGAGATAAAGGTAGACAAGCAGAAACTGCTTATAAGTGTAACTTGACAGAGGAATTAAGCCAACCCACTATTGAGCAATTCACACAAATAAGAAAGAACCACAGAAAGTGGAATCAGGTTACATGAAAGACACCAGACAGAAAACATCTTCCATTTGGATATGTAGGATTTCCTAGTATTGAGTTTCCTGGCCTCATACAGAATGTTAAGCATGTCCTCATAAAAAAAGTGTCTATAAGAAATCAAAATCCCATCAACCGTAGAGTCAGCTGAAGAGTGGATAAGTAATGATGGATTAGAGATTCTTTGTCTTGTGTGAGTAGGTCCATCCTGTGAGGTAACTTGTGATGACTGCCGCTGGCTAAATGAGAAGAGGGGACCAATGCTGTCTTGGCCAAAAGGGAGTCACCAGCAAGATTTTGGATTTGTCCTGTTGAATCTTGAACAGGACTTTCAGAATGAGAGGAAGGGGTAGGGGAATGCATACAGAAACATACCCTTGCAAGAGAAAAAGAAGGCGTTCACCTTCCAAACCAGAGGACTTGTGACTCTGGCACAGAATTGTGGAAGCTGTCTGTTCAGAGGGGAGGCAAAAAGATCTACTTGAGGAATACCTCACTTGTGGACAATATTGAGAAATACATCCCTGTGAAGCATCCATTCCTGGGACTGAGTCAAGGACCTGCTCAGAGTGTCTGCTGCATCATTTTGACCAGAGGGAATATTGAGTCACACGATGTTGAGCCACAAACTCCCACACAATGAGAGTAAGCCTGCAGAGAAGGCAAGATTTTGCCACCCCCCCCCCCGTTTGTTTACATACCAGAGAACTGATTTGTTGCCTGTAAACAGTTTGAGAGGACCAGGAGATTTAAGAGGATGGAAGTCCTGAAGAGTTAGCAGGAGCACACTCATCTCTTTGATGTTGATGCGCTTCTTTTATTGAAGAGGAGTCCAGACTCCCTGCACTCTCATTGTGCCAAAGGCTGCTCCCCATCCTACCTCTGAGACGTAAGATGTAGATGAATGGGGAGGCCGGGGTTCAGAGACAACTGTGGAATCCACCATTGAAACTCCTTCTTTAGACAGGGAAGAAGAGGAACTGCAAATTCTAAGGGATGCACTTCTTGTTGCCAGACTGATTTCAGGAACCAGTGAATTTTTCTCATGTGGAGTTTGGCTATAGGTAACAGGGATGGTGGATGCCATAAATCCCAGAAGTCTCAGAAACTCTCTGGCTGTGACAGAGTTCAGTAGAAAAAGATTTTGAAAGAAGGAAATGAGAGTCATAGCCTTTGGTGGAGGCAGGGATGCCAACATAGGCACTGTCTGAATCTGGCATCCTAGGAAGACATGATTTTGAGAAGGTGTTACAGATAACTCTGTGTGGTTTATAGTGAACCCCAGACTTTGCAAAAGAGAAATTGCGAAGTGGAGGTTTTGCAGTAAGGTGTCGGGAGAGGATGCTTGAAACAGGAGATCATCCATGTAAGGGAAAACTTGGATGCCTTGAAGCCTGCAAAAAGCAATCACAGGAGCTAGGCATATGATGAATACCCCTGTGGCAGCAGAAAGGCCAAAAGGCAAAGTAGAGAAGTGAAAATGCCAGGAAGCAACAAATACTTAAAAATTTTGTGAAAAGGGGATGAATAGGAATGTGAAAGTAGACATCCTTGCTATCCAAAGAGACCATGAAAGTCTAAGAATTAAAGGGAACAAAGTCTGTAGAGACAGCATGCGAAAGGAAGGCATCAGAAAAGTATTTAGATGAGAAAGGATCAGAATGGGTCACCAAGGATTTTATGGGAACTAGAAACATTCTTGAATAAAAACCTTTTCCCCTTTGAGTCTGTGGAACCTGCTGAATAGTTCCCCGATTCAACAATTCTTGTGTCCATGATGGGAGGTAGGGATTTCCAAACCATGAAACACCTTTTTTGAATTACTGAAAGAATCCATGAGTCTTGGGTAATGATTGATCAAACTGGATGAGACAGAGACACAAAGCAAGACAGGAATGAGGCTGAGAGAAGAGTGATTGTCAGATACTATCTGATTTATTTGGAAAGGGCCGAATGAAAGCTGGCTTGGATGGATAATTCCTTTGAAACTTAGGCACAGGTGAAACCAAAAGAGGTTTCAAGTCCTGTAAATACGTACTTTTCTCCTGTAAAAACTTGAACAAGTCAGCAGCAGCAATACCAAATAAGCCATTCTTCTCTAAAGGAGCATCCATCAACTTAACTTTTATGTCAACTGGCTGTGGTTGAAGCCTTAGGCAGGAATACCTCCTCAATACAGATCCTGATGCAGTTGCCCTAGACGAAGCTTCTGCTGCATCACAGCTGCACTTGAAATAATGGAGAGCCACCTGCGATAATTCCCCTAACAAAGACAAGCCTGAAGCTTTCCCCTCAGAATCTGGAAGATGAGAAGTAACTTGAGTAGCCTGGGACAGGAGGGCCAAAACATATCTGGTCATACAAATCTGATAATTAGCAACACTAAAGGCAAGGGTGGCAGAAGTGTAAACCTTCTTTCCCAGTCTTTCCATTTTCCTCTTTTCCTTATCGGAGGGACGATGTTTAGTGGTAGGGAGCAATTTAGAAGGCTTACCTGAAGCCACAGAGACGCCAAAGGGTCAGCAGATGGGCAACTGTAAAGACATTTGCAATCATCAGACACTTTACAGAAATGATCAGGCTTCTTAGGGGCAGTGGGGCTGAGACTCAGTAGTCTGAGATGCTGAGGAGCAAGCATCCAGTAAACCAGGTAAAACTGCAGATACAGCAGATGGCAAAGAAGACTCCATTTGCACAAGCTCATGTTATCTCTTTTGCAAATCCGAAACTTGGGAAAACTCTCACCTGAAGTACTTCCTCATTTTAGCAATATTATCCCCAAAGTAATCTCCTCAGTAGAGGATTGTGGACCAGTAAATTCCTCCTCAGAAGCATATTCAAGAGGTGATGGAATTTGGGTGGAAGAGGGCACAGATTTCTCATCTGAGGAAGCCTCTTCATCAGAGGAATCCTGCTCTCTTGTGCTCTTGTGAAGGGAAGACATCCAAGCAGCAACAGCAGAGCCCCCAAAGCAGGTTTCAGACTATAAGGGCATTAAATAAGCCCTGGGTGAAGTTTTGCCATTCACTTTCAGGGCCCCTGGAAAAAGAGACATGTTTTTTCTTCAATTGTACGTCTGCATCTGCCTTATGAAAAGTGGAAGGGACCAACACTGGCCTACACTCGATTACTGTCATCAGAACTTCCTCTCTTACTAGAATTTGAGGAAGCCCCCAGGGCCTTCAGTAATAACAAGTCTTGGCTCTCCCGACCATCAGAAATGGATGTCTGCAATGCCTCTGAGGACATGCTAGTTACCAGATCCATGGCAGCTTCCAGAGTGATCCCAGCCAAAGAATCTGACACTAGAATTAGGTGAACCTCCAGGCTTTCATCAGCCTCGAGAGAGAGAGCCAATGCAGCAGGTGCAGCGGAAGAGTCCGACCTTGGTGTCTTAGACTTTCTCTTCATTGAAGACTTAACACCAGGCCTGGAAGTTCTCTCCATAGCATCTCTAGCTAAAAGTTTGAGACACTGATTTTCTATATAAATAGCAAGAGAAGACAGATGACTACATTAAGTCCTAGGCACAAAGGCCTGACAAATGGTACAAATTTTGTGATCGTGAGTAGGCCCTAAACAAAACAAACACTGATCGTGACTATCTTTATGTGGAATTTGTCTCCCACTCCGGCAATTGCCTTTTCTGTTTGACATGAAAAAAAAAAAAAACACAGCAAAAAGCAATAAACAAAAAAAAAAAAGAAACCCCCAATGGGGAACTTACCTGAATGGCTTGATACACCAGCAAACAACTCGGGTGAGCAGACCAATGACCAAAAGTGGGGTTTGGACTGGAGGCTGAGAAGTTCTGAGGATGGTATAGCCAGACGTCACTTTTATGTCCTATATACGAGAGAAGCATACGTATGATTCAAAGGAGACTTCTTTTGTGGTATGACCTTACCAGGGAAGACATTACATAAGGGGGTGTTACAGCACTCTGCCATATTAATGAGGACCAGTTCCAGTATAGCTTTACCCCTAGTTGGTGTAATGACAATCTGATCCAAGGAGTCTGTGTTTACAAAATCCAGGAATCTCTGTACCTGTACATTTGGTGTCGTATAAGATTCCCTAGTGGGATAATTAAAGTCGCCCATGAATATGTTATTGAGTTGGATGGTAAGTGTTTCCAGTAAGTTTAAATACATAGTATGGATTTCCTGGGTCATACAGGGGGACCTACAGCTTGCAAGGAAGTGGTATTGGATTTTGCCTAAGGTGATATGAAAATGGAGCAGCTCAAGTGCATTGTCCTGTATGACTACTCATAAGGTAGTTTTGTTTTTGATGTAAATCAAGACACCTCCACCTTTATTTGTTGTCTGTGTAGTAGTTGGTCTAAATGTGTGAAAGCCATTACAACCTTGTACTGTCAGCATGCTCTCCACGGCTTTAATCCATGTTTCAGTGACCGCACATAAGTCAGTATTCTCTAGAGTGAATAATGCTTCTACAGAGCAGAGGTTTTTGTTTAGACTCCTAGCACTGAGCAGTAATACCTTTATATTTTCTTGGTTTTGATTTGCTACTTCAGACATACTTTCAGTCTGGCATTGCCTAAAAAAGACCCTTTGTGAAAAGACAATATTTTAGCAATATTCAAAAGCCTGGAGGGGAGAAGTGCAGACCATCTCTGGCAAAGCAGTGTGGTCTGTTGAACATCTCCTTCCATGCTAACAAATACTGCATCCCTTTAGAATAACACCAGAAACTAAGCCAATTATTTAATTCAGTCATCTTTTGATCGTACTATGGCACCATCCTTGGAGAAGGTAAAATGCTGCTCAATGCTACGTTCATACAAGCCTGGGACACATTTTGTGAGCTCCATGATGTCTCTCCATGTAGTCTAGAGAGGTACGTCTCAGGTCACTTACACCCACATGGACTATTACTGAGTCATACTGGTACTTGTGGTCCAATGACCTGAGTGCATGTGTAATGTGGCAGATCCTAGCCCCTGATAAGCAACTGACAGTGACTTTCTCATCATCAGAGTGTCTCACTATGCAGTTTCCAAATGACCAGAATGTTGGCTTATGTAGTGGCTTAGAAGTATAGGCTTCATGAGATGTGGCTGTATATGTCAAGGTGGGTGTTATTTTGAAAGAATGCATTTGGGAATGCTGAGGGTATTTGTTATGTGAACGTCATCTAGAAGATCTTTGAAGTTTAGAATGGTTGCATTTAAGTGCCTCAGCATATGTGGGTCTATATATCTGTTTTGAATGTGAGTGATGTGTGCAGAATGTGTACTATTGACAGTGTTATTGACATTAGGACTTCCTTTATGTGAGGGCTTTGGTTCAAATGACATTGCGTAAATACATCTCTCACATACTATATCAGTTTGCTTGAGGATTAACTGGTTGTCAGTAAACATGAGGCAATTTCTGTATTGCCTCAGTATGCCCGTATCCACCATGCTGGTAACAGAGACAGTGGGAAAGTTCATATCCATGGCAAAAGACCCTTTTTTACTGATTAGATGGTTGGAGTGAGAATATAAAGCAATATCAGGAGTATCTGGTTTGCAACTGTGGGGACATGCTCATCACTGCAAACTAGTTGTCTTGTGTGCCATTAGGTATTGATGAAATTTCAATTGTGCTTTTACATGGAAAATGTTACTCAAGGTATTTGTGTCTATACAGGGCATGGTCAAACACTTGAGGGGAAACTAATAAGTAGACCCTGAAAATGTAAGGTTGGAATATTTAGGCAGATATTCAGAAGTTAGAAACAAATCAAGCAGTACTTACTGAAAAACAAATAATTAGTTTGTCAACAATGATGAAAATAGGGGAGTGTGACTGGCTACTACTAGTGCTGGTCTCACCACAGCTTCACTCTGCTGGGATACAATGATCCTGTGCTTCTACTCTCACCAGAAGCAAATATCAGCACCAATCCCAAGATGAGAAGCAGGACATAGCCTGTTTAGTGATCCACAGTCTTGTCCCAGATGATACAAGGGTCTGTAGGCTTGTTGTAGCCTTTTCCTGCTACATGCCTTGAACTGGTGATCAGTAGCCTCCGAGAAATAATGCCCCTGTGCTTCTTCTCTCACCAGGAGAAAACAGAAGCACTAATCCCAAAATGACTACTGAGAGGCAGAATGTGGGCTCTCCAATAACTGGTAATCTTGCAATAGATGTTGCAGATTTTAAAGGGAAGAAGAAAATAATGGGTTACTGTCCTAAGCACTGCAGTGTGCACTAAGCAGTTAGATATGAAAGGGAAGTAACTTAAGCTTTAGCTGTCTAAGTGGAGAAAGACTAATTTTAAAAGAGCAAGACAGACTGAAAGGGGGTGGACACTTTGTATTCTGGTTCTATGCAATACAGTAGGATGGCAAATAAATTTAAATAGTTGAAGGGGAGCGATTTCACAAAATGATAATTTCTGTGTGACTCAAGAGAGACTGCTGTGATCTCTTTCCTAGTTTTAATATGCAATTTAAAGCAAAATAAAAGTAAAGCACAGTGTAAAGAAAACAAATCACAGTATACAAAAGAGGAGAAGGCAATAAAGTAATACAAAATACAAGAAGGCAAAAGTAAACTAATCTTTCCCTCACAGCAAGTTGTGGCATAGCCTAGCTGAGCTTTTCCAGTAAAGCTTTGAAATGTTTTATTTTACTCCTTAAATAGAAGGTTTAGTTCCTAGCTCCACCCTTGGTTCTCAGATAACTAATCTTAATTGGCCCGTTTTAATTTCTGTGGGACTCTCTAATTGGCCTGTTCTAATTTCTGTGAGACTCACAGAGAGACAGCTGTGGTCTCTTTACTAGTTATAATATGCAATTAAAGGCAGAACACAGGTGAAAACAGTGTAAAAACAAATCACAGTATATAAAATAGCAGGTGGCAATGAAGCTCATTAAGTTTGCACTATAACTTCCAATAGGTGGAGCCTAAGTCTTTTGAGAGAATCAACACGTTCTCACATTTCAAGCAAATGTTCTTATCCCTGGAAACATAGGGGTTATGAAAGACATATAAATGGCAAACTCTTCAGCAGAAACTATTTTTATAGTGGCAGTATTCTTTAGGTTCTAAGTCGTAAACACAGCAGCAAACACATTTGTTATACTTTGTAAACAACTTACAACATCTCAGCAACCACTGAAGTTGCACACTCACTGTTAGCAGTATTTTATTCATCTAGCTGAGAGCTTTCATATGAGGCTAAGGAGTTCTGTCTATGTTACTTGGTTGCAGAGATATTTAGAAAAAATGTGAAAATTATTATCTATATAAATTAATATCATAAAAAAAACAACAGCTAATATCTATTTACCTGCACTAGACAGAAGTCAAATATTTTGCAGATGAGTTTGTCACTGTGTAAGCTTTAAGATGAAATCTTTTAAAATCTTGTACATACTATGATTTTGGAATTACTGATGCAAATACGGACAAAAAATATTTGATGCCTAGAGGCATCAGTAGGAGTTAACTGCAGATGCACCTGGAGGTGTTATTCAGATGTAATGAGTTAAGGGCATAACTAAAGTTATTCGAAGTATCTCAAAGTGTATAAAAGTACTTACAGTGTGTGCTTATTACTGTGTCTGTATTCCGGAGAATTTATCAGTGCATAAATTGCAACTACTTCGTGAAGTACAGTCAAAGTATAGCCATTTTGAAAAGTTTCCTGTGCTGGGTGTGTCTGTTTGCAAAGTGCCACCATTACAGAATGTTTCTTGCACTGTAAAGAGTTGCCTAGCAAGGTACCGCCATTTTGGGGAGATTTCAGTGTGCTGTGTAAAGATTATTCACAATGTGCAATTACTTTGAAATGCTACTGACTCTGGGCCTCTCCTGCCCAGTTCATTTGGATCATGATGTTGTTTGAAATGCTTCTTAAAATAAGTTACTTTAGCAAGATAATAATTTCAAAAGTATCACAGTGCCCTAGAGACTTACTTCGCAAAGTCCAGCTGAATAGAGACTTGCATCGTGCAATTGTTTGAAAGGTTTCTTACACTGACAGGAGGTGATTTCTTGCAATAAAGTGATTCAAAGATGTTACAGTGCACAAGGGAGTTGTTTCGCAGTAATGCCCAAAAGCATAACTTCAGAGCCACAAAGTTATAAATACTAGCATATGTGTATGTGTTCATGCTTAATTGCAAAACCCTTCACTGGTATGTGTTAATATGGCAAACAGATTTTGAAAGCCCTTACCACTTGTATTTGATCAGAAAATTGTAGAGAATTGGAAGACATCTGAGCAAACGTATGATATTTTTATACAAGCAGCTTATTCAGATAAAGATGCACGCACCAAGGCATACATTCTGTTAAACCTAGCTGCGTCAGAGGCTACAGAAAGAGAGCATTCATTTGTGTATGCACCAGCAGTATATGATGGAGAAGGTGAAAACTGTCACACTGTTGTACAAGCTGAATCAAGGGAAGACCCTGAGTGTCTGAAGTGCAAATTCAGAGAAATGTGCAACCCCCAGACAAATATTACATTAGAGAGGCATTTGTTTTAAACAAGAGATCAGAAACCAGGGGAAACTTTTGCAGCTTACATAAGTGACCCGAGAAACAAAGCTAAAACGTGTTGGTCTGGTGACTTAAAAGATGAGTTAATAAAGGATAGGCTTGTCTGTGGTATTAATAGTGCTGCTGTGAGAAAGATCTTGCTTCATGACAGAGATTTAATGTTGAGTAAAGCCATACAGATTTGCCAGATCCATGAGGTGACAGAAAAACACACAAGTATGCTTGCGAGTGACAAGAGCAAAGTTTCAGCAGGCTCCAGAGCAAATGTAGATAGTATGCAACACATGGCAAACAGAAGTAGGCCTAAGCACACGGTAGGCACAGTCCCTGCTAGCTCACCAGGGGAAACCATGTAGCTTTCCAGCAAGTTCTAAGGCTAGTGCATTTAAAGGAGCATCTTCAGTGCAGTACAAGCGTACATCAGCAAAACCCAAGTCCAGCTTCATTGTTAACTGTTGCAATTGTGGTGCAAATTATTAGTTCAAAACAGAAAGATGTTTAGCATTTGGTCAGCAGTGCCACAAGTGTGAAAAACTGAACCATTTTCAAAAGTTTTGCAGATCAAGTAAAACCCACACAGCTGCAAAGAAAGGTCACAGAAAAAAGCAAGTAGATCAAGTAGACTTAAGAGTCAGCTTTCTATGTAGGTGGTGTATCAGTGCTTGGTGAAAGAGGTGATACAGTGACTTTACTGGCAAAGAGCCAAGTATGTTGTACTGTCCAGATAAACAGTAAATACACAGAGCTTAAAGTAGACACTGGCTCAAAGTGTACTGTTACATCGGCAGACACATTTGCTGGAGTGGCCAGTAGTGCAAAACTTATTGCTTATGGAGGTGAAGAAATTAAAACCGATGGTTCAGTGATGCTTCAATGTTATTTGGTCAAGAGCTGTTACATCTTGTTATTCTATGTAGTCCGAAGGCCAGTACAGTCTTTTACTGGCTCTCAAAAATAGCTTGAGAATGAATCTGCTTTCTTTTACCAAAGAAGTTCATCACACAAGTGCATCTCCAAGTGCAAATTTTTCTGAAGCTATTTTCTCAGAGTATGCTGATGTTATTGATGACAGGTTGGGTAAACTTCCAGTGGTGTATTCTATGAAGTTAGACCCAGAAGTCACTCCAGTGGTCAGACCAGCAAGAAAAGTTCTGATAGCTATGCAGAATAAAGTCAAGACACAGCTGGATAAAATGGTACGACAAGGTGTAATTTTGTCCAGTTACAGAACCAACTGCATGGGTGTCATCTATGGTGGCAGCTCACAAAAAAAGGCTCAGATGACATCAGAATATGTATTGACCCAAGAGATCTGAACAAAGCATTGAAGAAACCATATCATCCAACACACACAGTTGAAGAGGTCGCAGCTCTGATACTGAATGCCACCATTTTTTCTGTTTTAGATGCAGAGAGCTCATTTTGGCAAGTGCAGCTTGATCGCAAATCCTCATTACTAATCACTTTTGGTACCCCGTTTGGCAGATACATATTCCTAAGGATGCCATTTGGAATAAATTCTGCAAGTGAAGTCTTTCAGCACGCAATGAAGCAAATTTTTTTGGGTTATCCTTATGCCATAATAGTAGATGATTTATTGGTTGGAGGCAATGGTGAAGCAGATCATGACAGAAATTTAAAGAGAGTTCTAGATAGAGCACGTGAAGTAAATTTGAAGCACATTCCTCTGAAGTGCAATTCAGGCTTCCAGAAGTTACGTGTATATGTCATTTGCTTACCAGTATTGGTTTGAGGCCAGATCCAACTAAGCAAGCAGCCTTGAGATGTCAGCACCAGACAATGTTCAAGCTCTACAAGATTTCCTAGGCATGGTCAACTATTTAGGCGAGTTCATACCAGACTTCAGTGAGTTGACAGCACCTTTAAGAGAGCTAATGTGCAAAATGTTGTATGGTCATGGTTGGAACATCACAAGAAGGCATTTGAAGACCTAAAGAAGAAAATTGCCACTCCACCTACATTAAGGTGCTATGATGTGAACAAACCAGTCATAGTCCAAGAGGGCAAACCAGTAACCTATGCGTCTAGAACAATTACCCAAACTAAGATGCAGTATTCTCAAATTGAGAAAGAACTTTTGGCAATAGTATTTGCATGCTCCAAGTTTCATGATTATATTTATGGTTGAGCTATTCAGACAGAACCTGATCACCAACCTCTAGTTACTATTCTAAAAAAGCCGATGCATTCTGCTCCAGCAAGATTACAATGAATGATGCTCAAATTGCAAACAACTTCAAAATGGTCTACATGAAAGGCAAACTACTCTATCTGGCTGATACTTTATCCAGATTACCCAGAAATATGACAGAACAACTTAATGAAGAGAATTTTGACTTTGATGTGATAGCAGTACATAATTTTTCTACCAACAGACTTGATGAGTTAAGAGATCACACTAGGACTGATCCAATTTTGTAAAAGCTCAATCACTACATTAATGCTGGATGGCCATCAAGACAATCCAGTGTACCACCTGAAGTGCAAACCTATTTTCCTTACCGGGATGAAATGTTGATGTAAGATGGCATTATTTTCAAAGGTCCTAAAATTGTTGTTCCTGCTTCCTTACAAGAATATATCCAGATTTTGCATCGTGGTCACCCAGGTTTATCATCCACTAAGAGGAGAGCTAGAGAATTAGTATTTTGGCCATCATTACTGAGAGACATTGAAAATGTACTTTCTTCTTGTTCTGCATGCAATAGTACTAAGCCACATCTGCAAAGAGAACCACTTCAGCTTAGTTAAGTCCCTGAACTACCTTGGTCGACAGTAGCCACTGATATCTTCGAGTGGAACAATCAAAACTACTTAGTATTGGTAGACTTTTATTTGAACTGGTTTGAGATTGACATACTACCTAACATAACATCTACTACTGTTATTACCAAGTTGAAACGTCATTTCTCAGTCCACGGCAGTCCACACAAAGTTATCTCTGACAATGGTACTCAATTTACTAGTCAGTTGTTTCAGAAATTTCAAAAGAATGGGACTTTATCCATGTTACTAGCAGTCCTGAGTATCAGCAGTCCAATGGTCTAGCTGAACATGCAGTGCAGAGCACAAAGCAATTACTTGAAAGGTCAAAGCATGACAATGCCGATGTCTTCTGAATTTACTTAATCTCAGAAACATATTCTGTGATGACATTCTTGGCTCAACTGCTCAAGGACTTCTTTCCAGGCAAACTAGAACGACAACGCTACCTATTTGTTCCAGTTTATTAAGACCTAAAGCTAACAACAAAACTGTAAAGGCTCAACTGTTTAAAAAGTGTTCAATCCAGAAATCTAGTTATGACAAATCGAGCAAATTTCTTTGTCCATTGAGGGAAGAAGAAATGGTGAGAATAAAAACAGTAAAATATTTCGACCGGATTGGTCAAGTTACAGGCATCTGTGTCGAGTCGAAATCCTACCTTATAGAATCTGATGGTATAGCGTACAGGAGGAACTGCAGATATTTACTCCCTGTACCAGAATCATCATCAGAATATCATTTGAAGGACACAGACTCTAGATCTCAGAGCGGATCAAATGTTGTTTCCATCCCAGTGTGTGTTACTATTTATATATTTTATTTTACATTTGTTAACCGGGAAAGTCCGACTGGACACATATCCATTTTCAGTGGAGGCCCGGGGAGAAAAGCTCCACATTGAAATTAATTTACACTACAAATTGTGGTTACAGAGAAGTGTATAAACATTTAACAACATCAGTGACAGGTGATAGTCAATTGTGGTTACAGAAAAGTTTGCAAACATTTAACATCATCAGTGACAGGTAATAGTCAAGGTTACATGTAGTTAGAAATCATTTAGACAAAAGCTGTCATTGTTGGTAGATGGATTAGGTATATAGAAATAATTACATGTCTGAGCAGTGTGTAACAAAGAAAATGCTTTTCAGATAGAAGGTAAGGATGATAGTTAATCGAATGGAGGTATGTAAGAAGGAAGTAATTTAGTGTGGGCAGAGAAGTATATGTCTGAGCAGTGTATAATACACAGAATGCTTTTCAGATAGAAGGTAAGGATGATAGTTAATCGAATGGTGGTAGGTAAGAAGGAAGTAAATTAGTGTGGGCAGAAAAGTAAGTTCTCTTCCTGATGATGGGATAAAAGAGATCTAATGGTTGAGGGAATTGTGTGTTGTGAGGGTGGGGAGAGAAGACAGAGGGTATACCTCTGTGAGCTATGTTTGGGTTACCTTTATCCTGGTATTAAATAGGTTAGTCAGGGTATAGAACTGGCCATGGCTGAGTTTATTTTGCTTATTCTGATTTGTGATTGGGTTAGTCAGGGTTTAGACATGGGTAAAGCCAGTCACTGTTCATGTACATTTTTAGGGATGCTTCGAATTGGGGCAAGGAGCATGTGGTGGTTAGTTCAGCTGGAAGTGAGTTCCATTTTTTTCCAGCAGAGTTGGAAAACACTGAATCTCCAGCTGAGTTGTTGGTTTTGGTGGTTTGTACTAGCATTTTGTTGGATGAATGGAGGGATGCTAGGTTGCTGTATGGGGTAATAATATTAGTCAGACTGGGGGTACTAGTAGGTTGATTTAGGATTTTATGAATCATTATGAGTTGGTTATAATGAATCGGATTGGGTAGTTCAAGCCAGCCTAATTTGTGAAGATTTTGACAGTGGTGGGTTCTATAGGCTGAGCCTGTGGCACATCTAGCTATATTGTTATAGCAGCTAGTGATTTTGTTAAGGTTGGATTTGGTTAGATTTGTGAGGATGGGTGAGGCATAGAGAAGGGTTGAAAGAAGATGCGTGTGAGCTATGGCGGTTCTGGCAGATGGGGTTAAGAATTGCTTAATCCTATACATGGAGCCTATTTTTTTGTTTACTGTTTTTATGGTTTTATCTACATGGGCATCGTACTTCAGGTTATTATCAATGATTACCCCTAGTAGTTTAGTGCAAGGTTCGGGAGTGATTATGGTGCCATTGTTGGAAGAGACTGTAATTAATGGTAATTTTATCTTAAGGAAGGGGGAGAAAAGTAGTAGTTTGGTTTTGTTTGGGTTCAGTAGTAGATAACGATTATTGAGCCAGTTTTCTACTTTGTTGAACGTGATTTGGGATAGAGATTGTAAATCTGTGGGAGTGGAGGCAGTGCAGATGAGTGTAGAGTCATCTACATACTGTATACAAGTTGCATCTGGGATAACTTTGGGTAGGTCATTAATGAATATGGAGAAAAGGAAGGGATCCAGGATAGAACCTTGGGGTACTCCAAGGGTGACAGGTAAAAGGGGAGATAAGTTGTCTTTCCACAGGATGACTTGTTATCTGCCGTGCAGGTAAGAGTGGAACCAGCTGAGTGATGGGGTTATCTAAGGAGAGTGATTTTAAAGAGTCTAGGAGTAGGTGGTGATTTACCATATCGAACGCTTTAGATAAATCGAGAAAGAGGGCAGAGGAGAGCATAATCTGATTACAGTTTTGATTTATAGTGTGAGAAAAGGAGAGAAGGGCGGTGGTAGTACTATGGGCTGGTCTGAAGCCATGCTGGGTTGGAGCTAGGACAGTATTCTGAGTAAGGTGGGTTAGGAGTTGTTTCTGTATGCATTTCTCCATTATTTTGGCTAAAGGAGATAGTATGGCTATGGGTCTGTAATTGGAGAGTTCGGTGGAGTTTCCCCCTTTATGAAGTGGAATAATATGAGATATTTTCCAGATGGAGGGAATGTAGGATTCGTGGATAGTGCAATTGATCAAGATGGAGATAGGGTAAGCTACAATATTAGCGGCCTTTCGTAGAAATTCTGCAGGAAGTTGGTCAGCTGCCAGGGTGGTAGGTTTTAGTTTTTAAGTAGGGATTTAATGTAGTCTGTGGGGACAGGATCAAATTTGAGTGGGGGGATATTTTCTCGAGTAGATGAGATTGTAGTCGAGGAGGTGGGAGATGGATTATTAGCAAGGGACTGGACTGTTTCTGTGAAGAAAGTGTTAAAGGTTTTAGCAACATATTTAGGAGGTAGTTGTAGGGTAGCTGAGGGGATGGGGGTAGAGGATTTACCTGAGAGGAGCTGTTTATTCAAACCTGACCAGAATTTTTGAGGCTGATTCTGGTGTTTTTGCTGTTTGTCTAAAAGAATAGACCTTTTTGCTTCATTTCTCATTTGTTTGAATGTAATGTGGGCTTGTGGAGATTTGGTGGCTCTCCAGGAGGTCCATGCTGAGTTTCTAACAGTACGTTTTTGTCTAGTAGTACTGGTGAGCCATGGAGGAATTTTATTTTTGGTTCTGATTGCACTTGTGGGAGCATGCCTGTCTAAGATGGCCAGGAATCTAGTGCTGAATTCGGAGACTGCTTCATCAAGGGGAAATGTTTTTAGATTGGCCCATTTACATGAGCTAAGATCATCCTGGAAACTAGTTAGGTTAAAATTCTTTGTATACCTGAGGGTTTAAAAGGTGGTTTGGTGAGACATGTCATCCATTTTCCTGATTATATAGGTTAGGACGTGGTTGCTCATGTCTTCAGGTAGGGTGCCTGATTTGTATAACTGTGGTTTGTTATTTATTAAGATCCAGTCTAGGATACTTTCTTTTTTGTTGGGCTTGTTGATTCTGGTGGGGATGGTAACAGTCTGGGAGAAACCATATAAGTTAATATGGGTGATGGGGAAGTTTGCTGAACAAGTAATCCAGTCGATGTTGAAGTCCCCGAGAAAGATTGTTTCTTGGGGGAGGGTCGTGGATAACCACTGAAGGGTGCTTTCTAAGGTGGCTATGTTGTTGCCTGGGGGAATATAGCTGCATACTATGTTTATAGATTTGTGTTTGTTAAGTTGTACTTTTGAGATGACTACTTCGGAGTTGGAAGTTGTTAGATGTTGTTTGGTGCTAAATGTGGATATCTCGTGAGTGGATTTATATAGGATGGCTACTCCATCTCCTTTTCTATCTTTACGGTCAAGTCTTATTATGTTACAGTTGGGGGGTAATATTTCATTATCAGGGATAGTGGGTTTGAGCCACGTTTTTGTAAGGCAGAGTAGATCAGGGGAGTGCATATCTAGCAGGGCGTGCATATAGTGGATTTTCTTATTTAAACTTCTGATATTTAGGTGGCAGATTAGGAATGATTTGGGGGCATTATGTGAGCTTCTTAGGTTGGTAGGAGTACTATTGATGGGGTTAGAGATAGCTGGTGACTTTGGGCCTGGGTTAGGGTGGATGCCACCGCTGGTTATGAGGTTAGGTAATATACTCCTTATGAGTTTGGTGAACTTCAGTAGGAGTTGGTAATAGTTCTTCGTCCTTGGGTTTAAGTAAGTAGGATGTATGGGAAAGAGAGGTTTTGGAGTAGTGCAATTGGTGAGGAGGTGGGGAAGTATTTGTGGCGGGGTGTGTGTTTGGATGCTAGTGGTTGTGATAGATGAAAGATACTCAGTGAGGTAGGTAGTGGAATTCATATGCGGTGAAGACAAAGTATTATAAGTGGAGGTATGAGGTAGTTATATGTTTTAGGGTTTTGGGATAAGGTGAGAGTAAGGGGATACAATCTCTGATTCCAATCCTGAAGGTGTTTCAGACTCTTAAAAGACGGGTCAAAGTATGAAGACCGTTCCAGTTGCTAAGTCCAATTCCCAGTTTTATGTCACATGATACGGATAAGTATCCAGGCCCAGTGTGAAATATGCAGCAACATGGACTTAACTATGTGTGTATGTATGTATATGTGTGTGTGTATATATATATATATATATATATATATATATATATATATATAGAGAGAGAGAGAGATATCATTTGTGTAATTACATGACACAAAACTGTGTGTGATATCTGCATGCCAAATAAATTCATAACATTGCATGTTTTGTTTTTAAACAGGAAGGATGTAGACCAGAGTGCACGTGCTGTGAGAACTGTATCGTTAAGCACCATGTCAAAGACGCAACACCCATGTATAAAGACTAAACATGTGCCATACCTAGTGCCATTTTGAGAGTGCAGCCAGACAGTAAGCATGTATGAATCCTGCAGTTAGTTTGTATATAAGTTTCTTAAGTTAAAGTCAGGAATCTTCTATTAAAATGTGCTTGTACAAAATAAAGCTGCTTGAACAGAACCCACTAAGACTCTTCTACTGTGTCCAAGACAGGAGGGCAACAATTTAGTTTTATATAGTTGTGTGACTTCAAAAAGTTTGGATTATCAGTTTATACCCAAGAGATGCAATGAGCATCTGTGTAATGAAATAAATTAACCCCAACTTTCACCCACTAAAGGGTCTAAAGTTCATGTGCTAAGAGTTGCTCAAGTTGATTCTGGTGGCTTACAAGAACTCCAGATGCAAAATTTCTGAATCAGTTCCTCAGTCTGCTCTGATATTTTCAGCCAATGATCAGTATCACATGCTCTTTCTTTATATTTGGTAATTCCCAACTGTGATTCATGACTATTTCAAAGTACCATCTCTCAATAGTTAACTAGTAATTATGACTTTCTGTATCTCCCCTCCCCCTCCTTGAAGTTGATCAGCTGCCACCAGCTCTTCTCCTTATTCACTGGGTCTGCTAGACCCGCCTTGGCCTCCTCCAAGCTCGATCCAACCCAGAACTAAGCCCAATGAGGAAATCTAGGATGGTAGTACAGTGTCACACAGCTACCATAAAGTATGACCCAACACCCTTCTCCCACCCCAGGGCAGTCTTGTGAGATCCAAAATCACTGCCTCTGGGAAGTACATGCTTATGTATATGTATATCCTCCAGACCACATATATAATGCTTGCAGTGCAGAGCTCAACAAGCTCTTAATACTGCTACTGCAGTGAGGCTAAGCAGCCTCTCTACTGCAGAATGGCAGAAACAGTTTTGGCCCTGTACACACATACATATACACACACACACACTCCCATGGTGTGCATAAGTGCTTTATCCTTCTGCATCGAGGGGCCAGATCACTAGTAATTATGATCATATTAGTCCTGAACATCCAAGTCCTATTAGCATGAAGCTCACATCTGTGGCACAGACAGAAAAAGCTCTATGACAGAGGTGACTTGAGTTTGACTAGCAGTTCATGCACTGGAGCAGCCATATAGGTAAGGGTGGGGATGAGCAGCCACTGCCAGCTCACCCATCCACTGAGGAGGGAGGCAGTATGATCACTACATCAAACACATTCAGTTTACGAACATAAAAGTTTGTTGTTCCCTAACATAAATCTGCAGATTATTCCTCATTTCTACAATGTAAATCCTTTTAATGATATTACGTTTCTCACAAACATTAAGACCTAATAGATATAGCTACCTAGTATCTGATTTTCCAAGGATGCTACCTGAAGCAATAACTTGCACTCTCCATGCCTGTATTCACAATTAAGCAAAATTTGATTCAATGACAATAGTACATGGAAATTTTTACACAGGGTTAAGCAATATCAGTGCTTCACTAGGAAATCATCAACAGATACTTACATAAGCAGGAAAGCTAATGAAGGTCGCAGATGACTCCAAACTAGGAGCCATAGTCGACTCCCCAAATGATGTGGACATCCTACAGAAGGGCCTCTCTGAAACATGCCTGATGTCAGAGGCATGGCCTCAAGCTCAATGCCAAAAAGTGCATTGTTATCCTCTTTGGTAAAAACTCTGTACCCATGAACTACCACATAAACGGCAGTCTACTTAATGCCGAATGTGTGATAAGAGACCTTGGGACCCAGGTGGACAGTAGGCTCTCCTTTGATATTCACATTGCCACATTAGTCAGGAAAATCCTTCTATGTGGCACACCTCATCACAAAAGGGTTCTCAGCCAGGAAAAAAAGAGGTCATTGTTCCCCTCTACTCGGCACTCATTAGACCCATTATAGAGTACAACGACCCTTTTAGAATGTACCTCACAAAATCTGCAGCAGCTGGGAAGGCCACAGAAGTACCTCACAAAGAGTATTACTGGCCTCAAACAGATGCCCTACACTGACAGTCTCAAAAAACTCCAGCTTTGTTATGTAGCATATCGCCTACTCAGAGGAGATCTCTGCCTAACATATAAAGCTATGTTAAACCCAGAGCTGTTGGACATGTTGCACCTTAATAAATCCCAATCCCTCCGAGCTATATGCTCTAGAGACGTAAATCTTGTCACCACAATAAACAGGACATGCTGGAGGGATAGATTCCTGTCTCAGAGACTTCCTATACTCTGAAACAAGCTACCCATCTATGTCAAGCAAAGTTCCTCATTAGCACTCCAAGAAAAATCTTGACGAGTAGATGGGAAATAGGAAACATACCCCGGGGATCACTTCTGTGGCTGTGCTCAACAGGGGCACAGGAAATTAACTTTCTTGGGTGGCGTAAGCCAGGGAACCTTGTTGGCTAGGCTTACTTAGGCCCTTGGGCCGACAGCCTAGTACCTATCTGGGAACCTATGAGGGATCCAGCACAAAGCAACCCAGGCAGCTGCTGAGGCCCTCATAATCATTAATTAAAAAATGTTTCATTGCAGCCGTCTTCCTGATTACTGCCACAAGGCTGCTTTGTTTTGTCTTACCTTGTGAAAAGCTCCAGGAAATTGCTTTCACTGGCTCCACAGTTCAGTCACTGAGAAAGACCTCCAGGAGCTTTGCAGTCAAAGCATGTGTTTCCAGAGCTAGATTCACTCAAGCACACAGTATTCAGGATTAGCAAAAATTCAAAACTGCAAAGCACAATCCTTAAGGTGTATGATGTTTTTATTGACAATCCCAATGATATATGGTGTTTTACTTGTGAAGGAAATCATCTGTTACGAGCCAGATTCACTTAAATGAGTGGTATTTTATACACACTTCACATTCAACCCCATACAAGTGACACCTCAAATTCAATCCAACGCTGATGGTATTTTTTGTTTTGGAGAAACTGCAAGAAATGGGAAAAGTGTGTGTCTCTGTGTGTGTGTCTCTGTGTGTGACAACTCCCTTCAAGACCACATTACGACCTTCCCAACTCCAACTATGACCTGATGAGCTCAGACCTGAAGATTGAACACACAAAACTCTGGTAAATCACTGAGAATTACAGTTATCAATAATGTCATTCATTACAGTTTCATAAATGTTACTGTCCAGAAAATACTATCTCCACTTTTACTTATTTATTTGTTTATTAACTAAAGTCTACTCAAAACCACTGTCTGGTTAAGTGAGTTGCTAAGAGTCGTACAGTAGGCAAATGGAGGTAGAAACAAACTCTGTACCCTTAACTACAGAAGACAGCTTTTTAAAAGCATGGTGCCTTAATCCTCTGCACCAACTACCAGACAATTTTTTTTCTGGTAAATCCCTAGAACTACAGTCAGTCAACAATGCCAGTGAGTTTCATAGTTCTTATTGTTTAGATCTTTTTAAATTAAATAAGAGTTGTATAAGGCTCTGAGTTGTTAAACTGCTTCTTGCAGTCAAAAGTCATGGTTTGAATTCTTCCACTCCCATTCATCCTGTGTGACTTTGAGCAAGTCATACAGACAGCACTCTTGGGTTACCCCTGAAAAGGGATATTTTTTCCAGTGAGTTTACCTGGTTAACAAATAGAGCAAAGAAAACAATATTTAAAATGTGTCATTTTTGGGGGGGTTTATCTCCACAGTATTTTTGGTTTTGTCCAGAACACTTGTACAAGGAAGTTGGGAATTATTTTTGGCATGTTCCTTGCAAAATGTGCTGCCTTCTGGCACATTGTTGTGGAATGCAGTCAGTAAATAAATGACAGCATGTGAGTTTCAAATTTTGTGTTCTCCAGAAAATGACTGCTATTGAAAAAACGTTACTCTAGCAACTTTCTAAGTATTTAAAGAAATATTTAAAATCTGTTCCTGTTTTTTGTATCTTTGTCCATGATTCTTGAAATAAGAAGTTGGAAAGGCATGGGGGTACAGTGGATTGCACCGTATGGTTCTCACGGCAGCGAGCCAAAATATACTTCAGTCATTTTTATGTATTTGTTAATTAATTTTAATGCAAGCAAACATGCGAATGCATTCATTCATACTGGATGTAAATGATGGTCACATCATATGTATATAAATACTTAGTTCTTGCATCCCACAGTAATTGTGGTGTAGAAAAAGGAATCAAATGCAATAAACAGAAGTATCATTGTATAAGCTATGTTCTTTGGGTATGGTCATCAGTTTCCTTGTTTTGTTGACAGTGTGTTTATCTGCCACACGTTTAATGTTAAATAACTGAGAGTACACTTTTAACTATTTTTTTCCAGGAACATGGGCATGAAATGCACTGTGTTGGACTACAGCAATTTCTTCTGGTGCTTACTGCAGACAAGCTGTTAATGAACTCTTTCCTATAGTGAATGCAGTGCATCATTTGATTCCCCCAGCCTTAGTTTACCTATGGTGTGAGTTTGACAAAGTCACTTCACCAGGCCGTGCTCCTGAACTGCCCCTGAAAAATCACACGGATGCAGTAAGCTGTCCCAAGCTGTTGAATACATTACATGTTTGTCTTTTGAAATTTTGCATCCTTTAGAGAGCCAACATATTTGTTTTTTGAAATTTTGCATCCTTCAGAGAGCCACTAATTAGCACTAGTGATATCTGCATTGCTTACTGTACTTATTTCCTTGTTTCACTTGAAAGAAAGTTACTGTTTGTCATTTTTGCATTTAAGTTACCTGTAACACAATGCATTTAAGTTACCTGGCACTTGCTCACTAAAGCAATTATATAAGTCAGCACTAAAAAAATTAAAAGCACTACACCCTCACAAACTCCCCTTGAGTACCTTGTTCCCCACTGGCCCTTTTTTCAATTATAAAGGAATTCCCAATACTATTCTAGCATGTCCAAAAGTCAGTTGTCAATCTCCTCTCCGGTCCAGCTGGTGAATCTGGGAATCTTGAGGCAATGTTACTACTGCCTCATGTACACAGACAACCCTCTCCTCCTCCCAACAGATTCCAACACATGTGAGAGATGCAACCATATAGCCAAACTGGAGGCTAAGCTCTCTCAACTAAGTAGTGGCGTAACCAGTCAGGAGGAGAAGGAAACCACACTCACTACAATTCCAGTCTCACATAGACCTACCACGACAGCAAACCAAACACATAAACACACAAAAACATACTCGGAGGCTCTAAATAAAAATCTGCCTAAGCAGCAGAGACCTCCAAAGCAGACACCCAAGAAACCGCTACCCCAAAACAAAACACGTGCAACACACAGATCACAAAGCCAGTGTGCTGAACAGTCACAGCCCTTAAGGCTAAACAACACACCTGATACACTTGTAATAGGTGACTCTGTCGTCAGGCACACTGACATCCCGCTCACCAGGCTGAACAAGGAGAAGGTCACGGTGAGCTGCCTGTCGGGCGCTAGGATCCACCACATAACACAAGCACTCAGGTCACTCCAAGGCAAGTACAAATATGACTTGGTCATTGTCCATGCTGGTGTGAATGACCTGAGACGTACCTCCCTGGACTACATGAAAAGAGACACAGAGGAGCTCTCTGAGCATGTAGTCCAGGCCGGTATGACCCTGACCTTGAGTAGCATCCTACCCTCACCAAGAATGATGCCACAATATGAAGACAAGATGATCAATTTCAACAATTTGCTTAAGTATTGGTGTCATTCAAAGGGGATCCAATGCCTGTCAGCCTGGGATGACATGCTCGACAAGCCACGATGCTTCGCTAGGGACGGCTTGCACCTGTCACCCCTGGGCTTTCGGATATTGGCAAAGGCTCTTGCTACCCCCATATTGGCTTTTTTAGGCAAGGCTCAAAAGACAAACCCACCTCCATAGGTATCACAAGGGATAAGAAACTAAGAGTAATGCTACTCAACGCCAGAAGTCTAAACCTCAAGATGCACGCACTCGAAACTCTCCTTAGCATGGCGAACATCGATATATTTGCAGTAACAGAAACCTGGTTCAAGGCTCCCGAGAGCACCCCAGCACTACCAGGTTATACCTCATACCATGCTTTTCAGCCCCAAAACTTGGACCGAACCACAAAAGGAGGGGGAGTATCAATATTCATCAAAGATACCCACACCTCCAGGTTGGTGGCACAGCACGAAGCATCAGAAACTATCCATGTGCAACTAACAGTGGGTAAAACTGCCTTCCAGTTTATAGCCTGCTACAGACCACCCTCCCAAACCCAGGAACCCCACTCGGCCTTCCTGAGAACACTTTGAAAATATGAAGGTCTCTCCAAACACCATTACATTGGGCAACTTCAACTACCCAAACATAGACTGGGAGCATTACTCTAGCTCCAACACCCTAGCCCAAAGGTTCCTAGAATTTATAAACTCAAATGCTATGGAACAACTTGTTACCAACTCCCACAAGAGGGGAAAACATACTGGACCTGATCATCACTAACATGGGGACTCTATGCTCCAGACCAGAAGTGTATCCCTCACTGGTAAGATCAGACAATAAACTAATCTCACTGGATATTCACATCCCAACCCCACCCCCTGCCCAGAAAACCACAGTGAAAAACTTCTCTAAAGCAAATTTCACACTCCTCAAAACCGAGGTGGAATCCTTCAAAGCCCCCGAGCCTGTGGAAAATATGGCCCAGACCACAGAATCCTTTATAAACGCATTCTATGAACACCTTCAGGAATGCATGGATCATGCAATCCCAAATAAAACCAAGACCCAATCCTCCAAAGGCAGACGTCCTGTCTGGTGGACCTCAGCCATAAACAAACTATACAACAGAAGGAGGAAGCTACATGATAGAGCAAAATCCCAAAAAGGGAAGGCATCTCTGATCAGTATTGGCAAAAAACTAAGGGCACTCATAAAATCGTCTAAGGCCAGCTTCAAGAGAAAAATTGCACAGGACACTAAGGATAATCACAAGGCTTTCTTTAGTTATGTTAGTAACCTGGGTGGGAATTCCCAGATATGCTCAGAATTAGTCCAAAATGACAAAAAATACACCGAACCCACAGACATTGCCAACATGCTAGCTGACAGGTTCGGCGCAAACTCCCACCAAAAGGGCAAATATCTATCCCAGCAAAGTGCTGCCCCCCTGACATCTCAGATGCTCAGGTTAAGAGCCGCCCTCTCCAAAGCAAAAAACACAGCATCAATGGGACCAGACGGTGTCCTGGGCTGCATCCTACATGAACTCCAAGAAGAGCTAAACCCAAACATAAAACTACTGTTCAATCTCAGCCTTACTACAGGATATGTACCCAAAGAGTGGCATACAGCAACAGTGGTCCCTCTCCACAAAGGTGGTGCCTCAACGGATCCTGGAAACTATCGTCCCATAAGCCTGACTAGCTTGGTCTGCAAAGCTATGGAAAGGATCATCATGGACCTCATAAATAAAGATATTGGGGACCTACAGACACTGGATCCTACCCAGTTTGGCTTTGTTAAGGGCAGATCCTGCCTTTTAAACCTGGTCGATTTCTTTGAAACAGTCACCAAGGCCATTGATGAGGGGAAGGTGGTCCACACAGCCTACCTGGACCTCGCAAAGCCTTCGATACAATACCCCACTCGGGCATTATAGATAAGCTCACCAGCTTAAATATAAACCCCTATGTCACTAGATGGGTTGCAAACTGGCTCAAGGACAGAACCCACATGGTTAGAATTGCTGGAGCCATGTCAGACTCCAAACCAGTTACAAGTGGCGTCCCACAAGGCTCAGTCCTGGGACCTCTCTTGTTCGGTATATATTTCTCGGAGGTACAGGCCAACACGGAAGGACTGTGGCTGACCAAGTTGCAGATGACTGCAAACTGGGCCATAATCGACTCTCCAGCCGACACAAGCATCCTCCAAAAGGGCCTCATAGAAACAGACAACTTGTGCCAGAGCCATGGCCTCAAGCTAAACGCCAAAAGGTGTATAGTCATCCCCTTTGGCAAAAACAAAGTGCCCACAAATTACCACATAGGTGGTAATCCATTAAGTACAGAAGTAATTAGGGACCTGGGGACCCAAGTTGATAGCAATCTCTCATTTGACAACCACGTGGCAAAAGTGGTTAGAAAAACATTTTATATAGCCCACCTAATCATGAAGGGATTCACATCTAGATCAGGGGAGGTCATCGTGCCTCTTTACTCATCCCTCAACAGGCCCATAATTGAGTACAATGCCCCTTTTGGGATGTACCTTACCAGACACCTGCAGCAACTGGAAAGACCCCAAAAGTACCTCACCAAGGGGATCAAAGGGCTCAAACAGATGCCATATGCTGCCCTGTTAAAGAAACTCCAGCTCTACTCAGTGGCATACCGCCTGCTCAGAGGCGATCTGTGCCTGACGTATAAAGCCATGTCCAACCCGGAATTAATGGACATGCTGCACCTCAGAAAATCCAAATCCCATTGAGCCACGCGTTCGAGAGACTTGAACCTCAGCACTGAAATAAACAGGACATGCTGGAGGGACAGATTCATAACCCAGAGGCTCCCTTCACTCTGGAATAAAATCCTAGTCCAGGTTAGGCAGAGTCCCTCATTGACTCTCTTCAAGAGGAATCTTGATGAGTGGATGGGAGATCGTAGGTTTACCCCGGGTATCACTTCTGTGTCACTGTTAGACAGAGGCACAGTATACTAACCTCGAAAAAGGGCATAGCAAAATTAATTTAAAATGGGTGGCGAAAGCCAAACACACTCTGGCTAGGCTTATAAATGCCCTAGGCCAGATAGCCTAGTATGAACCTATGAACTTCATTCTACGCTTTTTGACTATGAAACCCAGCATGCCTCACATAGTTTAAAGGATTAGTAGATGTATTTGCAATAAATGTGAGTTTCAAAGGAATAGATATTTACAGTTGCCAAGTTTGTCTTCAATGTGAGAGTGTTTTATCAAATGGCTATCAGTTTTTGCTATAACTGTTTAATAAAAGTTTTAAATTAGATCCACATTTCTGTGATCACTGTAAAAGTATAGAAGAAAATAATATGCACACTGACAGGTTTGAACAGTGTTTCATGGCAACTGGGTAGAGAGACAGACAAGTAACGAGATACAGATATGTGTGTGTGTGTGTGTGTGGGGGACAATCCATGACATTACCTAGGTTCCCAGTTGACCATGATCCAGTTCTGCACACAAATGACATCCTACTTGCAGCTCCACCTCAGAACATATGCAAAATCTCTGATTAACTATTTGGTTGTTAAACACTCAAAATATAAAGGACAAAAAAGAAGAAATATGACCCACACTGGCAGGCAATATTATAGTTATTTTAGTTATGGGGGCTGTGGAAAAGAAAAAGCCACAGCCACCCCATTAATAAAGGCCATTAGACTGACATCAGTATTATAGCTGTACTCACACAACATTTCACACAGTACTTAACCTTATGAATAACATTGAAAGACTGCTACTGCAAAGCTTTACATAAATCATACTACTGTAATGCTTTACACAAATCATACTATCAAATTTTCGTCTATCCAATCTGGCAGTGGGTGCAAAAGCTGCAGCCTCAACAGTAGCACATTATATGACACAGAAAGCAGCAACCAGAGTCCAAAGTAAAACCAAGCAGGTTCAAGGTCAGCAGAATATTTTTCAAGCTCCAAACCAAAAGCAACATGCATAATTTGCAAACAGATCTGAAGAATATTTCTTTATCAAAGCTTAAAAATGTCTGATGCTTCATAAATTAATGCTTTAGTGTTTTACATTTAGGCCAGAAAAAACACTTTATCCAATTAAGTTATTTTCTCACAAAAGAAAAGAAAAGTACAGTTTTGTACCTACCATAAATGTAGATGTTCGAAGATCCACATTGCTGCAGTCCTAACACTTGGGTAGTCCGCTGTCCCTCGGTCGGCCCGAATATCAGAGTATAAGGCTGACGTCGGTCAGGGCGCATTTGACTGACATCAGAACGTCAGGGTACAAATGCGCATGACCGACGTCATATCCTCAGTCTTTTCCTGCCCCAGATGTCAGAAGACCCTAAAAAGAAAGGTCAAAACCCATAGACAACAGCTAAACAACCAACCAACCTAACACCAAAAATATGCACAATATATACAATATATACAAAATACACAATATACCTCTGATGGATATAGCCCAACCCACACAACCACCTCAAACTACAGAGGGGAAGGAGGGAGGGTGGACTGCAGCAATGTGGATCTTCGAACATCTACATTTATGGTAGGTACAAAACTGTACTATGTTCTTCATCTCACATTGCTGCAGTCCTAACACTTGGGTAGAATCCCAAAGCAGAGGTAAGGGAGGATTGGCTAAACTATGATGAAGCAGGAGCTGCCAAAATGCCCTGCAACACAGCAGTGGCAAAACCAGCCCTGGATTTAGAGTACAATGGAAGGTGGTAATGCCTAGAGAAGGTATGCACTGAACTCCAAGTGGCTGCCTCCAAAATATCCTTAGTTGCCACCCCCCTCAAAAAGGCTGTTGAAGTGGCAGTAGCCCTAGTGGAATGAGGCCTAATCCCAGCTGGAATCTCCTTGCCATGATGGGAATAACAGAAAGCAATGCACAATCCAATCCACTTAGAAATAGTTTGTTTTGACACGGGCTTGCCCTGAGAGCACAAAGCAAAAGAAACTAATAACTGCTGAGATTTTCTGAACCCTTTAGTTCTGTCCAAATAATATCGCAACTGCCTGTGTACATCTAAAGTGTGCAAAATCTTTTCCCCTTTATTTTGGGGATTTGCATAAAAAGTAGGCAAATTAATAGTTTGGTTTAAAGCCACACTAGAAACCACTTTAGGCATAAAGGATGGATTAGTAAAGATACCCTATCCTTATGGAAAATTAAGAAAGGCTCAACTGCCATAAGGGCCTGCAATTCAGAAACCCTTCTTGCAGAGGTAATGGCCAACAAAAAGCAGTCTTCCATGACAAATATTTCAACTCAGCAGTAGCTGCAGGCTCAAAAGGTTGTAGAGTGAGTTTCTCCAACACAAAATTGAGATCCCAAGCAGGAGTAGGAGCCCTTGGGGGTCTTATATTCTTTGCCCCTCTAAGAAATTGCTTGAACAAAGGATGAGAAAACAATGGTGGGTCACAGTCATAGTGAGCTGAAATTGCTGCAGCATGAATCTTAATAGAAGAGAAAGACAAACCTTTGTCTAATAACTCAGTAAGATATTGAAGAGCCACACTTAAATCAGGCTCAGAAACATCCAAATCCTTAGTCGCCTCCAAAACAAAAATCTCTTCCATTTATCTCTTTCCTTGTACTAGGCCTTCTAGCTTCCAAAATCACATTCAAAACTTGTTGTGGAAGTTGAGACCCTCTATGGTTTAAAACAGAATATGCCAGGCTGTTAGGTGAAGAAGTTTGACATTGAGCAAATGACTGTCCTCCTGGGACAACAGATGTGGAATCAAAGGCAAAGGCCATGGAGGCTTCAGACTTCTCAGTAATGGGTACCAGTGCTGTCGAGGCCAATCTGGAGCTATCAAAATCATCCTTGGCTTGTCCTGTCTGACCTTCAGAAGTACCTTTGGGAGGAGAGGCAGAGGTGGAAAGGCATACACGTGAAGATTTTTCCAACTGAAAGAAAGAGCATCCACTTTCCAAGCTGTGGGATGAAACCTCTTTGTGCAAAACTTTGGCAGCTGGTGGTTTAGTGGAGAAGCGAACAGATCTATGTCTGGAGTTCCCAGGACACTGTCAATTTCTGAAATACATGAAGATCCAGTTTCCACTGGATCCATGATTTGTCTGCTTAACATATCTGCTAAGGAGTTCTGTGCTCCTGGCAGAAACCTTGCCTGAAGACTTAGTTGTAAACTGAGAGCAGTCTCCCACAAAATCATTGCTTGCCTGCATAGAGGATAAGAATGTGTTCCCTTGCTTGTTGATGTACCACATGACAGTTGTGTTGTCTGTTAGAATCAACACCTGCCCTGGAAGAAGTAAATCCTTGAAAGCTATTAATGCAAACTGGACTGCTAACATCTCCTTCAAGTTGATATGTAGATGCTGTAGTCTGACAGGCCACTTGTCTTGTATCCACTTTCCGTTTAGATGAGCTCCCCAAGCTGTGTCCGAGGCACCTGTCGTTAAAATTTGACTCTGCCTTGTTTAGGTGACATTCCTGAGCCCACCACAAAAATTCCTTTTGAATGCAAGGTATTATTGGAATGACAGTGTCCAGATCCTGGCAGTGCTGTGTCCATACATTTTTGAGATACCATTGTAACTTCCTCATATGCAGTTTGGCATTGGGAAGCACCAGAATACAAGATGCCATGAACCCTAAGGCTTGAAGGACTGTCCTTGCAGTCAGGACTGAAGAGATAGATGATGGAAGTAAATGGAAAGATTCTTTTGTTTGTCCGGGGTTAGAAAGGCCATCTGGGATGCTGTATTCAGTCTCACACCCAGAAAGCACATGTCTTGAGAGGGTACTAGACTGGACTTTATTTCGTTCACAGAATACCCCAGGCATCTTAGCACTGCTATCACATATTCCAAATGAAGAATAAGCTCGTCCCTTTCTTGAGCCAGAATCAGGCAATCGTCCAAATAAGGATAGATTTGTATTCCTTTCAGCCTGAAGAAAGCTATCACTGGAGCCAGAACTTTCGTAAAATACTAGATAAGCCAAAGGGCAATGCAGAGAACTGATAGTGAGAAGTCCCAGTCCAAAACCAGATACTTCCTGCAACTTAGTCTGATAGGAACATGAAGGTAAGCCTCCTTGAGATCCAAAGTTACCATCCAGTGATCCTTGCCCAGCAGAGGTAAAAGCTGTTGTAATGTCAACATTTTGAACTTGGGAATGTCCAGATAAGTGTTGAGGATAGATAAATCCAAAATTGGTCTTTTGGTACAAGGAACAGGCGAGAATAAAATCTAAGCCCCCTTTCTGGCATAGGAACCTATGTGAAGTAACAGAGAAATTTGGCCTCTATTCTTTGTTGAGGAGGAACGTCTGGCATGCCTTTGAAAGGAGGCAAGGTATGGAAATAAAACCTGTAACCGTGATGTATGATATCCAATACCCATCTGTCTTGGGTAATCAAACTCCAATTTTCTCTGAAAAGTGCCAACCTTCCTCCCAAAGGTGCTGCAAGGTTCTGGCAGCTGAAAAGGTAGGTCATTGGGTTTGCAAGGACTGACCCTGCCCTCACCTGAAGACTGTGCAGGGGAACTCCCTGTTCTAGGCCTGAAAGAGCCCTGACCTCTGCCCCTGCCACGTCTAGATCTACCCCTAGACTGGGAATCATAAGAAGGATATGTCCACCCCTTAGAAGGCCAATTTCTACTAAACTTTGGAGGCTGAACCTGCAAAAATTCTGTAACAGTCTGCATAGACTTAGCCTTATCTTCCATTTTCTTTAAAACTGCCTCAACAGGGGAACCAAACAAGACATCAGATTGCAAAGGGGCATCCAAAATTCTAGTTTTAACATGGTCAGATAAATTTTGATCCCTTTGTCAAGCATGCCTGCGAAGAACTGACCCAGTGGCAGCTACCCTAGACGAGGCCTGTACAGCATCAAAACCACATTGCAAGGAGTGCTTACCCACCTGTTCAGAAACATGCACTAAATCTTGTAACTCTTTACAATCAATACCTTAAGCATCAGCCTTAGATTTCAACTGAGAAAGGAGATAATTTTGATATTTCAACATGTGAAACTGGCAATTCAAAGCTCTCATGGCTAGAGTGGAAGAAGTATAAACTTTCTTTCCCCATCTATCCAAGGCCCTGGCCTCTTTATCTGTTCTTGACAACAGAAGCCTTAACACCCTTAGGCCCCTGGCTAACAGTTTCTGGGTCTGCCCTAGGACTTTTAAAAGATACTTATGAGCTTCAGGCACCCTGTAATACCTATCAGGTTTAACAGGAGCAGGAGGCAAAGAATCAGGATTAAGAGAAGCCTCTGCAAACACATCTTCCACCACATTCAGAACAGGAGGAATAGCCAAAGGCCTATGCTGGGGTAAACAAAAATTCCCTAAGCCTTTTCCTGGAATCAGAGAAGTCCTGACCTTCCCATTTAAAATGCTCTCTCATGGAGTGCAGGGTCTCTGAAAAAGAAAAATCCTCAGGAGGAGAAGCAGAAGGAGTAGAGTCATCCACATCAGAATCAGAATAATGAGCATACTCCTGCAAGTCTTCAACCAAGACTCAGACACATCCGAGCCTGCTCCCAATCCCCAACACTGGTTCAATCCTAGGCCTCTTATCAGGAGGGGGCATAGAGCCTCTAATTAAAGTAATTAAATCTTCTGCCATTTTGAGCATGTGCTTCTTGGGCACAGCACCTGAAGAACTGGGAGTGACACCCACAGAGGCTAAAGTAGACCTGCCTCTAGGAGAAGCCTTGGAAGCAGAAAGAGAGGGCCTAGACCCCTTAGGAAGGGAGGAGTACAGTTACCTGAGAAGCCCCTACAGCCTGCCCTGCCTCCTGGGAGGCCACATCCTGTAAAATCAAAGTTTCTCCCTGGGACTCCAGAGGCCTCCGTCGGAACCACCGGTTCCACTGGACTCTAACCTAGGTTTAACTGCCTTGTCCTTGCGCTTCTTTGAGGAAGCCCGTCGCCGAGCATCCGGCATTTTCATGTTGTATACCGCTTCCCAAAGACCAACCTGGCACAATCCAACCTCCGCTTTATAGTGCGTTTATTAAACCTAGCACAAAAGCGTCACCAAAACAACGCGTGCTCAGGTCCCAAACAAGGTATACACAAATTATGGTAATCCCTATGCGTATCTGTTTCCCACAAGAAATACAGTTATTCACTTTTCTGACATCCGGTAAACCACTGAGGCAAGAAAACCAAAATATTCCCCAGCGAACTTAACCATCTCTGACTTCGGTCTGAAACTCCGAATTCAAAATTTCAGAGCTTGACGGCACTTGCAACACTGCTTCTGCATCGGACCATGCGGCAAAAGACTGAGGATATGGCGTCGTCATGCGGCGCGTTTACCCTGGCGTTCTGATGTCAGTCAAATGCCTTATACTCTGATATTCGGGCCGACCGAGGGACAGCGGACTACCCAAGTGTTAGGACTGCAGCAATGTGAGATGAAGAACATCTTTGAATTTCAAAATTAGGTAACTAATAAGCTATGTTCTTTGGGTATGGTCATCAATTTCTTACATTGAAAAAAAAAAAATATTCACCCACAACACCTTATCTAGACTCTATCTGTCCATACTTAATTTAATCTTTTTCAGACAGCAAAGTTAAGGGCAAGGATGAAAGTTTTAAGTCAATCCTGCTTTTTCTTTGGTGTTCACCTGGTCTTGAAATAATGGACCTTGCTCCAGTGTTGTTCTTCATGACTGAAAGGAAGCTCTTTACTCAGACACCATTATGATGAATTTTCTCCCTCAGCTGTATTAGTGGCCTAGGCCTCCTCTGTAATCCATGCCTCCACACTTCCACTGAGGTCTTAGCCCCACTTCAGAACTAAATTCTAAAGTATGCAGGAAAAGGCTGGGTGAGGTAGCCGATAGGTGGAGGGGTAAAGGCCTCTCGGCAGGGAGGGAAAAATGCCAAGTGAAATACCCTTGTGGAGACAGCGATGCGGGCACCCGTGGAGGAGCCACAGTGTTACAGAACCTTTGTCTCAAAAAGTGCACCTCTTTTTCTAGGGAGGCCCCTTTAGCACTAGGAGCATGTGGTAACATCCAGTTGGGTCAGGCCAAGGCTGTCAGGGGGAAGCCCACCTTACTGGAATGTGAGACCGAAGCCCTGAGGATGAAACAGTAGAAAAAACAGTGGAAACAAAGTTGTAGCCCCAAGATGCCAAGATAGCCTTGTGGATTAGTAGTTCCTCTCAGTGAGCCAGTGGTCACAGTCGCCGGTGCTACAGAAATCAGTACCAAAATCCAGTAGCACCACCAGAGAACGCTCCAGTACACAAATTAGAAGAAAACGAAAAAGGAGCATAACACCATAGACATAAAACTGGAACCTTAATACAACAAAAACAAGAACAGGATAAGGGCTTTCGGCGTGTGCCCTCCTCAGATCCTGAAAACAATTCCTACACACAACTATTTAAGAACCAGCTAACCAGTCTAGTTAAAAGGCAATTGAGCAATTAACCAATTAAAAAATGAGGTCGCCGGTGCTACAGAAATCTCAGCAAAAATCTCAGTAAAACCTTCACCGCTGGTGTTTGGGTGGGCAGGCCAATGGTACAGGCAAAATCAGGCTAAATCAAAACTAGAAGACTACTTGAGAGATTCGATCTACGTCTCTTGTCTCATCTGCATTGTCTTCGTCTACGTGTTGATTTAGCCTGATTTTGCCTGTACCACTGGCCTGCCCACCCAAACACCAGGGGTGGAGGTTTTGCTGAGATTTCTGTAGCACTGGCGACTATGACCACTGGCAGGAACCACTAACCCACAAGGCTATCTTGGCATCTGGGGGTTACAACTTTTTTTCCACTGTTTTTTCTACTGTTTCCTCCTCAGAGCTTCGGTCTCACGTTCCATTTTGCAGCCTATCAGCTGGCTGTGTGTTGAACGATACCCCGAGTGGTTCGTTTATAGTAAATGAAGAAGGAGTAATGAACCCGGTGATGGGAAGCCAGAGAAGAACAGGTTTAAATATTATATGTAGTGAAGATATTTTAAACGGATGTTTAGCACCACCAGAAAACCCTTTCTGTATTAAAGAAAGGGGTGTGTTTGAATAAATGATGAGTAATGCTCTCAATTTACAAGAATGTTTTTGCACCTTAGAAAATTACTTTTCTATGCTAAAACGCCTTCAGTGGAATAATTTATTTTTTGACAACAGTTTGAAAGTTAAACAAGTCCCAAAGAAACTAAGAATAAAGAATCTGCCAGCTGGGAAAGACCTGCCTAAAGATCTGATAAATGGTTGGAGATTAATCAGAAGGCAGGGCTTCAATATATGGAAGTGCTTCATGACTTTAACAACAGTAAAACTGTGAAACTAACTGAAAAGTTAAAAACTAACTATGTCAAGATAAAAGAAATGACTTCTGCTGAGAATTTCAATAGTAAGATGGCTATTATACACAAAAACTTGCTGAGGTTAAATGAAGAGTTGAGCAAGAGGAAAACTAAGACATTTTTAAGAGATCGTAATGAGTATGCTGGGGGCGTGGCGTTAACATATGGATTACAGCTTCAGAGCAGTATACAGAATAATGAGATGACAGGGAACGTTACATTAATGGAGGATGACGTGAATACGCTTAGAAGATTGGAGAGGCTGAATAGCAGGGCCAATGGCCAAGTAACCGGTCAAGAAAGTGCGAAAACAACTGGAACTATGTTCAACAGTAAAAAAGAATATAAACAGGTTCAAGTGGCTAAAGCACCTGAACAAGCAGTGAGGCCGAAAATTAGAGATGCCAACCAAACGAGTGTTATGTCCCAGCCCAAGGGAAACCAAATGACTGAATGTCAACAGATTATAGACATGTATCAGAGGATTGATAACCAGCAAAGATCTTGGGCCCAAGTAACAGCAGCAGGAAATCAGGAGAGATTCAACCATCCAAATAATTACCAACAACAACAGCAAAAAAACGGATATGGTAGGAGAGGGCCAGGGAAGAACTGGAACAGAAAGAAACAATTTTGGAAGACATAGGTACAGTCAATTTTAAAATTATAAACTTATCTAGCAAAAAAATGAACTAAAGATGACTGATGTGTGCTGAGCAAGGGGTGGAACTTTGCCCCAGCTCTAAGAGCAAACAAATTGACTATGATCAATGAAATTAGAGACTATGTTAGAAAACATAATCTAAATGTCTTGTTTGGATCTCGGAAGCAAAGCAACACTGAATTGTATAAGCAGAGTTGTTACAATCCGCCCTTAATCAAGAAGTTAGAAATGTTCTTGAATGGCAGTAAGTCACAAATGTTGGAAATGTTAGATAGTGAAACTATGTTTAAATATTATACTTTAACAAGGAAAGAAAAGGAATGTTTTGATGCATTAATCAAAAATGACGCTGTATTACTCTTTAAAGCTGACAAAGGTGGAGCAATGGTGCTGCTGGATAGAAATGTATATAAACAAAAAATGGGGGAAATGTTAACAGATAAAAAATTTGATAGAATTGTTAATATGAAGGAAGCGAAAAAAGGATATACACAGATTGGTTCTATACAGGAAGAATAGATGAAAGAACAAAGATAAATCTATCTAACACTAACCCTAAAATAAGTAGGATCTTTGGAATTCCAAAGATTCATAAAAACTTAGATTCACCACCCTTAAGACCGACAGTAGTAAGTAGAAACAGCAAAACTGAAGGAATGTCAGTATTTGTAGACAAACATCTACAGAAGATAGTGCCGAAGAGTAAAACCTATATAAAAGATAGTTATGATTGTATGAAGAAGATAGAAGGGATCCATGTATTAGACTCACATATTTTATTAACTTTAGATATCAATTCTCTGTATACTATGATCCCAAATAAAGAGGGAATGGAAATGGTTAGAATTGAATTACTGAAATCTAAAGAGTTTTTTTTTTTTTGAGTACTGTGGGACTGCTGATGGAGATGATTGATGTAGTTCTGAGTTATAATTACTTGGATTTTTATGAGCAGAAGTATGTTCAGATGAATGGAGTGGGTGCAGCCATAGCCCAAAGCTATGCAAATGTTTTTATGCAAGGCTGGGAAACTGACAATATATTGGAAAGTGAGTTTAATAAATATATAGTAAAGATGCTACGTTTTATTGATGATGTACTTTTAATATGGGGAGGTTCCAAAAATGACTTACAACAATTTCTTAACTACATCAACAATGTTTGTTCTTATTTAACATTTTCCTACAGTTATAGTGTAGATAAAATTTATTTTTTAAATCTTACTATATATAAAGATGGGAACAAAGTTATTTCTAAAATATATAAAAAAAATTTTCAAAACAATATGTATTGGCATTATTCCAGCCTACATCCAAAGAAAACTAAAATGAATATAGTTAAGGGACAGTTAAAAATAACTAATTTAACAAAAGAAGACCATCTGTTTGAACAAGAAGCTAAAAGTTCTGCAAAAGAGTGCAAAAACAAGAGGGTATCCACAAGGAGAAGTAGAAGTCTTAGTCAAAGAAGAACTAGAAAAAAGAAAATAGTTCACAGCGACAGCATTGATGGCAGTAATGTAGAAAATAGCTTTAGGACAGCATTAGCAGTTCAAAACAGCACAGATTCTAACACAGTAAAAATACTGTAAAGAGAAACTGGGGGATTTTGAAAGGTAATAGAGAAATTGTGGAAAAGACAGGAAGTGAACCCAGGTTTGTGCAAAAAAGGGCCAAAAAGTATAAAGATTATTTTCAGAGTAAATTAAATAGGCCAAAAGAAGTTGAATCTAAGAGAGGGTTGGTAAAATGTTATAATTGTAACTACTGTCAATATTTATTCACCGACAGCAATGAATTGTTAGTTGGGAAAACAGTAGTACAAGTCCCTGGTAGGTTTACATGTAAAGTCAAACATGTAGTGTACTTATTAATGTGTTTTGAATGCAGATCATTTTATGTAGGGAAAACTATTAAAGAACTATGCAGAAGAATTTATGAACATAATTATGCAATTACACATGGAGACATGAAGAATGCTATAAGTAAACATTACATAGAGAAGAAATGTAAAGTAAATTTTAAATGCATAGTATTGGATGCACTAAATTCAGAATATAATACCATCAATGTTGAAGAAGAGTTAGGTTGGTTAGAATATTGTTGGCAAGTGAGGCTTAATGCACACTTCCCTCCAGGATTAAATAATAGGGAAGAGTTTATAACGTATTTAAAAAAGGAAGGGGCTAAAACATTAGGTTAATATTATGTTAATATTTATATTAGTATGCATTTTGTAAGGTGTTTTATAGTACATGAATTTTAGGATGACTGTATGTTTAAATTATAATTATGCAATGAGCTACTAAGCATATAAATTGTTTTATTTCAGTGTGAAGCCTTAGTCTGAAGAAGTCTCCGATTGAGGAGATGAAAGGGCTCACTATTGGCTTTGGAATAAACTTGTTTTTTATCTTCATACGGACACAGCATTTTACTTTTGTTTTGGATTTATTTGCTTGCTGCTAGCTGAGGATTCTCTGAAATAAGCTTCCAATTCATGTGAAACAGGGCCCCTCCCTGACTCTTCAAATGCAACCTAAATCAATGGATGGATGACTGCAAATTCACTCTTGGGGTTTTGCCCATATCCCTCCTAGATAAAGAAGTTGGTATGAACTACCACAGACCCTTACTTCTGCGAACTTCACTCACCTTAACCACATACAATTAGGGCAACTCGGGATACATATGGCTGGGCTTGTAAGGGCTCTAGGACAGTTAGCCTAGTAACCTCCTATGACCCTGCATGCATTTTTAACATGGTCTAATTCCAGTTCTAAACTGTAAAGTAACATTTTAACACAAGCTACTACCAGAAAACAAAAATTGTTCCAAAGATAAATATTCTTTGTTTTGTTACCCAGTTCGAGAAATTAAATCATCAGTTTATCAGTCTCAAATGTTAAATCACAAAGTCTCTGTCTCAATATGTACAAACGAACAAGTTTCTTGAGCTTTAAAATCCAAAACAGTTACCAAATTGTCCCATACATAATGTCTATCACAGTGTCACTTTTTGTTGTTCTTCTCATAACAATTGGTCTCTTCTTTTTAAAAACAGTTTTAGTTACTGTTTGCTGATGATCTCCTTTTTTGCCTGTTGTATAGGTTTTAACTGATGCATTATCTGCAGCCACATTACCTGGTTCCTCTTCCACATTTATCATCCTCAACACTTCCAAAAAAAGTTATCTGCCATCACATCTCATGAAACAGCAGAACTGTCAACTGCATCATCCTGCTCAATTATTTTTAAAGAACATCCTCTGCAAGCCTTCCTGATGCCAATTATGTTATGTGCACCATTTCAACACACTTGCTTACTTCCTTCTCCATGGAGACAGCTAAATGAAGCTCATTTGTAACATCCACCACACAGGAATCTTTATCTACATTCTGAAGCTATGTATTGAACAAATTATTCTCCAAATTCTCACTTTCCTCCTCCAAATTCTCCATAACTTTTCTCTCTCCCTCCATCCTGCTGCTTCCCTAAGGCCACTTCCTTGCTACTGTAGGAGCCTCTAGCACTATGTACCAGCCCCAAAGAGTACTGGTACTTTATTATACAATATTTATTTACATTACATACAACTTTCCTTATTTACAATATATACAATTTATCTTGCTTACAATGTATACATTATTCACAACTTTTAACAGTTTTTGTAAACATATACTTGAAATAATACAGTTTTTGTTTTACTACAGACACAATTTCTTCATTTTTTTATTATTGGAGCCCACTTCATTTTTCACTACTAAAAATCATCTTTTTTAACATCTTTATTACAGCCCACTTCTCATTAAGCACTTTCCTTCACTCATTGATTCCATATTATTAAATTATGGCAAATATCTTATCAATTTTATTAATACAACTATCCATAACATCCATACTCAATCATATCTATTTTTAGACTATTTACATGTGTACAATTGTCTAAGTATTTCAAATATATTATCTGATTCTATAAGAATTTAACTCTTACAACTCAAGAAAACATATTCACTGGTTTCAAATTGATTACAATATACATGGTTTCTATTATTTTTACTTTTATGACGCATATTTGCTTTTACTGATAATTTATCATTAACCTCCACAAAAAATCTTGACATTCCCACATATTTTTATATCTTACCATTCTTGCCTTAATTGCAACACCCTTGTTTTCTTGCACAGAGCTTACCAAGGAAAAATGTAAAAAAATGTATCCATAATATTATGATGCCATAACTTTGTCTTTTTCACTTTCATTATTTATTTTCTAAAGCAAAATTTTGTCTTGGTAAATATTCATTTCCTCATTACTGTATGCTCTCCTTTTCTTAGAAATCAAAATGTTCATCCATTCAGCATTATATTTAGTTTTTAAAATTCTCACCATTAATTATCATCTTTCAGATGTTTTAATACTTTATATAAATGAAACAGTAAAAAGTTCAAATGTATAGGATATGAAATGGGAAGTAAATGCAGGAGAAAATGAAACAAAATTAAGAAAACCCCCTAAATGGAAAATCCCAGGCCTAGATGCAGTACCTTCAGGCTAAAAGTATTAACATCTTTATATGAAGATTTAGCCTGAGTAAAAACTACTTATATGCACACCCTGAACAGACACCAACCTGGTTAATAACACGAAAAACAATATTCCCCCCTTAAGAGTGAACCTGCAAGCTATCCTAAAAACTATAGACCAATAACTTGCCTTCCAATGATTTGTAAACTACAGTTATTTAGAAGAAAACTCAATCATGGCAATAGAACAAAGGAGTAACAAAAGAAAGTAATATAGAACAAAGTATCATTTGTTGTTAAAGCTGTAATGGAGAATTGTAAAAAGGGAAAGAATCTACATATGGCATGGATAGATTACAAAAAAAAATTGACAGCATCCAACGTTCATGAATAAGGAGTGCTTACAGATTTGTAAGATACACCCTACACTGATCAATTACATTACAATGACCATGAAACAATGGCAAACCACTTTTGCAGCTCACCCACGATAAAGGAGAAATTTTTATCCCGGGGATAAAAATTCAAAGGGGGATAATTCCAGGGTAAGTCTGCCACCGCTGCTTTTTTGTCTTACCCTTAATCCATTAAGTTGTCTACTTAACAGATTAGGTCATGGTTACAATTTGGATCCCAGAAAACAATGAAGTGCAACAACTTCTTATCCTCTTTTTGTGGATTATTTAAAACTGTATAGTTCATCAGATGATAAGCTGATAGTAGATATGGAAGAGGTCAAAACTTTCTCAGATGATACAAGAATGTATTTTGTCTTGATAAAAGTGCAAATGGAACATTTAAAGCAGGAAAGTTGCAACACCAAGAAAATATCAGTCTGGGACAGGAATGTGATATAAAGGAACTTGAACAGGAGGGAGTACATAAATATTTGGGAAATGAAGGATCAACTACAAAACTTAACAAATGTGAAAAAACTCAGTAAGGAATATTTTCCAAGATTAAAATTAATACTGAAAACAGCCCTGACATCTAGGAACAAAGTCCAAGCTATAAACCAATTTGTTCTTCCTGTTCTAACTTACAGTTTTGAGGTCATTTACTGGCCTAAAATGGTAATGGTTAAGTTGGACAGGAAAACAAGAAAAAAATGCTTCAAGCGTGTCAGATGATGTACAAAAATCACTTTCATACCAAGATGATATATTCCACAGCCTGAAGGAGGTATGTGCCTCCTCAAAACTGATAAGTATAGATCTGCAATCGTAGCACTGCATACTTATCTTCTGACTTCACCAGACAAAAACATAGTGAATATTTTAAAACATTAAGAGAAAAAATCTAAGATGACTTCCCTGTTTAGTTTAGCAAAGCATATCAGTGTTAAGTGGGAAGGGAACCCAAACCAGAAGCAGGCAAAAATCAAGCAGCAACTGAATGTGCCAAAGAAAGACAATAAGGAGAAGGATCATATGAAAAGGCAAGAAATGTGGAAAAGCATAAATATAGTTGCAAGTACACTAAATTCCTGGAACAACCTCACTTCAATCAGGATTTGATGCAGGAATGGTTAAGAAGAGGTGAATTTAAACTAAAAGATGATAGATTAATACTGGCGTCTCAGGATAGTGGACTACTTGTATGTTGGTTTGCAAAGAACATTAAAAATGTGGGAGAAACAGACAAATGCAAGTTCTGTAAAACAGAACTGGAAACAGTCAAATATCTTGTTGATGGATGTAATAAACTAATGGCAGAGCCTGTACACTGAAAGGCATAATAATGTGGCAAGACTGTGGCACTGGAGATTTCCCAAACATTACAATACTGAAGCAGCTGAGAAACACTGAAAACATGAGTCACAGAGCATTATAGAGAATGATTAAGTTTATATCACATGGGATTGCCTAGTACCAACACTTGAAAAACAGATGTGAGAAAACCACACACAGTAGTCAATGATAAGCAGATGCATAGCTCTGAACTTCTTAATGCAAGAAATCTGGAAAAAGCCCAACAAAATGGGGGGACAAAGGCCAAAATATAGGGACACATTTTAAATATTGCTCTTATAAAACTTGCTAGAGTAACAGGGTCTGTTTCAACATACATTTTCTGAAGGATTTGAAATTTGAATCTCAAATGTATGTCATTATTTAGTGACTTCAATCCTCAGATCATCCCAGTGATTTCCCAGAAAACCACAGATTTTATAAGGAACAGAGCAAAAACATAAGCCCAAAATCTGGACATTCTGCAAAAATCTGGACAGTTGAGAGGTATGGATAAAAGTAGCACTGATCAGTGAAAGTGATACATCCAGTGATTACAGTGTCTTATATACAGAGAGACAAAAAGACATAAAATATCAGGATTTACAGCCAGAAACGAGGGCAATGTGGAAGAAGGGTACCCAGTCAATTCCAATAACAGTAGGAGCAATGGGTCTCATAAAAAGGAATTTACCATCTTATTTAGATATGTTACCAATAAATGTAACTATGACTTGCAGGAGGAGTCTGTTCTGGGCACATTGCAGGTGCTGTAAACAGCACTTCTGGCTAACATCAAAGATTGAAACAATATTGATTTCATAAACTTTAATCATGCTTTGATGTAGGAATGCGGTCCATTCACATCATGGTATTAGAAACCCAAAAAACTAGGAGAAATTAAACCGTAGCAATAAACTTTCTCTGGAGGGAGGTAAGCTTCCATGCAAAAGGAGTCTAGAAGGTATCCCAGGAAAGTTAATCTGTGAAATGCAATCTAGGAAGGTTTTTTCCAGATTTAACTTGAAACTTAAGACTCTGGAATAGACTAATGGAAAAATGTTTGCTTTTTTTATAAGCGGATGTGTATACATGTCACCGTGAAATATGTGACGTTTATAAAGATGTTTGGAAAAAAAAAAAACATTGCAAAGTTTCAACATCTGGACATCTCAGGAATATTTAGCATTATGCCTTTCAGTATTCCACTATTCAATAAGTTGTCATGTACCTGTTGACATGCATCTTTGCAGTCTTGAGTGACCAAGTAAGAATTATGTGGAAGAGGAAAAAAGGGGACAACAGAGTTAACATACTGAACTTTGGGACAATGAGGAAAGTATTCAAAATTGTCAGATTCAAGTCTGGTCTTCAACAGCCTTCCACCTCATGTAAAATAAAAAATAAAAATCCTTGAATAAAAACCCTTTCCTTGCTGGGAAGGAGGACAGGTTCTATTACACCTTGTGAAAGCATCTCTGTCATTATTTGGGAAACAAATGAATCTGCTTCTTTTTTGGAAGGGGGATTCTTGATAGTAATGGAACTTGTATCCCCACTGAATTATTTTTTAACACCCAGGAATCTGTTATTTGTCACCAGAGATGCAAGTTAATGGGGTCGGGCGGTGCAGTGGTGCAGCGATTAGCATTGCCACCTCACTGCAAGAGGTTCACTGGTTCAATTTTCAGCTGGGGTGTCTTCTGTGTGGAGTCTGCATGTCCTCCTTGCGTGAGTCTGGGTTTCAGACAGGTGCTTTGGTTTCCTCGCACATGCCAAAGACATGTGTCTGGAGCATTTCTCCCCAGGCCTCAGCTGAAAATGGGCTCTGTCCCCATCAGACTTTCCCAGTAAACAAATGGTAAACACAAATAAAACAAAATAAAAAAAAATAAATGAGAGAGACTGCCTCTAGTTTGGGGGGGAGGGGTAAAGAGGATGAGGTCAAATGGCAGTCATGCTGAAAAAACTCTTTGGGGTCCATTCTCTTTCAGTTTTGAGTCCCTTTTCCACTTCTTTTTGTACCACTACTTGGTGGGTTTTTGTTGGTCTAGTTTGAAGGGCTTCTGAAAGAAGAGTCCACGGGATGAAGAACAGTTTCACTGGAATCTTGGGACAGGTGAAAGAAAAAGCTGTTTTACTCCCTACATTAATTTTCCTCTTTAACCTTTTGAGGACTTCCACAGAGAAATTCCTAAACAGTATATCTTTTTCCAAGGGAACATTCAATATCTGTGACTTGACATCCTACAAGAAACTCTGCAGTCTGACCCAGGCATGCCTGCTCATCACAAACACTGTTGCAGCATTCTTGACAAGACATCAACTGCATCATATGCACATTGTATTGAGTATTTTCTGACCTGGGAAGCAGAAGAAAGCAAGCTTTACCAAATATGTTTTGATGTCTGAAGCAGGAAACTTACTTGCAGATCAATGCAAATCAGAAAAATAGAACAAAGATACTTTAGTATATGGGTCTGGCAGTTGATTTCCCTGAGAACTACAGTGGAAGAACATACACTTTCTACCCATAACTGCTAAATGCCCTGCTTTCTCACTAGGAACAGGATGAAAAGATGCTAAAACTTTAGATTCACTACCCCCCTTCCATATACATTACAACACAGTCAGCAATGGGACTCTTAAAAAGAAACATATGGAAAACTGGTACCTTTTACAGGCTTCCTAGGTGCTGGAGTTTGTGAGTCTGAAGTAAACGTATCCTCCAAAGCTACCAGTACTAGAAGAATAGCTAAGAGTTAGTGGGTGTTCACACTCAAGAGATCATAATACTGCTTTTGTGCCACTGAAACTTTTCCCTCCCATCTGAAAAATTCTTTCATTTTGCTGTGTCCAAAAAAGAAATTTCTTCATTTGGGAATCCGATTTTTAAGAATAAGGGTGATGTGCAGAGCTGCAGTAACTACAGAGGGATTAAACTGATCAGTCACAGCATGAAGCTATGGGAAAGAGTAGTGGAAGCTAGGTTAAGAAGGGAGGTGATGATTAGTGATCAACAGTATGGTTTCATGCCAGGAAAAGGCACTACAGATGTGATGTTTGCTCTGAGAGTGTTGATGGAGAAGTACAGAGAAGGTCAGAAGGAGTTGCATTGTCTTTGTGAATTTAGAGAAAGCATATGACAGGGTGCCTAGAGAGGAGTTGTGGTATTGTATGAGGAAGTCAGGAGTGTCACAGAAGTATGTAAGAGTGGTACAGGATATGTACGAGGGTAGTGTGACAGCGGTGAGGTCTGCGGTGGGAGTGACGGATGCGTTTAAGGTGGAGGTGGGATTACATCAAGGATCAGCTCTGAGCCCTTTCTTATTTGCAATGGTGATGGACAAGTTGACAGACGAGATCAGACAGGTGTCCCCGTGGGCTATGATGTTTGCAGATGACATTGTGATCTGTAGTGAGAGTAGGGAACAGGTGGAGGAGACCCTGGAGAGATGGAGATATGCTCTAGAGAGAAGAGGAATGAAGGTCAGCAGGACTAAGACAGAATATATGTGTGTGAATGAGAGGGAGGATAGAGGAATGGTGAGGATGCAGGGAGTAGAAGTGGGGAGGGTGTATTTGTTTAAGTACTTGGGATCAACAGTTCAGATTAATGGCGAGTGTGGAAGAGAGGTGAAGAAGAGAGTACAGGCAGGATGGAGTGGGTGGAGAAGAGTGTCAGGAGTGATTTGTGACAGACAAGTACCAGTAAGAGTGAAAGGGAAGTTCTACAAGAGGGTAGTGAGACCAGCTATGTCATATGGGTTGGAGACAGTGGCATTGACAAAAAGGCAGGAGTCAGAGCTTGACGTGGCAGAGTTGAAGATGTTAAGATTTGCACTGGGTGTGATGAGGAAGGACAGGACTAGGAATAAGCATATTAGAAAGTCAGCCCAGGTTGGAAGGTTTGGAGACAAAGCCAGAGAGGCAAGATTACGTCGGTTTGGACATGTGCTGAGGAGGGATGCAGAGTATATTGGGAAAAAGATGCTAAGGATGAAGCTGCCAAGTAACAGGAAAAGAGGGAGGCCTAAGATAAGGTTTATGGATGTGGTGAGAGAGGACATGCAGGTGGTTAGTGTGACAGAGCAAGATGCAGAGGACAGGAAGAAATGGAAAAGTACAGTTGTGTACCTACCATAAATGTAGATGTTCTAGTGTATTCACTGTTGCAGTCATTACACTTGGGTTATCCTGCTGGCAGGCTACCCGCAGTTGGCCTGAATTCCAAAGTCCTGGTCCGGCGTCAGTTTCTGTCGCCTCTTCCCTGACGTCAGTGCGCCAGGGGTATAAAAGATGCAGCCGACGCCATTTTCTTCAGTTTTTCTTGCCCCAGATGTCAGGTGCCCCCAAAAGGGTAGGCTAAAAATTCTCCTCATAAAAAAGCATGCACTAACATAAACATTACCTTCATCTACAAGCAAATACACCACATAGGTTGTATAGAATAGAAAAGTACAGATACGTCCCAGCAATGAAAGTGGGATGGTGGGAGGGTAACCTGGACTGCAACAGTGAATACACTCGAACATCTACATTTATGGTAGGTACACAACTGTACTATGTTCACTGTGTTTCACTGTTGCAGTGATTACAATTGGGTTGAATCCCAAAGCTGAGGTTGGGTGGCTGGGCTTAAATAGAGTTAGGAGTGGCTATGAGGCCCTGCAGAACTGCAGTGGCAAAGCCTGCTCTGGATTTAGAGTAAAGAGGTAAGTGGTAGTGCTTTGTAAAAGTGTGCACTGAAGTCCAAGTTGCAGCCTCCAAAATGTCCTTGGTTGGTACACCTCTGAGGAAGGCTGCTGAAGTGGCTGCTGCTCTGGCTGAATGTGGCCTAATGCCCTTGGGCACTGATTTGCCATGTAGTAAATAGCAGAAACTAATGCAGAGGCCTATCCATTTTGAAATAGTCTGCTTTGAAATAGCTTTTCCTTGCGATCCTGCAGCATATGCCACTAAGAGTTGCTCAGTCTTTCTGAAAGCTTTAGTTTTGTCCAAGTAAAAACATAGCTGTCTGTGTATGTCCAAAGAATGCAGAAGTCTCTCCCCCTTATTCTGTGGGTTTCGATAAAAGGTAGTCAAATGAATGGTTTGGTTAAGAGCCACACTGGACACTACCTTAGGCATAAATGTTGGGTTTGTTCTTAGAGAAACCCTATCCGGATGGAAAATAATAAAAGGTTCTACAGCCATCAGTGCCTGTAACTCTGAATTCTTGCTGAAGTTATTGCTAGGAGCAGAGCTGTTTTCCATAAGTATTTTATCTCAGCTGTATTGGCTGGCTCAAAAGGAGGCAGTGTGAGTTTTTCCAAGACAAATTTGAGGTCCCACGCAGGTACTGGTGCTCTCCTTGGAGGTCTAATGTTTTTGGCCCCTCTGAGATACTGCTTTAGCAGAGGATGTGAAAAAATGGGTGGGTCCGTATTGTAATGAGCTGAGATGGCAGAGGCATGGATCTTAATTGATGAGAAAGATAGGCCTTTGTCCAGCATCTCAGTTAGGTATTGTAAAATCTGAGGAATATTTGGTACAAGCGTGTCCATTCCTTGGGCCTGGTTCCAAGCACAGAATCTCTTCCATTTTTCTGCATAAGATTTTCTGGTGCTGGGCCTCCTGGCCTCCAAAATAACATCCATAACTGCTTTAGAGAGAGGTGTGTTCTGAATGGTTACATTATCCGCCATGCAGCCAGATTTAGGGTTCTGAGTTGGCTGTGTAGGATTTAATTGTTTTGTTGGGTCAGCAAATGAGGAATTTGAGGTAATATCCAGGCTGGGCCTTGAGACAAGCTCTTTAGGATTGGGTACCAGTGCTGGCGTGGCCAGTCTGGGGCAATCAGTATAATTTTTGGCTTCTCTTGTCTGACCTTTAGGAGTACCTTGGGGAGGAGAGACAGTGGAGGAAAAGTATATATTGTAAGGGTTTTCCAGCTGAATGACAGGGCGTCCACTTTCCATGCTTGTTTGTGATAAGTCCTTGTGCAGAATCTCTTTAGCTAGCAGTTGTGTGGGGAGGCAAATAGATCTATGTCTGGGCATCCCCATTTCCCTGTTATCATGTTGAAGATTTGTGGATCTAGTTTCCACTCATGAGGATCCATGAGGTTTCTGCTTAGTTCGTCTGCCAGAGTATTTGTCTTTCCTGGCAGGAATTGTGCTTGCAGGTGTACATGATAAGTCAATGCTGTGTTCCACAAAGTCATGGCTTGTCTGCAGAGGGGGTAGGAATGTGTGCCTCCCTGCTTGTTTATGTACCACATGACTGTAGTATTGTCCGTCTTTATCAGCAGTTGTCCTGGATGAAGTAGATCCTTGAAGGCTGTCCGGGCATTCTGTACAGTTAAGCATCTCTTTCTGATTGATATGAAGATGCATTTGGCTTGTGGGCCTTGTGCCCTGAATACATTTTCCTGCCATGTGAGCCCCCCAGGCATAATCTGATGCATCTGTTGTTAGTGTCTGCCTGGCCGTGGGTATAGTGAATGGCTGTCCCTTGTTGTGGTGACAGGCCTGTGCCCACCATCGAAACTTCTGTTGCAGGCAGGGAATGAGGGTAATTAATGTTTCCAGGCTGTGGCAATGTTGAGTCCAAACACTTTTTAGATACCATTGTAGTTTCCTCATATGCAGTCTTGCATATGGAATTAGCAGAATGCAGGATGCCATGAAGCCCAAAGCCTGCAGAATTTATCTTGTAGATAACTGGGTCTTTGTTGCCATCATTTTGAAGTAAGAAGTCAGTTGCCTTTATTTGTCTGGCGTGAGATAAGCCATCTGGGCAGTTGTATTTAAGCTTGCACCCAGGAATATTATCTCTTGAGAGGGTACCAGTTTTGATTTCTTTTCGTTCACTGTGTACCCTAGGCAAATTAGTAATCTTTTTACAAACGCCAGATGCTTCAATAGAATGTCCTTGTTCTCTGATTGAATAAGGCAGTCGTCCAAGTAAGGATATATTTGTATTCCTCTTTGTCTGCAAAATGCAATTACTGGTGCCAGGCATTTTGTGAAGACTCTGGGTGCAGTAGATAAGCCAAAGGGCAGTGCAGAGAATTGGTAGTGCCTTGAGCCAGTTATGAATCTGAGGTATCTTCTGCAAGATTGTCTGATTGGGACATGCAGGTATGCCTCTTTGAGGTCCAAAGTTACAAGCCAAGCCTTCTTGCCCAGCATGGGCAGAAGCTGCTGTAGAGTTAACATTTTGAATTTTGGAACGTCCAGAAAAGTGTTTAGAATAGACAAGTCCAGTATTGGTCTCCAGGCTTTGTCCTTTCTGGGTACCAAGAAAAGTCTTGAGTAAAATCCTTGTCCCTGCTCTTGCTGTGGTACTCGCTAAATAGCCCTTATGTCCATGAGGGACGAAACTTGCTTTTGTGTGTCTGCCCATTGATTGTGTGGCAGGTCTGGCATACCTTTTGTCTTTGGAAGGGTGTGAAAGTGGAACCTGTAGCCCTGAGACACTATATTCAAGACCAATTTGTCCTGGGTGATCATGTGCCAATTTTGTGAAAAAAGTGCTAGTTTTCCCCCCTAAGGGTGCTGCCAAAAGATAAGTGTTTGGCATTGGCAGAGGGAAGTCATTGGGACTGTTTCCTGTATGGCTGTGATTTGTCTTCTCCGCTTTGGGAGGTAGAAGCACCCCATTGTTTAGGCCTGTATGAGCCTTGGGGCTGGGATCTGCCTCTTTGTGGCCTGTTTGACACTGGAAAGGACCAATTCTTGGAAGGCCAGTTCCTGCTAAATCTGGGTGGCTGCACCTGTAGGAAATCCTTAACCGTCTGCATAGATTTCGCTTTATCCTCCATTTTCAACACCTCTTCTGCCTTAACACCAAACAAAGTATCATGATGTAATGGAGCATCCAATAATTTTGCTTTAACATGATCAGGCAGATTCTGTTCCTTTAACCAAGCATGCCTTCTAATAACAGAACCCGTGACAGTGGTCCTGCAAGAGGCCTCCAGTGAATTAAAACCACATTGCAAAGTATGCTTTCCCACTTGTTCAGCTGCATGCAATAAATCCTGCATTTCCTTATCAGAACATTCAGAATTTGTCAACATTTTCTGTTTTAGCATTGACATTAAGTATTGCTGATATTTAAGCATATGAAACTAACAATTTAAAGCCTTTACAGCCAAGGTAGCAGATGTGTAAACTTTTTTCCCCCATCTGTCCAGTGCCCTAGAATCCCTATCAGAGGGGACAGGGTTTTTTGCAGTGGACGCCTTGACCCCTTTGGGACCCCGAGATATAGTTTCTGGGTCAGCAGCAGGGTTTTTATATAGAAATTTATGAGTCTGGAACCCTGTAGTATCTGTCTGGCTTAACAGGTGCAGGGGGTAAAGAGTCAGGAGACAGGCCGGACTCTGAAAATACATCATCTACAATGTCTAGTACAGGTGCAATAGCAAGAGGTCTGTGCTGAGGTAGTAAAAGAAAGTCTCTGAGCCTTTTCTTAGATTCTGAGTAATCTTGGCTCTCCCAGTGAAAATGCTCCCTCATGGTATGCAGGGTTTCCCCAAAAGAATAATCCTCAGCAGGAGAGGCTGAAGGAATAGATTCTTCAGCATCAGAATCCTCATAGGGAGGAAGAGAGTATCCCTGTTCAGAAGAGGAGTCAGAGGAAATGGAAACCTGATCAGAAGAGTCATATTCTGTCTCTTGCCTAGGCCTCTTATCAGGAGGGGGATGGGAACCCCTGATCAAAGTAATTAGGTCTTCGGCCATTTTAAGCATCTGTTTCTTAGGCATGGAAGTCTGTCCAGGAGAATGCTGTACTTGTTTCTTGGTCTTTAGAGCTGTTTTAGTCTTTGCCTTTGAAGCTGAAGTTTGCTTGACATATAACTGTGTAGGTCTGAAAACACCCTCAGAAGCCGATGCCTGCTCAGTGGCTCCGGACCCATCTGAGGGAATAGTTTCCGAGTATCCAATACCTTGAGTATCCAGAGGCCTAGTCGGCTCCACGTGGGAGTCGGAAGCGGCCTGTGGCTCTGAGGTAGCGGGCATCAGGGGCTGCGAAAGCACCTCACTGAGAACCGGCGACTGGCCTAGTGGAGGCCTCGTCGTCGGTTTTGGACCTCGGATGCCTGTCCTTTTCCTTGCGTTTTTTTATAAACGCCGGTCGTTGGCTGTTCCAACGGCATTATATAATTAAATCTTTGGTCAAAGTAATGAAAGGCAAAATCGTACCGAAGCTTAATAGTGCGTTGGTTAAATCTAGCACAAAACCGACAGCTAGCAATGTCGTGGTCAGGGCCTAGGCAAGGAATACAGTAAGAATGAAAATCCTTATGAGGTATTTACTTCCCACAAGAAATACAATTGTTAACTTTTTCTGACATCGGTCTGCAGCAAGAAAAATGTTTCCCCAACGGGGTACTTAGCTTTAATGAAGACTTCAGATCTGAAATTCGATTTGAAAATCTCAGGAGTCGGCCGAACGGCACTTGCGAACTGCTTTTGCTTCGGGCACCACGCAGCAAGAAAGACTGAAGAAAATGGCGTCGGCTGCATCTTTTATACCCCTGGCACACTGACGTCAGGGAAGAGGTGAAAGCAACCGACGCTGGACCACGACTTTGGAATTCAGGCCAACTGCGGGTAGCCTGCCAGCAGGATAACCCAAGTGTAATGACTGCAACAGTGAAACACGATGAACATCAGTTGATCTACTGTGGGGACCCCTAACGGGAGCAGCCGAAAGAAGAAGGAGGAGAAGGGGAATCAGAGGACATATACTCTTCTGACTCAGATTTGTAAGAGATAAGTGAGAGAGCTGAGAAACATTATCAAGACCTTTCTCTCCCTTCTCAGTCTCAGAAGACAGAGGGAGTATAGACTGTAAAGATTGTGAAGCCCTGAAGAGGCCATGGGCAAAGTTATACCAGTCTTCTTGGGAGCCATTCAAATTAGGAGCAGTTGAAGACAGAGAAAAATCTTTAATCTTTTGGGTCTTTCTTTGGGGGTGAGGGGGGTTTCAGGCCTGATATTCTTGAAGGAATCAGACCACTGAACCTCCATGGGAAATGCAAAACCTCTTCTCTTATCAAGACTTGACAAACACTACTCTCTCTTCAGTAAGAATAAAGTGGGATTCACCCTCAGCTACCAGTGCCTGCAGTACAATCTGACTGAACATGTAAATATCTTGGACCTTATCTGCTTCCCAATGAGACTCACCCAGTAGACTAGGTAGATCAAATTAATCATCCAAGAGTTCTAAAACTACATCAGATCCAGCAGTTCCCAGACAATTAAAAAGAGGTGGATGTCTGAGTCTCTTCAGTAACCTCTTTTAAAAATGTTCTCCTCTTTCCTGAGTGAAGGGAGATATTTGTGGTAGAGGAATCAATAGCCATGGCTCGACATGCCAAGGTCAGCAAACAGTGTTTTTTGAGAAAGAATTTAAGGCTATTAAGCCCATTACAAATGGTTTTGGGAGTGAAAGATAAACAAATGTTACAGGACCTGACTTTATCACTATTCCCCAGGGCAGAGAACTCAAGCCGTGTGGAAGTCCTTGCACTGTATCTGCCTATCACAATTGCATTCCCCTTTCTGATTGACATAAGACACTACTGAAATATATTTCTTACAGGTAAAAAACAATTAAGGTCACAATGAGGTACTTTTCTGCCCACAAAACTTTTAATTGCATGCAGACTGCAGGCACTTATGATGCTGAGAAGACGAGATGTCTGACTACGCTCATCAACTGCAAGAACACTCTAAAATGTGGCACCCAAATGTTCTATTTATACTAGCGAGTTCTCATGCTTAAAATGGACATACGGTGCATCAGGAAGGCACCCAATAGCTTTTAGTGTACTAGCCAGATGTTGATATCCTTAGTAAGATACATCCAATATAGGTTTAGCTACTGCAACAGAGATATAACGATGATCATCAAAATTAACACACAAACACTGTGAAATGTAAGTTTTTTGTTTTTAAACAGTCACAATTTTTTTTTAATACTTTTTTTAAGGGCACTCTAGTCAGTGGGATGTGCACTGATCTGTACGCATTATGGCCACCAAAGGCATCGGACACCTGAGACACAATGGAGGAAGACTGCAAAAGCACTTCTTTGGGTCTACGTCTTCAAGCCTATCAGGACTATAGGACACTATCATCAAATTACTCAGGTTTCTAACTTCCTTCTTCTTAGATCACTTTCTAGTCACTTCTTAAGGGAGACTTCAGAAGTCAGGGTACAGCTCAAGGCCTCAAGTCTTTTTCATTCTAAACAGTTTTACAGGGAACAATCGCTTCTCTTAAGAGAATTTGAAATAAACCCTTGACAAACCCAAAACAGAAAATTCATTAACTACGGTATCTTTCTGTGAGATCTGTCTGCTAAAAGAGCACTTACCTTCTTTCCTTACGACAGGACATATCCTAAAATATCTTACTGGGCATCAGATTCTACTAAACTATACAGAAATAATCATTAACAAATCACAATAAATGATAAGAAAAAAATCCTCAGTGGGGTACTAATCTGACTGAACTCTAAAGCATGCCAAATGACACCAGACTACGGATGCACAAAAACAGTGTAATACTCTGAACAGAAGCAAGAAAGATATAAAATAGCATAGAGATCACCCTGACACCTCTGGGGAATAGGTATCTTAGCAGACTGGGGCAAGATTGAGCTCTGGTATTTAGGATTTCTATAGCTGAAGTCACAATAGTATGGTTTACTGCAACAGTCTTCTGGTGCAGCGGTTAGCGTTATCGCCTCACAGCAAGAGGTTCTCCCATTCGATTCTCGGCTGGAGCACCTTCTGTGTGTAGTTGGCATGCCCTCCCCGCGGTGGAGTGACATTAAAGGCATGCAGGTAGGTGCGAGCGTGGATAAGCGTGCCTTCGTTGAAGGTTGGGCGTTGGGCTGGCAACTCGGCACCGTAAAATCCACTGCCAATCATGAATGGACCGGAGTTCTGCTGTGGCGACCCCTAACCGGGAAAAGCCGAAAGACTGCAACAGTCATAGGTTCATAGGTAGGTACTAGGCTATCAGCCCAAGGGCCTATGTAAGCCTAGCCAGCAAGGTACCATAGCTTATGCCACGTCATCTGTAAGAAAACTAATCAATGTTTCCTCAAAGCTCAATCTGACCAGAAGTTCCAAAATATATTAAATTCCTTGCCTGTGACATCAAGAAACACAGTTTGCTGGACCTTTTCTGTTTTTTCTGCAAATTCAGTTCTACTGAAACACAGCTCAAAATTTTGAATTCAGAGTTTCCAGTTTTCAGACACGTTAAGCAGCTTCAAAGATGTTAGAAGCTGTAGTGACAATATCTCTAGCCTCACTGAAGACTTGTAGCAAAGGAGATCAGAACTTCATTGGCCTTCTCCATCAAAGTGGAAAAATAACATTACTGTACATGAGTGAGATGTGAAAGGCACAAATAGTATGCAATTTTGCTACAGAAAATTAGCGAAGCAATAACACCAATGCCGTGGCATAGTGTGATGAAGCCCTAACAGAAGCCAAGGTGACCCCAAGTTGAATGAGCAAACTGGACATCTGAGGAGCTGGCAAGGAGGGATAGACATTCATCTGAGGTGATCCCTGAAGGTATCTGTGGCCCACAGAGAGTAATAGTCCTCATACTTAGTAGAATACAGGGGAGGGGTGGGGAAACAAGGCAAGGTCATTAGAGCTGTTGGACATGCTCCACTTAAAGAAATCCCAATCCCTCCGAGCTACATGCTCTAGGGACCTAAACCTTGTCACCACAATAAACAGAACATACTGGAGGGATAGATTCCTGTCCCAGAGACTTCCCATACTCTGGAACAAACTACCTATCTATATCCAACAAAACTCCTCATTAGCACTCTTCAAGAAAAATCTTGATGATTGGATGGGAGATAGACAATTCACCCCGGGGATCACTTCTGTGGCTCTGCTCGACAGGGCTACAGAAAAATAATTTTCTTGGGTGGCAAAAGCCAGGGTACCATTTGGCTAGGATTATATAGGCCCTAGGGCCAATAGCCTAGTACCTACCTATGAACCTATTAATAAAGTACAGTTTTGTACCTACCATAAATGTAGATGTTAGAGTGTTCACACTGCTGCAATCATCACACTTGGGTTATCCTGCTGTCAGGCGGTCCCACAGTCGGCCAGAGTTCCAAAGCCTTGGTCCGGCGTTGGTTGCTGTCACTTCTTCCCTGATGTCAGTGCGCCAGGGGTATATAAGATGCATCTGACGCCATTTTCTTCAGTTTTTCTTGCCCCAGATGTCAGGTGCCCCCAATAGGTAGGCAATACATATTGCTATATAAAAATATACATATAAAAATAAAACAATACCTTTAGTCACAAGCAAATACACCACAGAGGTTGTATAGGATAGAAAGGTATAAATAAGTCCAGCTAGTTCAGAGGGGATGGAGGGAGGGTAACCTGGACTGCAGCAGTGTGAACCCTCGAACATCTACATTTATGGTAGGTACAAAACTGTTACTATGTTCATCGTGTTACACTGCTGCAGTCATCACACTTGGGTTGAATCCCAAAGCTAAGGATGGGTGGTGGAACTAAACAGGGTTTGGAGAGGCTAGTAGGCCCTGCAGAACTGCAGTGGCAAAGCCAGCTTTGGTTTTAGAGTAAAGAGGTAAGTGATAGTGCTTGGTGAAGGTGTGCACTGAACTCCAAGTTGCAGCCTCCAAAATATCCTTGGTTGGTACCCCTCTGAGAAAGGCTGTTGATGTTGCTGTAGCCCTGGTGGAATGGGGCCTGATGTTACCAGGCACAGATTTCCCATGGTGTGTGTAGCAGAAACGGATACAATGCCCTATCCATTTTGAAATGGTCTGTTTTGAGATAGCTTTTCCTTGAGATCCTGCAGCATAGTATACAAAGAGCTGGTCAGATTTTCTGAAAGCCTTAGTTTTATCCAAGTAGTAACGTAATTGCCTGTGAATGTCCAAAGAGTGTAGGAGCCTTTCCCCTTTGTTCTGGGGGTTTGGATAAAAGGTGGGCAAATGAATGGTTTGGTTTAGGGCCACACTGGATACCACCTTTGGCATAAAGGAAGGGTTAGTCGTAAAGAGACTTTGTCTTGATGAAAAATGATGAAAGGCTCCACTGCCATTAGGGCCTGTAGTTCTGAGACTCTTTGTGCTGAAGTTATTGCTAGCAGCAGGGCAGTTTCCATGATAGGAACTGTAGATCAGCTGTGAAAGCTGGTTCAAAGGGTGGAAGTGTAAGCTTTTCCAAAACAAAGTTGAGATCCCAAGTTGGTGTTGGTGCTCTCTGGGGCGGTCTTATGTTCTTAGCCCCTCTGAGTAGCTGTCTTAGTAATGGATGTGAAAATATAGGAGGATCCATGTTGTATTAAGCTGAAATAGCTGAGGCGTGGATCTTAACAGATGAGAAGAAAAGTCCTTTGTGCAACATCTCAGTTAAATATTGAAGAATCTGAGGAATATTTGGGACAAGGGGATTTTGGCCTTTAGCCTGGTTCCAGGCGCAGAATCTTTTCCATTTGTCTGAATAGACTTTCCTGGTGCTGGACCTCTTGGCCTCCAGAATGACATCTATCACAGCTTTAGAGAGAAGTGTTGACTGGTTGTTTAGGCAATTTGCCATGCAGCCAGATTTAAAGTCTTGAGCTGGCTGTGTAGAATCTGATTGTTTTGCTGAGTGAGCAGGTGAGGAATTGTAGGTAAAATCCATGGTGGCCTTGTGCCATGTTCCTTAGTATTGGATACCAGTGTTGGCGTGGCCAGTCTGGAGCAATGAGTATCATTTGTGGCCTCTCTAATCTGGCTTTCAGCAGCACCTTTGCCAGAAGAGGCAGTGGAGGAAAGGCATACACTGTCAATGTTTTCTAACTGAATGAGAGGGCGTCCACTTTCCAAGCTAGTGTGTGGTATGTCCTTGTGCAGAATTTCCGTAGTTGGTAGTTTTGGGGGGAAGCAAACAGATCTATGTCTGGGCTCCCCCATTTTTGAGTTATCATTGCGAATACTTGTGGATCTAGTTTCCACTCGTGAGGATCTATGATGTTTCTGCTTAGATCGTCTGCCAGTGCGTTTTTCTTTCCTGGCAGGAACTGTGCTTGTAGTTGAACTTGGTAGGTCAGTGCTGTGTTCCACAAGGTCATTGCTTGTCTGCATAGGGGGTAGGAGTGTGTGCCCCCTTGCTTGTTTATGTACCACATCACTGTGGTGTTGTCTGTCTTTATTAGGAGTTGTCCTGGATGTAGGAGGTCCTTGAAAGCTGTTAGGGCATTTTGTACAGCTAGCATCTCTTTTTGATTGATATGTAGATGCCTTAATTTTGCAGACCATTTGCCCTGAAAACACTGTCCTGCCATGTGTGCTCCCCAGGCATAATCCGATGCATCTGTTGTTATAGTTTGCCTGGCTGTGGGTAAGGTAAAAGGCTGACCCTTGTGAGGTGACATGCCTGAGCCCACCATAGAAACTCCTGTTGAAGGCAGGGAATGAGTGGAATTATTGTTTCCAAGCTGTGGCTGTGTTGAGTCCATACGCTTTTCAGATACCATTGTAATTTCCTCATATACAGTTTTGCAAATGGTATTAGTAGTATGCAAGATGCCATGAATCCCAAGGCCTGCAGAATTTTTCTTGCAGGGAGTTGGGTCTTTGTTTCCATCATTTTGAAGTATTGAGTCAGTTGTCCTTGCTTGTCTGGCATGAGATAAGCCATCTGGGCCGTTGTATTTAATCTTGCAGCCAGGAATATTATGTCTTGTGAGGGCACTAGTTTTGACTTCTTTTCGTTTACTGTGTACCCTAGGCAACTTAGTAGATTATTGACAAATGCCAGATGCTTTAATAGAATGTCCTTGCTTTCTGCTTGAATAAGGCAGTCGTCTAGGTATGGATATATTTGAATCCCTCTTTGTCTGCAGTATGCAATTACTGGTGCCAGGCATTTTGTGAAGACCCTGGGTGCAGTAGATAAGCCAAAGGGCAGTGCAGAGAATTGGTAATGGGTTGAACCTGCAATAAATCGGAGGTATCTTCTGCAATTTTGTCTGATAGGGACATGCAGGTATGCCTCCTTGAGGTCTAACGCTACTAGCCAAGCCTTCTTGCCCAGCAGGAAGAGGTTGCTGTAGTGTTAGCATCTTGAATTTGGGTACTTCCAGGTATGTGTTTAGAATTGAGAGGTCCAGAATGGGTCTCTCCAGGCTTTGTCCTTTCGGGAAACTAGAAACAGTCTTGAGTAAAATCCTTGTCCTTGCTCCTGTGTAGGAACCTGTTGAATGGCTCTCATGTCCATAAGAGCTGAAATTTGCTTTCGAGCCTCTGCCCATTGATTTGGTGGCAGGTTTGGCATTCCTTTTATCCTTGGCAAAGTGTGAAAGTAGAATCTGTATCCTTGAGATACAATATTTAGGACCCATTTGTCTTATGTGATGATGTGCCAATTGTCTGCAAAAAGTGCTAGTTTTCCTCCCAAGGGAGCTGCCAAGAGGGTTTTGTTTGGTAGTCTGAGGGGTAAGTCATTGTGTTTGTCTTCTGGTAGTTTGAGACCTGTCTTCTCCTCCTTTTTGGGTTGTGGCACCCCATTGTCGAAGCTGTAAGAGCCTTGTGGCTGGCCTCTACCTCTTGGGCATCTGTATCTGCCCCTCTGTGGTCTGGCAGAAGCTGGAAAGGACCAGTTTTTGCTTGGCCAATTTCGGCTGAAACGAGGGGGTTGAGCCTCTAAAAACATCATTGACCGTCTGCATAGATTTTGCCTTATCCTCCATTTTCTTTAAAACTTCTTCTGCTTTTACACCAAATAAAACATCCTGCTGTAAAGGTGCATCCAATAACTTTGCTTTAACATGATCAGGTAAAGTTTGTTCTTTTAACCAAGCATGCCTACGTATGACAGACCCTGTCACTGCTGCTCTACAAGAAGCTTCCAATGAATTAAATCCACATTGCAAAGTATGTTTTCCCACTTGTTCAGCTGAATGCAACAAATCTTGCATTTCCTTGTTATCTGGCTGTTCTGTATGTGCGAGCATTTTTTGTTTTAATTGAGACATCAGATATTGTTGATATTTCAGCATGTGAAACTGACAATTTAAGGCCCTCATAGCTAGAGTAGCTGAGGTATATACTTTCTTTCCCCATCTGTCTAGTGCTCTGGAATCCCTTTCAGAGGGCACAGGATTTTTAGCAATAGAGGCCTTAACCCCTTTGGGACCCTGGGAAATGGTTTCTGGGTCAGCAACAGGGCTTTTATACAGGAATTTGTGAGAGTCAGGGACTCTGTAGTATCTGTCTGGTTTGGCTGGTGCAGGAGGTAGTGAATCTGGGTTAAGGCTAGATTCTGAATAAACATCATCCACAATGTCTAACACAGGTGGAATAGCAAGTGGTCTGTGCTGGGGTAGTAAAAGGAACTCTCTGAGCCTTTTCTTAGAATCAGAGTAATCCTGGCCTTCCCAGTGGAAATGTTCCCTCATAGTATGTAAGGTTTCCCCAAAAGAGTAGTCTTCTCGGGGAGACGCAGAAGGGATAGACTCTTCAGCATCAGAATCTTCATAAGGAGGAAAGGAATATTCCTGTTCCTCAGAAGAGTCTGAGGAAATCGAAACCTGGTCAGTGGAAGCATAGTCCTCCTCCTGCCTTGGCCTTTTATCAGGAGGGGGATGGGAACCCCTGATTAGGGGTAATTAAGTCTTCAGCCATCTTAAACATCTGTTTTTTAGGCATGGGGCCTTGTACTGGGGACTGCTGTACAGTCTTCTTCGTTTTTAAAGGAGTTTTCAGTTTTGCATAGGATTTAATACTGAGTGTAGTTGGTCTGAAGACACCTTCTGCAACTTAAGGCGTTTCAACTGCACCGGGATCTCCTTCAGGCACGGAGTCGGAAGGGCCTAAAGGTAAAGGTTGTGGAGGCCTAGCAATCTCTGCTTGTGAATCGGATGTCGCCTGGGGTTCTAAATCAGTGGTCGTCAGGGGCTGCGTAGGCGCCTCACTGAGAACCGGAGAACCAGCGACTGGCCAAGCAGAGGTCTCGGAGTCCGGTTTGGATCTCGGCTGCCTGTCCTTATTTTTGCGTTTTTTATGCATTCCAGTCGTCGTTTGTTCCGACGGCATGGTATAATTAAATTTCCTACCAAAATAATGTCGGGCAAAATCAAACTGACGTTTAATAGTTCGTTTACTAAACCTAGCACAAAACCGACAACCTGTGACGTCGTGGTCTGGGCCTAGGCAAGGAATACAATAAGAATGAAAGTCCTTATGAGGTATTTGCTTCCCACAAGAAATGCAATTGTTAACTTTTTCTGACATCGGATTGAGGCAAGAAAAGGTTCCCCAACGGGGTACTTAGCTTTATGAAGACTTGCTGCGAACTGCTTCTGCTTCGGGCACCGTGCGACAAGAAAGACTGAAGAAAATGGTGTCGGATGCATCTTATATACCCCTGGCGCACTGACGTCAGGGAAGAAGCGACAGCAACCAACGCCGGACCAAGACTTTGGAACTCTGGCCGACTGCAGGACTGCCTGACGGCAGGATAACCCAAGTGTGATGACTGCAGCAGTGTAACACGAACATCCATCTCAGCCAAAGTAGTCACTGGCATCCCCCTTCCCCCTGGACACTCTTAAAATCCAAACCGGCCTTAATTGTTTCAGAGAAAGTCTGGGGTAGATGAAGGAGCTGGAAAACCAAGCAAAAGCTGGGGGCACTTGGATGACTGCAAAATATGAAACACAAAGGGGAGGGGGAGAGGAGAAAAATAATAAAGCAAGATTTATTTCAATGTCTGAAGAATGAAAGAGAGAACAATGTTTTTCATCAACTTCTACTGTAAAATTTGGAAAATGAGACACTTGGTTTGTGCATGTGGCTGTGACATTACAGTAACTTCTCACAGAAGGACTAAGTCATTTTCTATCCCCCTGCAACTTCAGGAGTTTCACAGTCACAGTACTTCAACAAAATCATATTTTTAATAAAATCATCTTCATTTCCTCTTACAATAAAATACAAAGAATGCTCATATGTACATCCTAGTCCAAAAACATAAGCAAATATAAAAAAAAAATGGGATATGAACAAAGAAATGCAACCACAAATTAATGGATTACATAATCATCTTAATATCTGATAAAGTTAATCTGTTTTTTGCATGTATGTTTTGTTTATAAAAAATAGCATTTACCTGCTCAATACCGGCCGTCTCCTCCTGAACATTATTAGCTCATTCTACCTAGGGAAGGCCAACCCCCTTAGTTTCTTAACCCAGAATTATCTTCTGTTCCTCCTCTCTCCCTTTCTACTTTATTAAAAGAAAAAAAAATACTTTATTCACTTGCTTTTACTGCATTTGTGTACCCTCCACCTACTCTATTACTTCATCTTGCTTTTTCTGCTGCTTGTTCTCTAAAGTACTTAATTCAGTGATGGCGAACCCATGACACACTTGTCAAAGGTGACGCACAATGTTTTGGGTGACACGTCAGCGATTACCAACACCAGAGTTACCAAAGACTCTGCTTTTGCATTCGTTGCTCATGTGAAGTGCACTGAATTATTTTGTGCCAGGAGCTTTTGACATGCCAAACCCAAAAGGTTCGCCATCACTGATTCAACTGCATCTTTTCTGCTGCATTTATTTATAGCCAGTTTAAATTGCAAGTGTTATTCTAAGCCTCTTAGTTTTGGTTTAAGCACTTGGGCTCTAGGTCTACCCCTTAGCTCTCCCTGGCCTCTCCCCCTCATATTCTGACAAATATGGCTGGACAATTTCCTACAGTTTCTCCTGCCAGTCTGGTTGATATGGGCATCCTGAGACAGTGTAGCAACTGCCTCATGTACACAAACAATCTACGACTACCACCTAAGAATGCAATTTGTGAGAGATACAATTGCATTCCTAAAGTCTATGCTCTCTCCCTCACATGCCAGTACATGTGGCACTGAGAAGTTGTCAACACACTCACTACACCTCAACCTCCCCACACTTACACAACATGCACCCACATATGTGGATGTTCTCAACAAATACATACCTAAACAAAGGAGACCTCAGAGGCAAAACCACATGGACTCCACAACTCTCCACATCACATACCACACATAGTCCACACACTTGTGTCTCACAGACACTGAGGCTTAACCATAAACCCAACATATCAGTCACAGGAGACTCGATTGTGAGACACACAGATGTGCCTCTCACCAGGCTGGATAAGAAGGTCATGGTTAGTTGTTTGTCTGGGGCTAGAATCCTCCATATCACACACGCACTCAAGTCTCTCAACAGCAGGTACTGCTATGACTCTGTCATAGTTCATGTTGGCGTGAATGACTTGAGACGTACCTCCCTGGACTATATGAACAGAGACATGATTGAGCTCACGGAATTTGTGCCCCAGGCAAGCATGTCCTTGCCTTAAGCAGCATTCTACTGTCACCCAGAATGATGCCGCAATACAAACAGAAAATTATTGACTTTAACAATCGGATTAGTTTCTGGTGTTATTCCAGGGGGATTCAGTACCTGACAGCCTGGGAAGACATGATCGACAGACCATGAAGCTTTGCCAGAGATGGCCTGCATCTGTCTCTCATGGGCTTCAGGGTTCGGGCAAAGGCTCTTGCCTCCCCCATAGAGCATTTTTTAGGAAAAGTGATGAGGTCAAAACTACCAACATAAAAATTTCAACAAAATGCAAATTAAAAGTCATGCTGCTAAACGCTAAGAGTCTAAACATTAAACTGCACTCACTGCAAACATTCTTAACCCTGGAAGATGCTGACATTTGTGCAGTCATAGAAACCTGGTTCAAAGCTGCAGAGAGCACCCCAGCCTTATCACGTTACTCATCCTATCATACATACAGACCCCAAACTGTGGGTAGCAAAGCCAAAGGAGGTGAAGTTTCAAGATATATTAAAAACATACACACCTCCAGGTTGGTCCGTCCGTATGATGCGCAGGAGACACTCCTGGTGCAGTTAACCATTGACAATACCCTTATTCAAATCATAGCTAGCTACAGGACCCCAAATTTGACTCAAGATGCCCACTCTGCCTATGTGGACCTCTTTGAATCTATTAAGATTCAACCCTTTACGCTAATCCTGGGTGACTAAGTACCCAGACACAGACTGGAAGAACTACTCATGCCAGAACACAAATGCCCAAAGATTCCACGATTTTGTCAATGCAAGACACAGACTGGAAGAACTACTCATGCCAGAACACAAATGCCCAAAGATTCCTCAATTTTGTCAATGCAAACGCTTAGAACAGCTAGTAGATACCCCCACAAGAGGTGATAATATCTTAGACTTGGTATTAACCAACATGAGTAACCACTGCAGCATCCCTACAGTATCATCCTCCCTTGTAAAATCTGACCATAAATCAGTCACTCTCGAAGTTACCATCTCCCCCAACTCCCCTCTAGCTAAGGTCAAACAAAAAAAAACTTCTCCAAAGCTGATTAAAATCTCTTGAAGGATGGTATAAACAGCTTCACAGTCCCCTCCCCCTCTGTAGAAACTGGCACCAATGTCCAAATTTACACCAAAGTACTAAACGAGCATTTATATAGATGCATGGAATCAGGAATACCTGAAAGGATTAAATCATACTCTGGAAGGAAAAGTAAACCTGTCTGGTGGACATCTGCAATAAATAAACTCTATAACAAAAGAAACAATTGCTTTCCAGGACCAAGAAGGAGCAGATTTTCAATTGGAAGCAATCTCTCTTTAGCCTGAACAAGCCAATAAGAGAACCAGTGAAATTCTACAAAGCAAACTGAGTACAAATTGGCCACATCTACTAGAGACAATCATAGGGCCTTCTTCACATACGTCCACAGTCTCAGAGGAAGCACCCAGATCTGCTCAGAACTGGTGGTCAAGGACACCACATAGACAGCAAGTTGTCTAATAGATTCAGTGAAAACTTCAACCCACTGTCCCCCCAATCAGTAAATCAGGGCATCCACAGTACCTGACCCCCTCCCCTTATCTCTAGGGAACAGGTTATCACTGCCCTCTCAAAGGCAAAAAAAATGCAACCTCCATGGGACCCGATAACATCCCAGGCTGCATCCGACAGGAACTTGCAGCACCATTAGGCACCCTATTCAACCAAAGCCTGAGTACTGGCTTCATCCTAGCTGAGTGGAGGACAGTCACTGTCATCCCTTTGAACAAAAGTGGGGCGTCTACCAATCCGAGAAATTATAGACCCATCAGCTTAACTAGCCTGATCTGCAAGGCTATGGAACGAATTATCATGAACCTCATTAACAAGAACACTGGCAACCTCCAAACACTCGATCCCACACAGTTTAGCCTCGTCAAGCGGAAGTCATGTCTGTTACATTTAGTTGATTTCTTTGAGACAGTCACCAAAGCCATGGACGAGGGGAAGACAGTGCACACCGCCTACCTTGACCTGGACAAAACCTTCAACACTATTCCCCACTCAGGCATAACAGATAAACTAACTCAACTAGGCATCAATCCACATGGGTAGCAAACTGGCTCAATGATGGAACCCACCTAGTCCAAATAGGGGAAGCCACCTCAAGTAGTAGACCCGTAACAAGCGGCATACCCCAGGGATCGGTCGTGGGGCCTCTGTTATTTGGGATATACTTTTCTGAGGTGCAGACCAAAGCCAATGGGCTATGGCTGACCAAGTCTGTAGATGATTGCTAACTGAGCACTATCATCAATTCCCCTAGTGATGTGAACATCCTCCAAGAGGGTTCTCACCCAAACAAATGACTAGTGCCAGCAACATGGCCTCAAGCTGAATACCAAAAAATGCATCATCATCCCTTTTGGGGAGAGTGATGACTCCACAAATATCACATTAATAACATTCTAAACACGCAATCACAGTCTTGAGTGATATGGTCATCCAGGTTGATAGAAATCTGACTTTTGACCACCATGTTGCTTCCGTTGTACGGAAAAGCTTTCTACATGACCCACCTTATAAGTAAGGGTATCTCATCCAGGGACAATGAGGTCATAATATCCCTGTATTCTTCCCTTATAAGGCCCATTATTGAATACAACGCCCTTTTTGGGATGTACCTCACAATGCATATGCAGCAGCTAGAGAGACCAGAGGTTCCTCCCTGGGAGAATCGAGGGCCTCAAACATCTATCCTACACTGACAGGCTAAAAGCCCTGTCCCTCTACTCAGTTTCATACAGATTCCTCAGAGGTGACCTCTGTCTGGCATACAAAGCAATATCAGACCCCGCCTTGATGGGACTGCTGCATATCCCCAAGTCAAGCTCCACTGGAGTAACCTGCTGCACACCCGATCTCAACCTGGTCTGCGACATTAATAGGACTTTTGATGGGACAGATTTGTCTGTCAGATACCCCCCCCCCCCAATCTGGGGAACAGACTCCCTCTCCACGCCACGCAGATTCCCTCATTATCCCTTTTTAAGCACAACCTGGATAACTGGATGGGAAACAGAAAATACACCCTTGTGATTCCACCTGTGTCCCTGCTGGACTGGGGCATCGGGTGCTGACTTGGCTAAACTCTTAGCTAGAATTATAAGGGCCTCAGGGACAATAACCTAGTAACTTCCAATGATCCTATGTATTCTTCATACAAAGTCAATTTATTTCCATGCAATTTGCTCCTTCCTTTTTCTAAAGATCCTACCTGTAGTTCCTGCATCTCCTTAACCATATTTAGTACTTTAATTACAGCTGTTTGGATTATGATTTCTATTTTCTACTAACTACTTTTTTGACAGCCAAAAGCATTACACTTAGTAAGGCCCTTACTGTATCTAGGCAATTCAGGTCCTGTACCCAGCTATAAAAAAAAAAAAAAAAAAACACATTTCCTTAGTTACAGCCATTTACTCCCACAAAGTATCTGACCATGTTCTCTGTAGGGAATCTTTAAAAAAATTGCCAACCCCCTACACTCACAAAAACATGTTCCAGGTTCTCTCTCTCTCTTTTTCCCATCACACCTCCAGCATTTGCTAGCTACCTGGGGAAATTCTCTGAAGTTTGTTTGAGGTATAAAACTATATGTGAACACTTCCAAGCAAAAATTGTACACCTTCCAGACTTTACTGCATACTAGAGAGGCACACAGATGTCCACCCATTATTCCTTCGTAAACTGTCTTTCCAGACCCTCTTTCCAACCTTTTCTAAACTCCTCTGACTGATTCTTATAGTTGTCATGCAATATTCTATATGTCCTACTAATTAGCACAATTTTAACAGCGGCTTCTGCTCTTGGCTCCACTAAAAAAACTGCCAGAACTAGACTTTCATTTAGCACTCCCCTGTCCCTTTCTCTTTGCCTAGACTCTTGATATCAATCCCTGGAAGGGAAGGCAGTCTCTAACTTGCAGTCCAAACTTCTGCTTGGCTTTATCTGGCAACATTACCATGACGTACCAAGATCAACCATCATCTGCTCAGCTCAGTCCCTACCCAAACTGCAAAAAGTCACACAGGAAGCCTTTTCCTCTGTTGAAACATTGTTATCCGATGCCCAATTAATACTCAACCCAAACAAAACTAAACTACTCATCTTCCAACCCACCAAACATACTCAAAACAACTCTCACTTTAACATCACAGCAAAAGACAACACCACTATATACCCAACTGAACACACCAAATTGCTAGGAGTGGAAATAGACAATAAACTAAAATTTGACATTCACATATCCATGACCATAAAAAAAGTCCACAAAAAACTAGGAGCGTTATACAGAAATAAACAATTTCTCACCAAAGCAGCAAAGATTTCAATAGCAAATTCCCACCTTATCTCCACCCTACTTTATGCCTCTCCAGTATATACCAACCTATGGCAATGTGATCTAAGCAAGCTAGAGACCTGCTACAACAAAATCGCCAAATTAAGCCACAGGGCATCCTACCGTAGTCACCACTCTCTCTCACTTGCTGAACTGGGCTGGCTTGAACTCCCTCACCTCCTTCAGTGGTATCAACTCTCACTCGCCCACAAACTAGTAAACCATCCACTAAATGTCCCATCCCTCCAGAATCTACTCCAACCCTATCGCACCACCAGACCACTAAGATCCAGCAACAAAAATCACTTGCAGATCACTAAAGCCAATAACTCTGCTGGTGAAGCACTATTCTCTTGCCATAGCCAAATTATGGAACTCACTCCCACCCACAATTACCTCTGTACCATCATGCACCAACTTCAAAACTTTATTAAAAGCGCACCTAAAAACATGCTGGCTATGCCCTTGCAACTCCCACTCTAATATCATCCACCCCATCCAACTAGTACCTTTCTTTCACCTCCACTAACTACCTTGATGATAGCAAGCTCAGATGCTCATAAGCCTAGTACTTATTATACAGCAGGAACTTCTCATTGTTACATTTGTTAATGCCTGTTATGTACTTCACAGATAAAGATTCTAGTTTTCTACTGATGTACTATATTCTTCATCTGTAAATATGTTGTAAGTAATTTCTATGTTAAATTGTTAATCGCTATGTAATCCAATGTAACTACTGTCTGTTTATTTTACTGTGGAGCTTTTCTCCCCGGGCCTCCGCTGAAAATGGACCCGCGTCCAGTCGGACACTCCCGGTCAACAAATTTAAATAAATAATTACCTTTCACTTTCTAGTTATTTGCCTCCAATACTTTGGTTCCTATGCCAATTTTTTCCAATAAATTCCAGCTCCCCGTTTTCTATTTTCTATAAATCTACTTGGAGTCATCCATATTGGCAAAATCTCCTTTATTCATTCCAGTACTGGATCAGTTCTTAGAATACTTTCTACTTTATGAACATAATATTCTGTACGGTTGTTGTTATTCTCCTTGAAGACCTACACCCAAACTCCTACTCTCTCCTTATTTCTTGAACTTCTCCCATTTTCAACATCATGCCTGTTCACTTCAATTTATAACCTTCTGTTTGTACTATGTACATTAGCCTTAACTCCATAACTCTAAAATAGCCCTTCAAATCAGGTAATTATAATCCACCTAATCAAAACTCTGTGGGATGCCTTCTGGTCCCTCTGAAATGATGTTTTTCAGTTCCCCTTTCTCAGCAGCAAGAATGCATGTCACTGTATCACTCTTCATATATCCAACTAATCTCCCAATCCCATGTTACTGATATTTATGCTTGGCTTACTATCCACAGATCACTCCAATGTTATGCATTCCTTTTATCAACCCAATTACTCCTCAAAAGTGGAAAAATAAACTCTACATTTGGGGAGCACATTGCTCAAAACCAAACCACTGCTAACATGTACATACTGATCGCATTACCAGTCAGCCTACAGAAATAAAACATTTCTGTCCTACCCAGTTAGGGGACTATTTACAAACTAAAAATGCAACCAGCTACTTGGCTTATAATGCCCTGCAGAGCTGTAGCTACATCAACTGGCTCCCTGCTTAATGCTAATTGGCAACCCCAACCCCTGGGGGGGGGGGGGACTACCAGATTGGCTTCCTTTTTTTGGTGACTAGCTTCTTGGTTCTATTGGGAATGGCCTGTTCCATGCATTTGTGTACGTGTTTGTACAGTGAAGTATGACTCAGCAGTCCTGCATTTATTCTCTATTTGCATGGACGTCGTGAAGTTAGCCACCTCAGTTTCAAGAAGACCAAAGTTAGCTTTGGAAAAGTTTTTCACGGTGGTTACCTTTGCAGTGGGTGTGGGTGGGACGTGGATATCCATGGTGATTAGCTTGTGGTCAGATTTGACAATTGGTGTAGAGCAGAGACTTGTCTAGTTCCCTGATTCGCTTGTTTAGACTAATGATGGACTCTTCTCTCAGCTGAACACATTCCCTCTTCCTTCCCAAAAGGAATTTCTTTCTTTTATTGTGCAACCTATTAATACCAGGGGTCCACCAGGATGGCTTGCTTTTGAAGTTTGACTTGGATTTATTTCAGTTTAGTACTGCCATTTCTGTGCAGTTGCTTCTATGGTTATACAAGGCTTTTGTGTATGCCTCTGCATGGGCTTCTGTGCTTTCTGGATTTGGGAGAGGTTGGAAATTATGTATGCAGTCACTTAAAATGAGGTAGTGTGCCTTACAAAAGTTCTTAGAGTTTTTGGGGTTAGATGGGTCTAATTTTACCTTTATTTCAAGGTACACCGCTTTATGATTTGATCTTCCCAGTGAGGACATCACACTTGGGGGTGTGCAGCACTCTCCCATATTTGTGAGTACCAGATATAGGATATTTGTTCCCCCTGTGGGAGTGCAGACTAGCTGCTTCAGTGCATTTGAATTTACAAAGTCAAGAAATCTTTGGACCTTCATGTTAGAGGCTATGCATGCCTCACAATTAATGGAAAGGCAGTTAAAATCACCCAAGACTATGGTGGTTGGGCTGGATGGCGAGTGATTCAAGTAACTTCAGGTAGGATGTATGGGTTTCCTGGTTCATGATGGGGGACCTGTAACTAGGAAGAATATGGTAATGGATTTTTCCCATGGTCATGGAATAGCTCTAGTATGTCATATTGTTTAACCAGCCTTGAGGTGTGCTTATCCTTTATGAGGAAAGATATATCTCCAATTTTTGCTCTTTCATGTTCAGTGGGTGGTTGGAATGTATGAAAGGTATTATAGCCACGAACTGCTGGAGTGCTTTCCATGACTTTGAATCATGTTTCAGTAACTGAACAGGTGTCAGCACTCTCCAGGGTGAGGAGAGCTTCTAGGGACTGCAGTTTCTTCTTGAGACTCCTAGCATTGAGCAGTAACACCTTTAACTTGTTTTGAGTAGCTTTTATGTTGGAAGGTTTGTCTGTTTGGCAATGCCTGAAAAAGGCACTCTAGGGGTGGATAATGTTTTGGCCAATATCTGAAAGCCTAAAGGTGACAGGTGAAGACTATCCTTGGCAAAGTAGCATAACCAGTCAACCATGTCCTCCCGGGCTGACAAATATTGGACCCCTTTGGAATGACACCAGCAGCTAAGCCAGTTGTTAAAGTTGATAATTTTCTGATGGTATTGTGACATCATTCTTGGAGACGGCAGAGTTCTGCTCCTAGGCTCATACCTGCCTGTGACATATATTCTGAGAGCTTAATCATGTCTCTCTTCATATAGTCAAAAGTACATCTCAGGTCATTAACGCCTACTTGGACTATGCCCGAGTCATACTGGTATTAGGGGTAAGTGACTAGAGTGCTTGCATGACTTGGGGGATCCTGGCCCATGATAGGCAACTAACTGTAACCTTCTCCTTACCCAGCCTAGTAAGAGGGACATCAATGTGCCTCACAATGGAGTCTCCTATGACCCATTTATTAGGTTGTGGAGTGTTTCGCCTTATGGGCTTGGCAGCTGCAACACAATGAGATGTGGCTTTATGTGTTGTGACTGGAACTGTCTTGTTGATGTGCATGTGGCATTTCTGACTTTGAAGTTTGATTAAGTTACACGTGAGCACCTCTGCATATGTGGGTTTGTGTGTGTGGTCCTTTATGGGTGCAATGGGTGGTGTGTGTGAGTCACTGACAACTTGTTTGTTGCTTTTTGTGTCTGTATGTGAGAATCTAGCTTCCAGTGTCTATGTGTAACTACATTTCTCACATACTCTCTCTGTTTGAAAATTAAGTTGCCGTCACTGTACATAAGGCAATTGCTACAGTGACTCAGAAAGCCCATATCCACCAAGCTAGACACAGTGATACCAGGAAAGTGCCCATCCATGGTTGCAGTGTCTAAAGCATACTTGCAAGGGACAGCAGTGGAGGGTGTTTATAACCGGACACAGGATGGGTGCTTAACTGGTGTAATCTGCACTTAACCTAACTATCGATACTACCCAGAACCCAAACCAAATGCTGTCTGAGTAGCGATAGTCCTAAACAGTCCTAACGAAATGCTGCTCACAGCACAAACTAGCTGCTTTGTAACTAATGTGTGTTTTTTATAAGGAAATTTCATCTTCTGGTGATTACATATATATAAGGCACCACTGATATTCACCGAGGGAAGAGCAGCTTCACACAAACACTGGGCTTGTATATGATCAGAAAAAAGAAAGTTTTACAGTAACTATGTCCTAAGGCCAATCATGTAAGCACACAATAAGCTTTCTACCTGCAATTCCCAGCTCAGATGGGTGAAATCAGCAGTCACCTGCACACTTTGATCCTCTTAATGTAAAATGATTGGTCTGGAGCCCAACTGTTAAGGAACCACAAACAGATGCCTAATACTCACTAAGAAGCACTAGATACAATGTATTTCAGTGTGGAAAAGCAGTTTAAAAATGCAACTTTAAACTTGACAGAAGTGCAGAAAAACAAGAAATAGCACAGTAGACTTTCACAGTATAATGAAAATAACAAATGCGAGTGCAAAATGATACTTAATTTTATTTGTCTTGCCAAGAATAGCTTCAGATGTTTGCAAAATCTCTATCATCACCAACCTATGAGCAGCTCTGGAAAATATCCAAGCAGGATCATTGCTACAGCAGTATTGATTACAGAAGGGAATTAGGAAAACACTGCTCTCTGCCCAGCTAGCCAAAGTCCAAAGTTGTACAGATATGCCAGCATTAGTTAGCTCCTCCCTGATGCAAGGTCACAATCTTGCACCACAGACAAAATGAGCAATCAGTGCATGTTACCTGCAGTTTTGTTCTGCACTTAAGATATGGAGGATAAGCCTGGTGAAGGGAAGAACCCATGTTTTCTATTTTCTTTTAGCCCCCCCCAAATAGGACCAAGTAGGTAAATGTAATAATATCAAGTGTAAAGTCTCTACTGCAGCCACTACACTGCTCAGAACAGGTATTACAGTAGAGGAAATAACCCCGCCAACATGCTTCCCTGGGCACAAAAACAAAGGGAAAGTGTACCAGTATGGGAGGAGAAACTAACTCCTCTTCTCCATATCAGTGAGTACATTTGTAATGAACAATAAGAAAACACATATGGAGGAAGATGAGTTGGACCTAGTACTGCAACAGTGATCTTATTCTAACATCTACTGTGGTGGTGAGTGTATCACAGAACTGTACTTTCTACAGAATACTGCTGGAGTAGTATTTATTACGTATAGGAAACAAAGCATTCTACATACAGTGAGGTGTCCCCTAAAGCCCCATCAATAATCTAGGTTCAGACCCTCGAAGAATGTCTGCAGGATGGCTGTGCCAAATCCTGCCATGCCTCCAGACTGGGTAGTATGCTCATAATGCTTAGGAAAGATGAGAATGGAGGATCATTCAACAGCATTACAAATGCTTTGACAATAGATATATTCTTGAAAAAGGTTACTGATGTGGCAGCTATGTTGGCAAAATGTGCTTTTCTGTACCCTTGCAAAGCTTTGTCAAACCTAACATAGCAGAAGAGAAAGGACTTAGCCAACAATTTGAAACTTTGTATTTGGTGACTGATTTCCTTAGTTTCCCTGGGACAAAGGACATAAATAACCATTCCACCCACTTAAAGTCCCCAGCTCTACCCGCACAATACCAAGGTTGACCATGGATGTGTGACAGATTTAAAATTCCTTCCAACTGAACTGCCTGGTTCAGTAAAATCTCCAAGGGTATGTCTGATATAAAAGAAATGCAAGTTTTAATACTTGACTTGTCTTTCTGAAATACTATCATAGGTAGGTTCTAGGCTATCGGCCCAAGGGCCTACATAAGCCTAGCCAACAAGGTTCCATAGCTTACACACCCAAGAAAGTTATTTTCTTGTGCCACTGTCGAGCAGAGACACAGAAGTGATCCCCGGGGTGTATTTCTTATTTCCCATCCACTCATCAAGATTTTTCTTGAAGAGTGCTAATGAAGAAAGTACAGTTTTGTACCTACCATAAATGTAGATGTTCGAAGATCCACATTGCTGCAGTCCTTACACTTGGGTAGTCCGCTGTCCTCGGTCAGCCCGAATATCAAAGTATAAGGCTGACGTCGGTCAAGGCGCATTTGACTGACATCAGGACGTCAGGGTACAAATGCGCATGACCGACGTCATATCCTCAGTCTTTTCTTGCCCCAGATGTCAGAAGACCCTACCAATAAAGGTCAAAACCAAAAGCCAGCAAACAACCAACCAACCACCCTTGCACTAATTATATGTACAATATATACAATACACACAATATGTACAACCCAACCCACACAACCACCTCTAATTACAGAGGGGAAGGAGGGAGGGTATATTGGACTGCAGCAATGTGGATCTTCGAACATCTACATTTATGGTAGGTACAAAACTGTACTATGTTCTTCATCTCACATTGCTGCAGTCCTTACACTTGGGTAGAATCCCAAAGCAGAGGTAAGGGAGGATGGCTAACTACAAGGAAGCAGGAGCTGCCAAAATGCCCTGCAAAACCGCAGTGGCAAAACCAGCCCTGGATTTAGAGTAAAGTGGCAGGTGATAATGCCTAGAGAAAGTATGCACTGAACTCCAAGTAGCTGCCTCCAAAATATCCTTGGTTGCCACTCCCTCAAAAAGCTGTTGAAGTGGCAGTAGCCCTAGTGGAATGAGGCCTAATCCCAGCTGGAACCTCCTTGCCATGATGGGAATAACAGAAAGCAATGCAAAACCCAATCCACTTAGAAATAGTTTGTTTTGACACAGGCTTGCCCTGAGAACTCAAAGCAAAAGAAACAAACAACTGCTGAGACTGCCTGAACCCTTTAGTCCTGTCCAAATAATAACGCAACTGCCTGTGTACATCTAAAGTGTGCAAAATCTTTTCCCCTTTATTTTGGGGATTTGCATAAAAAGTAGGCAAATGAATAGTTTGGTTTAAAGCCACACTAGAAACCACCTTAGGCATAAAGGAAGGATTAGTGCGTAATGATACCCTATCCTTATGAAAAATCAAGAAAGGCTCAACCGCCATAAGGGCCTGCAATTCAGAAACCCTTCTTGCAGAGGTAATGGCCAACAAAAAAGCAGTCTTCCATGACAAATATTTCAACTCAGAAGTAGCTGCAGGCTCAAAAGGTTGTAGAGTGAGTTTCTCCAACACAAAATTGAGATCCCAAGCAGGAGTACCGGCTGCTTGTGGGGGTCTTATATTCTTTGCCCCTCTAAGAAATTGCTTGAACAAAGGATGAGAAAACAATGGTGGGTCGCAATCATAGTGAGCCGAAATTGCTGCAGCATGAACTTTAATAGAAGAGAAAGACAAACCTTTGTCTAGTAACTCAGTAAGATATTGAAGAGCCACACACAAATTAGGCTCAGAAACATCAAAATCTTTGCTGCACTCCAAAATAAAAATCTCTTCCATTTGTCTGCGTACACTTTCCTTGTACTAGGCCTTCTAGCTTCCAAAATAACATTCAAAACTTGCTGAGGAAGTGGAGGCCCACTATGGTTCAAAACAGAATATGCCAGGCTGTTAGGTGCAGAGAGTGAAGCTTGACATTGAGCAAATGGCTGTCCTCCTGTGACAACAGGTGTGGAATCAAGGCAAAGGCCATGGAGGCTTCCGTACCAGACTTTTCAGTAATGGGTACCAGTGCTGTCGAGGCCAATCCGGAGCTATTAAAATCATCCTTGGCTTGTCCTGTCTGACCTTTAGAAGTACCTTTGGGAGGAGAGGCAGAGGTGGAAAGGCATACACATGAAGATTGCTCCAATTGAAAGAAAGAGCATCCACTCTCCAAGCTGTGGGATGAAACCTTTCTGTGCAAAACTTTGGCAGCTGATGGTTTAGTGGAGAAGCGAACAGATCTATGTCTGGAGTTCCCCATGACACTGTCAATTTATGAAATACATGAGGATCCAATTTCCACTCGTGGGGATCCATAATTTGCCTGCTCAACACATCTGCTAAGGAGTTCTGTGCTCCTGGCAGAAACCTTGCCTGAAGATTGAGCTGTAAACTGAGAGCAGTCTCCCACAAAATCATTGCTTGCCTGCATAGAGGATAAGAATGCGTTCCCCCTTGCTTGTTGATGTACCACATGACAGTTGTGTTGTCTGTTAGAACCAACACCTGCCCTGGAAGAAGTAATTCCTTGAAAGCTATTAATGCAAACTGGACTGCTAACATCTCCTTCATGTTGATATGTACATGTTGTAGTCTGGCAGGCCACTTGTCTTGTATCCACTTTCCATTTAGATGAGCTCCCCAAGCTTTGTCTGAGGCATCTGTCGTTAAAATCTGACTCGCCTCTGGCCGGGTCACAGAGAGTCCCTTGTTTAGGTGACATTCCTGAGCCCACCACAAAAATTCCTTTTGAATGCAAGGTATTATTTGAATGACAGTGTCCATATCCTGGCAGTGCTGTGTCCATACATATTTGAGATACCATTGTAGCTTCCTCATATGCAGTTTGGCATTGGGAAGTACCAGAATACAAGATGCCATGAACCCTAAGGCTTGAAGGACTGTCCTTGCAGTCAGCCCGGACTGATGAGATAGTTGATGGAAGTAAAGGGATAGACTCTTTTGTTTGTCCGGGGTTAAAAGGCCATCTGGGATGCTGTATTCAGTCTCACACCCAGAAAGCACATGTCCTGAGAGGGTACTAGACTGGACTTTATTTCGTTCACAGAATACCCCAGGCATCTTAGCACTGCTATCACATATTCCAAATGATGAAGAAGCTCTTCCCTTCCTTGAGCCAGAATCAGGCAGTCGTCCAAATAAGGATAGATCTGTATTCCTTTTAGCCTGAAGAAAGCTATCACTGGAGCCAGAACTTTCGTGAACACTCTGGGCGCAGTAGATAAGCCAAAGGGCAATGCAGAGAACTGATAGTGAGAAGTCCCAGCTCGAAAACGCAGATACTTCCTGCAACTTAGACTAATAGGAACATGAAGGTAAGCCTCGTTGAGATCCAAAGTTACCATCCAATGATCTTTGCCCAGCAGAGGTAAAAGCTGCTGCAACGTCAACATTTTGAACTTGGGAATGTCCAGATAAGTGTTGAGGATAGATAAATCCAAAATTGGTCTCCACGTGTTCCCCTTCTTTGGTACTAGGAACAGGCGAGAATAAAATCCTAGGCCCACTTCTGGCATGGGGACCGGCTGTATGGCCCCTATTTGGAGCAACAGAGAAACTTGCTTGTGAGCCTCTATTCTTTGTTGAGGAGGAACGTCTGGCATGCCTTTGAAAGGAGGCAAGGTATGGAAATAAAACCTGTAGCCGTGGTGTATGATATCCAATACCCATCTGTCTTGGGTAATTAAACTCCAATTTTCTTTGAAAAGTGCCAACCTTCCTCCCAAAGGTGCTGCCAGGCAGAAGGCTCTGGCAGCTGAAAAGGTAGGTCATTGGGTCTGTTTACGAAAGGACTGACCCCTGTCCTCACCCGAAGACTGTGCAGGAGAACTCCCTGTTCTAGGCCTGAAAGAGCCCTGAGCTCTGCCCCTACCACGTCTAGATCTACCCCTAGACTGGGAATCATAAGAAGGATACGTCCACCCCTTAGTAGGCCAATTTCTACTAAACTTTGGAGGCTGGACCTGCAAAAAATCTTTAACAGTCTGCATAGACTTAGCCTGGTCTTCCATTTTCTTTAAAACTGCCTCAACAGGAGAACCAAACAATACGTCAGATTGCAAAGGAGCATCTAAAATCCTTGTTTTAACATGGTCAGACAAATTCTGATCCCTCAGCCAGGCGTGCCTGCGAAGAACTGACCCAGTGGCAGCCACCCTAGACGAGGCCTGTACAGCATCAAAACCACATTGCAAAGAATGCTTACCCACCTGTTCAGAAACATGTACTAAATCTTGCAACTCTTTACAATCAATACCTTCTGCCAGAGCATCAACCTTAGCCTTCAATTGTGAAAGGAGATAGTTTTGGTATTTCAACATGTGAAACTGGCAATTCAAAGCCCTCATAGCAAGAGTGGAAGAAGTATAAACTTTCTTTCCCCATCTATCCAAGGCCCTGGCTTCTTTGTCTGCATGAACCGGATTCTTTACAACAGAAGCCTTAACACCTTTAGGCCCCTGGCTAACAGTTTCTGGGTCCGCCCTAGGACTCTTAAAAAGAAACTTATGAGCTTCAGGCACCCTGTAATACCTATCCGGTTTAACAGGAGCAGGAGGCAAAGAATCAGGATTAAGAGAAGCCTCTGTAAAAACATCTTCCACTACATCCAAAACAGGAGGTATTGCCAAAGGCCTATACTGGGGTAAAAACAAAAATTCCCTAAGCCTTTTCCTGGAATCAGAGAAGTCCTGACCTTCCCACTTAAAATGCTCCCTCATGGAATGAAGAGTTTCTGAAAAAGAAAAATCCTCAGGAGGAGAAGCAGAAGGAGTAGAATCATCCACATCAGAATCAGAATAAGGAGAGTACTCCTGCAAGTCTTCAGTCAAGACTCTGAAACATCTGAAGCCTGCTCAAAACTCCTAGCTCAGGCTCCACCCTAGGTCTCTTATCAGGAGGGGCATAGAACCCTAATCAAAGTAATCAAATCTTCTGCCATTTTAAGCATATGCTTCTTGGGCACAGTTCCAGAAGAACTAGGGGTGACACCAACTGAAACTGAACCTGGCCTGCCCCTAGGTGAAGCCTTTGAAACAGAAGGAGAGGGCCTAGCCACCCTAGGAAGGGAGGGGAGTATAGTAACCTGAGAAGCCCCCTCAGCCTGACCTGCCTCCTGAGAGGCCACATCTTGCAATAATAAAGTCTCACCCTGGGAACACAAAGAAACCTCCGGTGGAGCCACCGGCTCCACCGACACCTCTAAAGAACCGGCGTCCGGTACAGACGGTTCTTCTAACCTAGGCTTAACTGCCTTGTCCTTGCGTTTCTTCGAAGAAGCGGGCGTCGGTGCATCCGACGGCATTTTATAATTGCACCACTTCCCAAAGACTAACCTGGCACAATCCAACCTTCTCTTTATAGTGCGTTTATTGAATCTAGCACAAGAGCGACAGCCAACAACGTCGTGCTCAGGCCCTAAGCAAGGAATACACAAAGTATGATAATCTCTATGCGGTATCTGTTTCCCACAAGAAATGCAATTATTGACTTTTTCTGACATCCGGTAAATCACTGAGGCAAGAAAAAACTAAAATATTCCCCAACGGGGTACTTAGCCAACTTTGAACTCGGTCTGAAACTTCGAAATCGAACAATCTCAGAACACCAACCGGCACTTGCAATGCTGCTTCTGCATCGGACCATGCGGCAAAAAAGACTGAGGATATGACGTCGGTCATGCGCATTTGTACCCTGACGTCCTGATGTCAGTCAAATGCGCCTTGACCGACGTCAGCCTTATACTTTGATATTCGGGCCGACCGAGGACAGCGGACTACCCAAGTGTAAGGACTGCAGCAATGTGAGATGAAGAACATCTCTGCTTGACATAGATGGGTAGCTTGTTCCAGAGTATAGGAAGTCCCTGGGACAGGAATCTATCCCTCCAGTGTGTCCTGTTTATTGTGGTGACAAGGTTTAGGTCCCTAGAGCACGTAGCTCGGAGGGATTGGGATTTCTTTAGGTGTAGCATGCCCAACGGCTCAGGTTTGACATAACTTTATATGTTAGGCACAGATCACCTCAGAGTAGGCGATATGCCACAGAGTAAAGCTGGAGTTTTTTGAGGCGGTCAGTGCAGGGCATCTGTTTGAGGCCAGTAATCCTCTTTGTGAGGTACTTCTGTGGCCTTTCCAGCTGCTGCAGATGTCTTGTGAGGTAAATTCCAAAAGGGGTATTGTACTCTATAATGGGTCTAATGTGTGACAAAGTAGAGGGGAACAATGACCTCTTTTTTCCTGGATGAGAACCCTTTTATGATGAGGTGTGCCACGTAGAAGGACTTCCTGACTACTGTGGCGATGTGACCATCAAAGGAGAGACTACTGTCTACACCTGGGTCCCAAGGTCTCTTATCATGCATTCGGTGTTAAGTAGATCGCTGCCTATATGGTAGTTCACGGGTACAGAGTTTTTACCAAAGGGGATGACACTGCACTTTTTGGCATTGAGCTTGAAGCCATGACTCTGACACCAGGCATCTGTCTCAGTGAGGCCTTTCTGTACGATGTCCACATCATTTGGGGACTTGACTATGGCTCCTAGTTTGCAGTCATCTGCGAACTTCGTTAGCCAGAGGCCTTCTGTGTTAGCCTGTACTTCAGAGAAGTAGATACCAAACAGGAGAGGTCCCAGGACGGAACCCTGTGGTACTCCACTTGTCACTGCTTTGAGGTCAGATTTGGAGTCTGCAACTTTTACAGTGTGGGTTCTGTCAGTGAGCCAGTTGGCAACCCATCTTGTGACGTAGGGATTTATACCTAGTTTAGCTATAATTCCAGACTGGGGGATGGTGTCGAAAGCCTTGGCGAGGCCAAAATAGGCTGTGTGAACCACCTTACACTCATCCACGGCTTTGGTGACTGCCTCAAAGAAGTTGATCAGGTTCAGGAGGCATGATCTGCCTTTCACAAACCCGAACTGGCTGGGATCCAGAGTTTGGACGTTACCAATGTCTTTGTTTATGAGTTCCATTGTTTATGAAGGCTCACAACTCTGAAATCCTGTTGCCTGAGTTAACAGCTTCTAGAAGTATGGTCTTCCAAGAAAAGTATCTGAGAGTAATAAAGGCTGCTGGCTCAAATGTATCCAAGGTAAATTTTCTAAGATGAAATTGAAGTCCCAAGGATATGGGATAATAGTCTTTCTTGGTGGATGGAACTGTTTAAAAATGTCTCCTTATTAAAATGTTGGCACAAGTAAAGCTCACCAAAAATGCAGAAGAATGAATATCAAAAAAGAAGTTATGTACTTACCATAACATTCCATTCGAGCTGTTCTTCTCGCCTTCATTCCTACTGATGGGTTCAGAGCCGATCCCTCAGCTCAGTCTCGGCCTACTACAAAGCTCAAGGTTTTCAAACAGCTCGAGGCCAAGTCCCTATCCCATGATGCACCTAGAGTTATCTTAGATCTTGTTTGCTGCGTATAATACCATATGTCATTCTATAACTCCATAAGAGAAAGTATAGAAGGGTTGAGTGACCAGAAAGGATCTAGCATCTTGGTCTTCTAAGATTAGTTGTATAGGAACTTACCATAACAGTAGCTGTCCTTCTCTTCTCTGTTTCAGTATTCTTTACAAGAGGGAGTTGCCTGCACAGGCGACCTGACAACGGCCAGTATACCAAAGTCTTTTAGTACCATGTGGTGCGCGGCACATCTGATGTAGGCTGCTATTGGACATAGGCCATAAAAGTGACGTACGGGGGAACCATCCTCAGAACTGAAGCCCCAGGCGGAGAGGCAGTCCAAGGGATAGAGAGTCAGTACATCCAAGAACAGAAGAAAGTGGGGAAGGAGGGTGGGACAGAATACTGCAACAGAGAAGAGAAAAAAGTACAGTTGTGTACACTTACCATAAATGTAGATGTTAGAGTGTATTCACTGCTGCAGTCATTACATTTGGGTTATCCTGCTGGCAGGTTACCCTCAGTTGGCCTGAATTCCAAAGTCTTGGGTCCTGCGTCGGTTGCTGTCGCCTCTTCCCTGATGTCAGGTCATCAGGGGTATAAAAAATGCAGCTGACGCCATTTACTTCAGTTTTTCTTGCCCCAGATGTCAGGTGCCCCCAAAAGGGTAGGCTAAGAACATGTAAATAAAACATACATGCACCAAAATAAACTTTACCTTCATCTATAAGCAAATACACCACCTAGGTTGTATAGATTTAGAGAAGTAAAGATAAGTTCCAGCAAAAATAAGGGGGATGACGGGTGGGTAACCTGGACTGCAACAGTGAATACACTCGAACATCTACATTTATGGTAAGTGTACACAACTGTACTGTTCTTCATGTTTCACTGTTGCAGTCATTACATTTGGGTTGAGTCCCAAAGCTATGGTTGGGGGGCTGGAGCTAAACAGCATTAGGAGCGGCTATGAGGCCCTGCAGAACTGCAGTGGCAAAGCCTGCCCTGGATTTAGAGTAAAGAGGCAAATTATAATGTTTTGTAAAGGTATGCACTGAACTCCAAAGTAGCAGCCTCTAAAATGTCTTTGGTTGGTACTCCCCTGGGAAAAGGCTGCAGAAGTGGCTGCAGCTCTGGTTGAATGTGGCCTAATGCCCTTAGGCACTGGTTTGCCATGCTGTGAGTAGCAGAAACGAATGCAGTGATCTATCCACTTTGAAATAGTCTGCTTGGAGATAGCCTTTCCTTGTGATGCTGCAGAATATGCCACTAGTAATTGATCTGTCTTTCTGAAAACTTTAGTTTTCTCCAAGTAGAATCTAAGTTGTCTGTGTACGCCCAAAGAATGCAGAATTTTCTCCCCCTTGTTCTGTGGATTTGGATAAAAAGTTGGCAAATGAATAGTTTGGTTAAGGGCTGCACTGGATACCACCTTAGGCATAAATGTAGGGTTTGTTCTCAGAGAGACTCTGTCTGGATAAAAAATGACAAAGGGTTCCACAGCCATGAGAGCAGTACAGTTTTGTACCTACCATAAATGTAGATGTTCGAGTGTATTTACTGCTGCAATCATTACACTTGGGTTATCCTGCCGTCAGGCGGTCCCACAGTCGGCCAGAGTTCCAAAGTCTTGGTCCGGCATCGGTTGCTGTCGCTTCTTCCCTGACGTCAGTGCGCCAGGGGTATATAAGATGCAGCCGACGCCATTTTCTTCAGTTTTTCTTGCCCCAGATGTCAGTTGCCCCCAAATAGGTAGGCAATACATATTGCTAATAAAACATACATGAAAAGTAAAACCAAAACCTTCAGTTACCAGCAAATACATCACATAGGTAGTATAGGGTAGAAAGGTATAGATAAGTACCAGCTAAGAAAGAGGGGATGGAGGGAGGGTAACCTGGACTGCAGCAGTGAATACACTCGAACATCTACATTTATGGTAGGTACAAAACTGTACTATGTTCATCGTGTTTCACTGCTGCAGTCATTACACTTGGGTTGAATCCCAAAGCTGAGGTAGGGTGGCTGGTTCTATAGAGGATTTGGGGTGGCTATGAGGCCCTGCAGCACTGCAGTGGCAAAGCCAGCTCTGGATTTAGAATAAAGAGGCAAGTGATAATGTTTGGTAAAGGTGTGCACTGAACTCCAAGTTGCAGCTTCCAGGATATCTTTGGTAGGTACTCCTCTAAGGTAGGCAGTTGAAGTGGCTCTTGCCCTGGTGGAATGTGGCCTAATGTTGCTAGGTACAGTTTTCCCATGCTGTGTAGTAGAAACGGATAGTGTCCTATCCACATTGAAATGGTCTGCTTTGAGATAGCCTTTCCCTGTGATCCTGCAGCATATGCTACAAACAATTGCTCAGTTTTCCTGAAAGCTTTTGTTTTGTCCAAGTAGAAACGTAGCTGTCTGTGTATGTCCAATGAATGCAGAAGTCTCTCCCCTTTATTCTGGGGATTTGGATAAAAAGTTGGCAAGTGAATAGTTTGGTTAAGAGCCACACTGGAGACCACCTTTGGCATAAATGAAGGGTTTGTTCTTAAAGAAACTCTGTCTTGGTGAAAAATGATGAAAGGCTCCACTGCCATTAGTGCCTGTAACTCTGAGACTCTTCGTGCTGAGGTCATTGCCAGAAGAAGAGCAGTTTTCCATGACACATATTTTAATTCTGCTGAATTGGCTGGCTCAAAAGGAGGTAAGGTTATTTTTTCCAAGACAAAATTGAGGTCCCAAGTTGGTGTTGGTGCTCTCCGGGGCGGTCTTATGTTTTTAGCCCCTCTGAGGTACTGTTTTAGCAATGGATGAGAGAAAATAGGAGGATCAGTGTTTTAATGAGCCGAGATGGCAGAGACGTGGATCTTAATGGATGAAAAGGATAGGCCTTTGTCCAGCATCTCAGTTAAGTATTGTAATATCTGAGGAATATTTGGGACAAGAGGGTCAAAGCTTTGAGCCTGGTTCCAGGCACAGAATCTCTTCCATTTTTCTGAATAGGACTTCCTGGTGCTAGGCCTCCTGGTCTCCAAAATGACATCCAAAACAGCTTTAGAGAGAGGTGTTGTCTGCTTGACTAAGGAATCTGCCATGCAGCCAGGTTTAAGGTTTTGAGCTGGCTGTCCAGAATTGGATTGTTTTGTTGAGTCAGAAGATGTGGAATTTGAGGTAAAATCCATGGTGGGCCTTGAGCTAAGTTCTTTAAGATTGGGTACCAGTGCTGGCGTGGCCAGTCTGGGGAAATCAGGATAATTTTTGGCTTTTCTTGTCTGGCTTTTAGGAGTACCTTTGAAAGGAGAGGCAGTGGTGGGAAGGCATAAACTTTTAGGTTTTTCCAGCTGAACGAGAGAGCATCCACTTTCCAAGCTTGTGTGTGGTAAGTCCTTGTGCAGAAATTCTGTAGTTGGCAATTCATTGGGGAGGCAAAAAGATCTATGTCTGGGCTCCCCCATTTTTGTGTTATCATGCTGAATACTTGTGGATTTAATTTCCACTCATGAGGATCCATGATGTTTCTGCTTAAGTCGTCTGCCAGAGTGCTTATCTTTCCTGGCAGGAATTGTGCTTGCAGATGAACTTGATAGGTAAGAGATGTGTTCCACAAGGTCATAACTTGCCTGCAGAGGGGATAAGAATGAGTGCCCCCTTGCTTGTTTATGTACCACATAACTGTGGTGTTGTCTGTCTTTAGTAATAGTTGTCCTGGATGCAGAAGGTCCTTGAAAGCTGTTAGGGCATTTTGTACAGCTAGCATCTCTTTTTGATTGATGTGAAGATGCATTTGGTCTGCGGCCCACTTGCGCCAAATACATTTTCCTGCCATGTGTGCTCCCCAGGCATAATCCGAAGCATCTGTTAGTGTCTGGCTGGCTGTGGGTAGAGTGAAAGGCTGTCCCTTTTTGAGGTGACATGCCTGTGCCCACCATCGAAACTCCTGTTGTAGGCAGGGAATAAGTGGAATTACTGCTTCCAAACTGTGACAGTGTTGAGTCCAAACACTTTTTAGGTACCATTGTAATTTCCTCATATGCAGTCTGGCATATGGTATTAGTAGTATGCAGGATGCCATGAACCCCAAGGCCTGCAGAATTTTTCTTGCAGGGAGTTGGGTTTTTGTTGCCATCAATTGAAAGTACTGAGTCAGTTGCCTTTGCTTGTCTGGCGTGAGATAAGCCATCTGGGCAGTTGTATTTAAGCTGGCACCCAGGAATATTATCTCTTGTGAGGGCACTAGTTTTGACTTCATTTCATTTACTGTGTACCCTAGGCAAATTAGCAATCTTTTTACAAACGCCAGATGCTGTAGAAGAATGTCCTTGCTCTCTGCTTGAATAAGGCAGTCGTCCAAGTATGGGTATATTTGAATTCCTTTTTGTCTGCAAAATGCAATTACTGGTGCCAGGCATTTTGTGAAGACCCTGTGCGCAGTAAATAAGCCAAAGGGCAGTGCAGAGAATTGGTAATGCATTGAACCAGCTATGAATCTGAGGTATCTTCTGTAATTTTGTCTGATAGGGACATGCATGCATGCCTCTTTGAGGTCCAAAGTAACAAGCCAAGCCTTCTTGCCCAGCATGGGAAGAAGTTGCTGAAGAGTCAACATTTTGAATTTCGGAACATCCAGGTAAGTATTTAGAGTAGAAAGGTCCAGTATGGGTCTCCAGGCTCTGTCCTTTCTGGGGACCAGAAAAAGTCTTGAGTAAAATCCTTGTTCCTGTTGTGGCACTTTTTGAATAGCTCTCATGTCCATGAGGGCTGTAATTTGTTTTTGTGCCTCTGCCCATTGATTTGGTGGCAGGTTTGGCATTCCTTTTAGCCTTGGTAGAGTGTGAAAGTGGAACCTGTAACCTTGAGACACAATATTCAGAACCCATTTGTCTTGGGTGATTGTATGCCAATTTTGTGAAAAAAGTACTAGTTTTCCCCCTTAAGGGAGCTTCCAAAAGGTAACTGCTTGGCATCTGAAGGGGGAAGTCATTGGGACTGTTTCCTATAAGGTTGTGACTCGTCTTCCCTTCCTTTTGGGGTTGAAGCACCCCCACTGTCGTGGTCTGTAAGAGCCTTGGGGCTGAGATCTGCCTCTTGGGCATCTGTATCTGCCTCTTTGTGGTCTGTCTGACACTGGAAAGGACCAATTTTTGGAGGGCCAATTTCTGCTAAATCGAGGTGGCTGTACCTGTAAGAAATCCTTCACTGTTTGCATAGATTTTGCCTTATCCTCCATTTTCTTTAATACCTCTTCTGCCTTAACACCAAATAAAATACCCTGCTGTAAAGGAGCATCCAATAATTTTGCCTTAACATGATCAGGTAAAACTTGTTCTTTTAACCAAGCATGCCTTCATATCACAGATCCTGTAACTGCTGCTCTACAAGAAGCCTCTAATGAATCAAAACCACATTGCAGAGTATATTTTCCCACTTGTTCAGCTGCATGCAGTAAATCCTGCAATTTCCTTATAGTCAGGATGTTCTGAACTTGTAAGCATTTTCTGTTTTAACAGAGACATTAAATATTGTTGGTATTTAAGCATGTGAAACTGATGCTGAAAGTCCTCACTGCTAAAGTTGCAGAAGTGTAAACTTTCTTCCCCCATCTGTCTAATGCTCTAAATCCCTGTCAGAGGGGACTGGGTTTTTAGCTGTGGAAGCCTTTACCCCTTTGGGACCCTGGGTAATAGTTTCTGGGTCAGCAACAGGGTTTTTATAAAGAAATTTATGACAGTCAGGGACTCTGTAGTACCTGTCTGGCTTGACTGGAGCAGGGGGTAAAGAATCAGGATTTAAAGTAGATTCAGAGAACACATCATCCACGATATCTAACACTGGCGGAATAGCAAGGGGCCTGTGCTGAGGCAATAAAAAAAAGTCTCTGAGCCTTTTCTTGGATTCTGAGTAATCGTGGCCCTCCCAATGGAAATGCTCCCTCATGGTATGTAAAGTTTCCCCAAAAGAGTAATCCTCAGGAGGAGAGGCTGAAGGAATTGATTCTTCAGCATCAGAGTCCTCATAAGGAGGTAAAGAGTATCCCAGGTCTGAAGAGGAATCAGAAGAAATGGAAACCTGGTCAGAGGAATCATAGTCTGTATCCTGCCTAGGCCTTTTATCTGGAGGGGGATGGGAACCCCTGATCAGAGTAATTAAGTCTTCGGCCATTTTAAGCATCTGTTTTTTAGGCATGGAGGCCTGTCCAGGTGAATACTGTACTTGTTTCTTTGTCTTTAATGGAGTTTTAGACTTGGCTGTAGATTTAATGGTAAGTTGTGAAGGTCTGAAAACACCCTCAGAAGCCGATGCCTGCTCAGCGGCTCCAGACCCATCTGAGGGGTTAGTTTCCGTAGGCCTAGTCTTGCAGAAGTTATTGCTAGGAGCAGAGCTGTTTTCCAAGATCAGAACTTTATATCCGCAGTAGCAACTGGCTCAAAAGGAGGTAAGGTGAGTTTATCCAAGATATAACTGAGGTCCCATGCAAGTATTGGTGTTCTCCTTGGAGACCTTAAGGTTTTGGCTCCTCTGAGGTACTGCCTTAATAAAGGATGAGAAAAGAGTGGTAGCTCTGTATTGTAATGAGCCAAAATGGCAGAGGCATGGATTTTAATTGAAGAAAAAGATAGGCCTTTGTCCAGCATCTCAGTTAAGTATTGCAAAATCTGAGGAATATTTGGGACAGCTGTATCAGTTCCTTGAGCTTGGTTCCAAGCACAAAATCTCTTCCATTTCCCAGCATAGGATTTTCTAGTACTAGGCCTTCTGGCTTCTAAAATGACATCCATCACAGCTTTACTGAGAGGTGTGGTTTGTATGGCTACATTATCCGCCATGCTGCCAGGTTTAGGGTCCTGAGTTGGCTGTGCAGAATCTGATTGTTATGCAGAGTCAGTAGATGAGGTATTTGAGGTAAGGTCCAGGCTGGGCATTGGGACAAGTTCCTTAAGCTCGGATACCAGTACTGGCGTGGCCAGTCTGGGGCAATCAGAATAATTTTTGGCCTCTCCTGTCTGACCTTTAGGAGTACCTTGGGGAGGAGAGGCAGTGGAGGAATGGCATATACTGATAGGTTTGTCCAGTTGAAAGATAAGGCGTCCATTTTCCAAGCTTGTCTGTGATAAGTCCTTGTGAAGAATCTTTTTAGTTGATTGTTGTGAGGGGAGACAAATAGATCTATGTCCGGGCGTCCCCATTTCTTTGTTATCATGCTGAAGACTTGTGGATCCAGGCGCCATTCGTGGGGATCCATGAGGTTTCTGCTTAGTTCGTCTGCCAGAGTATTTTCCTTTCCTGGCAGGAATTGTGCCTGCAGATGAACTTGGTAAGTCAATGCTGTGTCCCATAAAGCCATGGCTAGTCTGCAAAGGGGATAAGAATGACTGCCCCCCTGCTTGTTTATGTACCACATGACCATGGTGTTGTCTGTCTTTATCAGTAGTTGTCCCGGATGAAGTAGGTCCTTGAAAGCTGTCAGGGCATTTTGAACAGCTAGCATCTCTTTTTGATTGATATGTAGATGTTTTTGGTTTGTGGACCAGGTGCCCTGAATGCCTCTCCCTGCCATGTGTGCCCCCCAGGCATAATCTGATGCATCCGTCGTTAGACTCTGCCTGGCTGGGGGTAGTGAGAATGGCTGTCCCTTGTTTTGGTGACAAGCCATTGCCCATCATCGAAACTCCTGTTGCAGGCAGGGAATGAGAGTAATCATTGTTTCCAGGCTGTGGCAATGTTGTGTCCAGACACTTTTTAGGTACCATTGAATTTTCCTCATATGCAGTCTTGCATATGGAATTAGTAAGATGCAGGATGCCATGAAGCCCAAAGCCTGCAGAATTTTTCTTACAGATAACTGGGCCTTTGTTGCCATTTCCTTGAAATAGGTAGTCAGTTGCCTTTGTTTGTCTGGAGTGAGATAAGCCATCTGGGCAGTTGTATTTAAGCTTGCACCCAGGAATATTATCTCTTGAGAGGGTAATAGTTTTGATTTTTTTTTTGTTGATTGTGTACCCTAGGCATGTTAAAAGTCTTTTCACAAACATCAGATGCTGTACTAGAATGTCCTTGTTCTCTGCTTGTATGAGGCAGTCGTCCAAGTAAGGATATATTTGTATTCCTCTTTGTCTGCAGTAAGCAATTACTTGTGCCAGGCACTTTGTGAAGACCCTGGGTGCAGTAGATAAGCCAAAGGGCAGTGCAGAGAATTGGTAATGCTTTGAGCCAGCCTTGAATCTGAGGCATCTTCTGCATGACTGTCTGATTGGGACATGCAGGTATGCCTCTTTTAGACCTAAAGTCACGAGCCAATCCTTGCTGCCCAGCATGGGCAGAAGCTGCTGCAAGGTCAACATCTTGAATTTTGGTATATCCAGGAAAGTGTTTAGAATAGATAGGTCCAGTACTGGTCTCCATGCTTTGTCCTTTCTGGGTACCAAGAACAGTCTTGAGTAAAATCCTTGTCCCTGCTCTTGCTGTGGCACTTGTTGAATAGCCCTCATGTCCATGAGAGTTGCGACTTGTTTTTGAGCCTCTGCCCATTGATTTTTTGGCAGGTCTGGCCAACCGTCTGTCCTTGGCAGGGTATGGAAGTGAAACTTGTAGCCTTGTGACACTATATGTCTAGAACCCATTTGTCCTGGGTTATAATGTGCAAATTTTGAGAAAAAAGTGCTAGTTTTCCCCCTTAGGATGCTGCCAGAAGATAAGTGCTTGGTGCAGGCAGGGGGAAGTCATTGGGACTGTTTCCTGTATGGTTGTGATTTGTCTTCTCCACCTTTGGAGGTAGGGGCACCCCACTGCCTAGACCTGTAGGAACCTTGCGGCTGTGATCTGCCTCTAGGGCGTCTGGATCTGCCCCTTTGAGGTCTGTCTGAGACTGGAAAGGACCAATTCTTTGTAGGCCAGTGTCTGCTAAATCTAGGTGGCTGTACCTCGTAGGGTTACCACCTGTCCCACTTTGCGAGGGACAGTCCCTCTTTGGGCAGTTGTGTCCTGCAAAAAAAAGTGAAAAAATGGCAAATGTCCTGAGATTTTAGGACAAAATTATTTCCTATATTTTATATAATAGTTGCATAAAACAGTTATTCTGCATCTGAAACACCTAAATGTTATAAGAAACAGAATAAGCAACTAAAATGCTACAAGAATAAGCTTTTATTTAGGTAAAGAACTGAAATTCTGTCCTTTGTACTGGCCGTGGGTATGTTTCACCCTGCAAAATCTGACATTTGTACCAAAAATGCCCCACTTTGAGCATTTGAAAAGGTGGCAACCCTATGTACCTGTAAGAAATCCTTGCCCGTTTGCATAGATTTAGCTTTGTCCTCCATTTTCTTTAACACCTCTTCTGCCTTAACACCAAACAAGGTATCATGTTGTAATGGAGCATCTAATAATTTTGCTTTAACATGATCAGGCAGATTTTGTTCCTTTAACCAAGCATGCCTCCTAATGACAGGACCCGTAACAGCGGCCCTGCAGAAGGCCTCCAGAGAATCAAAACCACATTGCACAGTATGCTTTCCAACTTGTTCAGCTGCATGCAATAAATCCTGCATTTATTTGTTTTCTGCATATTCAGAATTTATCATCATTTTCTGTTTAAGCAGTGTCATGATATATTGCTGATATTTGAGCATATGAAACTCGCAATTTAAGGCCCTTATAGCTAAGGTAGCAGATGTGTAAATCTTTTTTCCCCATCTATCCAGTGCCCTAGAATCCCTGTCAGAGGGGGTAGGGTTTTTTGCAGTGGAAGCCTTGACCTGTTTGGGACCCTGAGAAATAGTTTCTGGGTCTGCAGTAGGGTTTTTGAAAAGGAATTTATGAGAGTCAGGGACCCTGTAGTATTTGTCCGGCTTAACAGGAGTTGGCGGTAAGGAGTCAGGGGTCACACTAGACACTGAGAAAACATCATCTACAATGTCTAACACAGGTGGGATAGCTAGAGGACTGTGTTGAGGTAGTAAAAGGAAGTCTCTGAGCCTCTTCTTAGATTCTGAAAAATCTTGGCTCTCCCAGTAGAAGTGCTCCCTCATGGTATGCAAGGTTCCCCCAAAAGAGTAGTCCTCAGGAGGAGAAGCTGAAGGAATTGATTCTTCAGCATCAGAATCCTCATAGGGGGGAAGAGAATATTCCTGATCAGAAGAGGAATCAGAAGAAATGGAAACTTGATCTGAAGATTCATAGTCTGTCTCTTGCCTAGGCCTCTTATCAGGAGGGGGATGGGAACCCCTGATCAAAGTAATTAAGTCTTCGGCCATTTTGAGCATCTGTTTTTTGGGTATGGAGGCCTGTCCATGTGGCTGGTGAACTTGTTTCTTTGCCTTTAAAGGTGTTTAGTCTTTGCCTTTGAAGTCGGTTTAATATATAATTGTTTAGGTCTGAATACACCCTCAGAAGCCGATGCCTGCTCAGCGGCTCCTGATCCATCTGAGGGAATAATCTCCGAGGCTCCAATACCTTGATTTTCCAGCGGCCTGGCAGACTCCACATGGGAGTCAGTAGCGGCCTGCGACTCTAAAGTAGTGGGCATCAGGGGCTGTGAAAGCACCTCACTGAGAACCGGCAAACCGGCGACTTGCTTAGGAGAAGCTTCGTCGTCGGTTTTGGACCTCGGTTGCCTGTCTTTTTCTTTGCGTTTTTTGTGAACTCCGGTAGTCGGATGGCTATCAGACGACATTGTATAATTAAATCTTCACCCAAAATAGCTTAATGCAAAATCGTACCAACTCTTAATAGTGCGTTGGCTAAATCTAGCACAAAACCGACAACTAGAAACGTCGTGGTTAGGGCCTAGGCAAGGAATACAGTAAGAATGAAAGTCCTTATGAGGTATTTGCTTCACACAAAAAATACAATTATTAACCTTTTCTGACATCGGTCTGGAGCAAGAAAAAGGTTTCCCCAACGGGGTACTTAGCTTTTAATGAAGACTTCGGATCTGAAATTCGATTTGAAAATCTCAGGAGTCAGCCGACCGGCACTTGCGAACTGCTTCTGCTTCGGGCACCGCGCAGCAAGAAAGACTGAAGAAAATAGCGTCGGCTGCATCTTTTATACCCCTGATGACCTGACGTCAGGGAAGAGGCGACAGCAACTGATGCAGGACCAAAGACTTTGGAATTCAGGCCGACTGAGGGCAACCTGCCAGCAAGATAACCCAAATGTAATGATTGCAACAGTGAAACACGAAGAACATCATCTATCGTTATGGTAAGTTATTACACAATTAATCTATGTCCTTCTATTCATCTGCTGCAGTATTCTTTACACGAGGGAGAATACTAAAGCTCATGCAGAAAGGGAGGTGGAGTTACGGGAAGAATTTTCCAGGAAACCATTAAGAATGGCCCTGGATCTAGAAATGGAATCTAGCTTGCAGTGTTTGGTAAAAGTGTGGAGTTGGTGTCCAGTCCCTTGAGGAAAGCCCCCGAGGAGGAGACTGCTCTTGAAGAGTGAGCATTGATCGAGCAGGGAAGGCATTTTCCATGGTAGGCATAGCAGAAAGAGATGGATTTGGAAATCCAGCTGTAGATGGTCTGTTTGGATATAGAAGTAATCCCAGAGCCCTAGAGTGGAAAGACACAAATAGCTGGTCTGATTTTCTAAAAGGTTTAGTTTTGTGAAGGTAAAATCTGAGTTGTCTATGCAAATCAAGTGTGTGCAGGAGCCTCTCACTGTTTTGGGGAGAGGGGAAAAAGGTTGGTAAGTGGATGGCCTGGTTTAAGGACAACTCATTAACTACTCTGGGCATGAAGGAAGAGTTGGTGCAAAGTGAAACACTGTCTTTGTAGAAGAGCAAGAAGGGGGGAGAAGCTATCAAGGTCAGGAGCTCGGAGACCCGTCTGGCAGAAGTTATAGCCACCAGGACGACAGTTTTCCAGGTTCATTATTTAAAGGAACTAGAGGAGGCTGGCTCGAAAGGCACTAGGGTCAGTTTCACAAAGTTAAGCTCTGGGGGGCACAGGTCTCCTGGGAGGTCTAATGTGGAGGACGCCTTTGAGAAACTGTTTGGCCTCAAATCTGGAAGGCAAAGGAAGTGAAAGGGGCAGAAATGCAGAAACAGCTGACAAATGTACTCTTATTGAAGAGTAAGCTAGGCCAGCATTGAGCAATTCACACAGATATGAAAGAACCAAAGGGAGAACCACTGTTTGTGGGTCCTGGTGTTTAGCAAGACACCAAACAGAAAATCTCTTCCATTTGGAAAGGTAAGATTTCCTCGTATTGGGTTTCCTGGCTTCCTGCAGGACTTGAAGTATGTCCTCAGAGAAAAGGTGTTTAAAGAGCATCAGGGTTCTATCACCCACAAGGACAGTTGAACAGTTTCCAGGTGTGGGTTGATGAGGGAGCCCTTGTTCTGTGTAAGTCCACTCTGTGAGGTAAAGAATAGTTATGTAAGAACTTACTATAACCACAGATGTTCTTCTCTTCCATGTTGCAGTACTCATAAAGTACAGTTGTGTACACTTACCATAACTGTAGATGTTTGAGTGCATTCACTGTTGCAGTCATCACACTTGGGTTATCTGCCTGCAGGTAAGCCCTCAGTCGGCCCAAATACCAGAGACTTAGTATTTCTGCGTCAGATGCTGTCGCTCCTGGACTGACGTCAGGTCGTCATGGGTATAAAAAACAGGCAGCCAATGCCATTACATCAGTTTTTCTTGCCCCAAATGTCAGGAGCCCCCCAAATAGGGAGCTAGGTTATGGTGGGGAAAACACTGCCAGTAAAAAGTAAATACCAATACCTCAGAAGGGGTTAGTAATAGCCATAGATAGGAGAGAGAGAGAGAGAGAGAAAACCAGGGGGCTGGAGGGAGGGAAACCAGGACTGCAACAGTGAATACACTCGAATATCTACATTTATGTTAAGTGTACACAACTGAACTATGTTCTTTGTGTTTCATGTTTCACTGTTGTAGTCATCACACTTGGGTGGATTCCCAAAGCTGAAGAAGGGTGGAGGCAGTTAAGAAGAGTTAGGGCTGGCTAGTATGCCTTGCAGGACTGCTGTAGCAGATCCTGCCCTGGATTTGGAAAAGATAGGCAGGTGGTAATGCTTAGTGAAGGCGTGTACAGAACTCCAGGTAGCAGCCTCCAGGATGTCCCTGGTAGGGACTCCCCTGAAAAATGCTGTAGAGGTAGATGTTGCCCTAGTGGAATGTGTTCTGACCTCCTTAGGGGTTGGTTTCCCATGGTGCTTGTAGCAGAAATGGATGCAGTGGGCTGTCCATTTGGAAATAGTTTGCTTTGAAATGGCCTTGCCCTCTGCCCCTGTTGCAAAGCTGACTAGTAACTGGTCAGATTTTCTGAAGGGCTTAGTCCTATCAAGGTAGAATCTAAGCTGCCTGTGCAAGTCCAAGGAGTGCAGGATCCTTTCCCCTTTATTTTGAGGATTAGGGAAGAAGGTTGGCAAATGGATGGATTGATTGAGAGCCACACTGGACACCACTTTAGGCATAAAGGAAGGGTTAAGTCCTGAGGGAAACCCTGTCAGTATGGAAAATAATGAAGGGTTCCACAGCCATCAGTGCTTGTAGCTCAGACACTCTTCTAACTGAAGTGATGGCTAGAAGCAAGGCTGTTTTCCAAGAGAGGAATTTTAACTCTGCTGATGCAGCAGGTTCAAAGGGGGGAAGTGTGAGCTTTTCCAGTACAAAGTTAAGGTCACAAGCGGGGGTGGGTGCTCTCCTTGGTGGCCTTAAGTTGTTTGCCCCTCTCAGGAACTGTTTGATAAGTGGGTGCGAGAAGAAAGGTGGCTCAATGTTGTAATGAGCAGAAATGGCTAAAGCATGTATCTTAATGGAGGAGAAGGACAGGCCTTTGTGGAGTAGATCTGCTAAGTAATCCAGGATAAGAGGCAGAGAGGGCAGTGTTGTGCCCTCTCCCTTAGATTGAATCAATGAGCAGAACCTTTTCACTCATCAGCATCGGATTTTCTTGCACTGGGTCTTCTGGCTTCAAGAATGACATCCAGCACCTGTTTGCTTAAGGATGCTGGGGAGAATTCAAGGAATAAGCCAGTAAGCCAGGCTGCAAGATTTAGGGTTTGCAGTTGTGGATGCAGAATCTGTCCCTCCTTCTGAGAGAGGAGGGTTGGATTCTGGTGTAGGTGCCAGGGTGGCACCATTGTCAGGCTGCGCAGGTGTAGGTACCAGTGCTGGTGTGGCCAGTCCCTGGCAATCAGAATTGTCCTTGGTTTGTCCTGTTTTATCTTGAGTAATACTCTTAAAAGGAGGGGTAGAGGGGGAAAGGCATAGATTGAGAGATTTACCCACTGAAAAGATAGGGCATCCACATTCCAGGCCCTGCTGTGAGGATTCCTGGTGTAGAATTTGCTGAGCTGGTGGTTGTAGGGGGAGGCAATGAGATCCACCTCTAGGGTCCCCCATTTCTGGATCCGAAGGTTGAAGGTGCTGTGCTCCAATTGCCACTCATGTGGGTCTAGGAGACTTCTGCTTAAGTCGTCTGCCAGTAAGTTTTGTTTGCCTGGCAGGAATTGAGCTTGCAGATGGACTTGAATGTCCAAGGCCGTGTTCCACAGGACCATGGCTGGCCTGCAGAGTGGGTAGGAATGGGTTCCCCCCTGCTTGTTGATGTACCACATAACTGTGGTGTTGTCTGTTTTTATTAGCAGTTGTCCTGGAAAGATTAGGGATCTGAAAGCTGTCAGGGCATTCTGTACAGCTAGCATCTGTTTTTGGTTGATGTGCAGATGAATTTGACTTGAGCTCCAGTGGCCCTGAATACATATTCTGTCCATGTGTGTCCCCCCAGGCATAGTCTGATGTGTCTGTGGTGAGGGTCTGGGCATGGGGTTGAGTAAATGGCAGTCCCTTGTTGTGGTTGCATGCTTCTGCCCACCACAGGAACTCTGTCCTTATTCAGGGTATGATACGAATGACTGTTTCCGGGTTCTCAGAATGTTAGCACCAAAGACTTTTTCAGTAACATTAGAGTTTCCTCATATGCAGTCTTGTATATGGAATCAGCAGTATATACGAGGCCATGAACCCTAGGGCTTGCAAATAGCTGGGTTTTGAAGGCCATTTGTTTGAAGTAGTCTGTCAGATAGACTTGTTTTTCTGAGGTGAGGAATGCCATCTGGGAAGTTGTATCCAAGCTTGCTCCCAGGAATGCAATCTTTTGACTGGCTACCAGTTTTGATTTATTTTCATTGATGGTGTACCCCCAGGAAGTGAGAAGGTTTTTCACAAATGTCAGGTGCTGCAGCAGCAGCAATTCCTGACTGTCTGCCTGAATCTGGCAGTCATCCAAGTATGGGTAAATCTGGCCATTTCTCTGCCTGCAGTATGCAATGACTGGAGCCAGGCATTTTGTGAATAATCTGGGCGCAGTAAATAAGACAAAAGGAAGTGCAGAGAACTGATAATGTAGAGATCATGCCCTGAAACATAGATACTTCCTGCATGATTCCCTTATGGGGATATGCAGATAGGCTTCTTTTAAGTCTAGGGTGAGTAACCAGGCATCCTTTGGCTAGCATAGGAAGAAGCTGGTGCAGGGTAAGCATTTTGAATTTTGGTACCACCAGGAAGTTGCTGAGAATGGAAAGATCCAGGATTGGGCTCCAAGAAACCTCTTTCCTGGGTACCAGGAAGAGTCTGGAGTAGAATCCTTGACCCCTCTGCTCTACTGGAACTGGCTGGATAGCTCTGATATTGAGCAGGGAAAGTACTTGGTTTTGAGCCTCTGCCCACTGGTTTGGAGGAAGGTCTGGAAACCCGCGTGGGGTTGGCAGTGAATAGAAATAAAATTTGTAACCCTGAGATACAATGTTGAGGACCCACCGGTCCCGAGTGATGGACATCCAGTTTTTTGCATGAAGGGCAAATTTTCCTCCTAAGAGCACAAGCAATTGGGCAGGGCTGGGGAGTGGAGTAAAGAAATCATTGTGAGCTTTTTCCATAAGGAGGTGGCTTACCACTTCCTGGTTTAGGAGTGGGCGCACTCCATTGCTTAGATCTCTGCATACCCTGAGACTGAAGTCTGGGTGGTCTGTTTCCCCTGGGTCTGGTTTGAAAAGGTCTGGAGGGGGCTGGAAAGGACCAGTGTTTGGAAGGGCAATGCCTACTGAATCTAGGGGGTTGCACTTATAAGAATTCTTTAACAGTCTGCATAGACTTAGCTTTTTCTTCCATCTTTTTAAGAACCTCATCTGCTTTGGTGCCAAACAGTCCCTATTCAAAGGAGCGTCTAGTAACTTTGATTTGACATGGTCTGGCAAGGTCTGCTCCTTCAGCCAACATGTCTTCTCAGTACAGAGCCAGTGACAGCTGCCCGGCAAGATGCTTCTAGGCCATCAAAACCACACTGCAAAGTATGCTTGCTGACTTGGCTTGTAGAGTGCATAAGCTCCTCCAATTCTTTATTTTCTGCACAGTCTGAAAAGGTTGCCACTTTTTGTTTAATAAGTTCCATAATATGTTGCTGGTACTTCAGCATGTAAAACTGACAGTTCAATGCCCTAATAGCAAAAGTTGTTGAAGTATATACCTTCTTACTCCATCTGTCCAAAGCTCTGGAATCCCTGTCTGAAGGGGTGGGATTCTTGGCTGTAGTAGCCTTGATACCTGTAGGCCCCTGGGAAATGATCTCTGGGTCAGCAGTAGGATTCTTGAAAAGAAATTTGAGAGTGTCAGGTACTCTGTAGTACCTGTCTGGTTTCCTAGGGGCAGGAGGTAAAGTGTCAGTAGTAAGACTTGATTCTATAAAAACATCATCCACAACATCCAGGACAGGGGGTATTACTAAGGGCCTGTGTTGAGGCAACTCTAGAAATTCTACGAGTCTCTTTTTGGACTGAGGATAGTCTTGGTATTCCCAGTGGAAATGCTCTCGTAAGGTATACAAGGTTTCACCAAAAGAAATATCCTCTGAAGGGGAGGCAGAGGGAATGGATTCCTCTGCATCTGAATCCTCATAAGCAGATAAGGGCATGTCTTCATAATCAGAAATTTCAGAGTCAACGGATTCCTGGTCTGTACAAGCTGAAGGGGACTGGATTCTGTCTCTTAGCAGGGGAAGGCTGACTTCCCCTAATCAGCGTAAAGGTCTTCAGTCATTCTAACCATTTGTTTTTGTGGCATTTGAGCAGGTGCATGCGCTTTGGTCATCAGTTTTCTAAGCGTAGTGTGTACTCTGAGCCTAAGAAACTCGGGAGTTTTGGTTAAAAAAGTTGTTGGTTTGAGTCGAACATCGATTGAGCGAATAACTGACTCAGAAGCCGGTGCCTACTCAGCAGCTCCAGACCTATCCAAGGTAGAGACATCCGCAGATTCCACAGTTGATGAAGAGTCTTGCAGCATACCTGCGAATTCACTGAAGCGGGCATCAGAGGCTGCAAAAGCACCTCACTGAATACCGGCGGACTGGCAACTAGCTTAACAGAAGCGTCGGCAGCAGTTTTGGACCTATACAGCCTGTCTTTACGTTTTTTCGGAATATCGGTAGTCGGATGACTTACTGAAGCCGTTTCAGAATATGGAGAAAAAGAGTGAAAGAATTTAGCAACAGAGAGAGCCCAATGATAAATGGTCCGGGCGTTAAATAAGGCACAAAACCGACAGCGAAGGACGTCGTGGTCTGGGCCTAAACAGGTGACGCAGTAAGAATGAAAATCTCTGTGAGGCATTTGCTTTCCACAAGCAATGTAATTAACTTTTTCTGACATCAGTTAGAGCAAAAAAAATGGATCCCCAACGGGGTACTTAGCTTTAGAAGACTTCAGGATTATTACATCCGTAAACGAAAATTCAGGTAGCAGCCGAACGGCATTTGAGAACTGCTTCTGCTTCGGGCTCCTCAGCAAGAAAGACTGATGTAATGGCATCGGCTGCCTGTTTTTATACCCATGACGACCTGACGTCAGTCCTGGAGCGACAGCATCCGACACAGAAATACTAAGTCTCTGGTATTCGGGCCAGCTGAGGGCTACCTGCAGGCAGATAACCCAAGTGTGATGACTGCAACAGTGAAACACGAAGAACATCAGTAGGGAGGTCACTGCCTGGAGCACCAGACATCTGGCCAGTATACCAAAGTCTTTGGATAAGGGGTATGTGCGATGTTGCATGTCAGAGCCATAAACCAACATTAGCTATACATGTTACGTCTGCACATACCCAACTCAGAACTGACTGCCGCATACAGTAGTACTCTTGGCAGGCTAGAAGAAAAGAAGCTTTCCAGATCCACACATACCACCAGTCAAAGTAGTATCCAAGCTGTAGAGCTATATTACAGCTCTTATACTCTCCTTAGGAATACAAAAAAACAAAAAAGGGGGTGGGGGGACTGAATACTGCAACATGGAAGAAGGAACATCTATGGTTATGGTAAGTTCTTGCGCAACTATTCTATGTCCTTCTATTCTCATGTTGCAGCACTCATAACAGTAGGGAGAATACCAAAGCTTTAGGTAGCAGCCTTGGAAGTAGGTTTGCAGACAGAGTCAATAAGACCCTGCAAAACTGACCTGGCAAACCTAGCCCTGGCTCTAGAAATCAAGTCTAACTTATAATGTTTGGTAAAAGTATGTACAGAAGACCAGGTGGCTGCTTCCAGAATGGAAGCATAGTCAATGCCCCTGAAAAAAGCTGCCAAAGAGGCAGCTGCTCTAGCAGAATGGGCTTTCACATTGGAGTTCAATTCTTTTCCATGAAAGGAATAGCAAAATGAGACAGCCATAGAAATCCATGGGGTAACTGTCTGTTTTGACACTGCTTTTGCCCAGAGCTCTACGGTGAAAGGAGACAAAAAGCTAGTCAGACTTTCTAAAGGATTTGGGTCTTTTCCAGATAATACTACCTCAGTTGTCTATGAACATCCAGGGAATGCAAAGTCCTTTCTGAGGAGTTATGAGGCCAAGGGAAAAAAACAGGTAGATTAATGGCCTGATTCAAGGAGAGCTCATTAACCACCTTACGCATGAAGGAAGGATTGGTCCTGAGGGAGACCCTATCTCTATGGAAGATAAGGTATGGAGGAGTGAACATAAGGGCTTGGATTTCAGAGACCCTCCTGGCAGAAGTAAGGGCCACCAGCAAAACTGTTTTCCAAGTACATAACTTAAGAGATGCTGAATGGGCTGGTTCAAAGGGAGGTAATGAGTTTTTCCAGCACAAAATTAAGATCCCCGGATGGAGGAAAAGGCTTACGAGGAGGTCTGATATGGAGGACCCCTTTTAAGAACAGTTTTACTTCTAGCCTGGATGCCAAAGTGGGTATTAAAGGGAGGGGAGATGACTGACAAATGCACGTTTATAGAAGAGTATGTCAGCCCTGAATGTAGCAGCTCACATAAATAAGAAAGGACCATAGGTACTGGAGCAAGTAATGGGTCCTGTTTGTTCTTGAGACACCACCTGGAGAATCTTTTCCGATTAGATAAGTAATTTCTCCTGGTACTAGGTTTCCTGGCCTCCTGCAGGAAATTGAGTACATCCTCTCAATACAAGTATCTAAAGGGGATCAAAATTCTATCACCCATAAAGTCTGAGGTAGAGCACCTAAGGGTGGATGAGGGATCCTCTATCTTGTGCGAGTAGATCGAATCGGCGAGGTAACCTGTGGTAATTGCCCTTGGCTAATAGAAATAGTAGGGGAAACCAATGCTGTCTTGGCCGAAAGGGGGTCACCAGCAGGATTTTTGGCTTGTTGCACTGAATTTTCAAAAGGACTTTTTGAATCAGTGTGAAGGGGAGAAGGCATAAAGAAAAATCCCTGCCCATGAAAAAGAGAAGGTGTCCACCTTCCAAGCCTGTGGATGCGGAGTTCTCATGCAAAACAGATGCATCTGTCTGTTCTGGGAGGAGGCAAACAGATCTGCCTGTGGAATACCCCACCTGTGAATAAGACCCAAAAACACCTCCCTGTGAAGCATGCATTCGTGAGAGGGTGCTATGGTTCTGCTGAGGGTGTCTCCCCCATCACATTCTCTGCTGAGGGAATGTATACAGCTTGCAGGTGTATGTGAAGTTTCACCACTAGTGACTAAATCTGAATTGCCAAGGTGCAGAGTAGATAAGACCTTGTCCCTCCCTGCTTGTCGACATACCACAGAATAGTCATATTGTCTGTGACTACCTTCAAGGTGCCTGGCAGCAGAATCTGTTGGAAGGCCTGTAGTGCCAAGAGAAGGGCCCTCAGTTCCTTTATATTGACGTGGTCCCTATTTCTCTGGGTGGACCACTCCTCCTGAACTTTGTTCTGGCTGTTGCTGCTGTCCAGAATGGCTCCCCAACCCAGATCTGATGCATCTGTGTAGAGGTGTTGTGTATGAGGAGGGATTTGCAGGGGTACCCCCTGACTGAGGGTGATGTATGAAATTTACCATAACAGTTCCTTTTTCAAGAATGGGAGAAAAGGGAGTGTAACATCCAGAGGATGGGTGTGTTGGCTCCACAAATTCCTCAAGGCCCACTGGAATTTCCTCATATGCAACCTAGCAAAGGGAAGCATGGGAATCAAGGAGGCCATGTAACCCAGGACCCTCAGAAATTCCCTGGCTGAGATGGCTAGGGAGAGGAGAGAAAGACTGAAAGTAGTGGGTGAGGGTTTCCACCTTCTGGCAGGTGATAAAGGCTGACATCATGTCTGTCCTTATCCAGTACCCCAAGAAGACAAGGTCTTGACTTGGTGTCATTTGAGATTTTTGTTGATTCACTGTGAAACCTAGGTCCTCCAAGATCTTGCACACCATATGTAAGTGATGATGGGTTAGGCAGTGAGACTCCTGGTGCATGATTAGCAGGTCGTCTAGGTAGGGGTAGATTTGTATGCCCTGAATTCTTCAATGGGCTTTAACTGGGGCTAGACACTCTGTGAATACTCTTGGGGCTGTAGAGAGTCCAAACGGCAATGCAGAAAACTGAAAATGTAAAGGACCCACTGAGAAACATAGGAATTTCCTGTAGTTGTGGTGAATGGGGATGTGAAGGTAAACATCCTTCAGATCCAGGGATGCCATAAAGGCTTGGTGATGGATAAGAGTTAAGAGATGTTGTAAGGTAAGCATCTTGAAGGTAGGCACCTTGCGATATTGATTGAGGAGGGACAAACTCAGAATTGGTCTCCAAGGACCATCCTTTCTTGGGACCAGAAACATTCTGGAATAAAATCTTTTGGCTGTCTGATCCCGAGAGACATGTTCTATTGTGCCCTGAGATAGAAGCTGATCCAGAATTGGAGGAAAAAGGTGAAGCTGATTTGATGGAGGTTGAGAGGTCCCCCAGAAGGAGAGAACTGCCCACCAAGTCATGAAGTAACCACTTTGTATGGCAGAAAGGACCCAAGTCTCTGAAGTGATTTTCTGCCAGGAAGGTAAGGAAAGAGTTAGACGGAGGGACAGGGGAGTGGATCTGGGCAAGGAATTTGAGTCACAGTGGAGGAGCTCTGTCCGGGTCAGGCTGTCTCCGAAAGGAAGTAGGGGTTGAGATGGTGGAGGGTCTATGACTGGTTTGCTTCCTAGGGTGTCTCCATCCTTTAGACTGGGCTGCAGTAGAATGGGAGAACTGCCTCCTTACAAAATTGGTCTTTTGTGGGTAGTTCCTGTGGTATCTAAGAATGTGTGAGATGAGCGAATGTTTCAAATTTTGCAGCTCTTTGCCCTTTTCTTGGAGGGATTTAAGGAGCTGAGGTGAAGCGGTGCCAAACATGGCATTATTATCCAGTGGTGCATCAAGTAACTTGGCCAGTAAATGCATAGGTAGAGGCTGGAATGTTAGCCAGGAATACCTTCTCAGGACAGAGCCAGATGTTGCAGACTTGGATGATGCTTCTACAGCATCATAGCTGCATTTGATAGAATGCCTGGTCACCTGAGAGGCAGTAGAGAGCAGGGCAGCTAGCTGAGACTTGGCAGGAAAATATGGCACATCAGACATTAGAGGAGTAGCCCTAGACAAGGAATCTAGGACAACTCTAGCTATGTGAATTTGATGATTAATTAATAGCACTAATAGCCAGGGTGGAAGAAGTATACATTTTCTTCCTCTATCTGTCCATGAACTTGCTACTTTTATCTGCTGGGGAATAGAGAAGTAGTAACTGCCTGGAGGATTTGTCGGCTGACACAGCAAAAACTGCAGGATCTGCAGGAGGATTCTTGAACAGGAATTGTGCCTGTTGGTGTACCTTGTAAAATCTATCAGGTCGTTTAGAAACTGGAGGCTAAGAGTCTGGGGCCTGAGAGGCAACCTGAAAGCAAAGGAGGAACTGCAGGTGGAGAAGGGTGGTCCATCAGCAGAAGTTCAAAGCACCTCTTTTTTGTCTCAAACACATCAGAGACCTCCCATTTAAAATGCTGTCTCATCAATGTAATGGTATCCCCAAAAGAAAATTCTTCCCCAGGAGAGTCAGGGCTAAGAGTCTTCAAGGGTAGCAAAGTCCTTTGGGGACTCAATTTGGGAACTATAAGTCAAGGAGTCATCTGAGGAAGAGGGTTCTTCCTCAGACTCTTCCAAGGGCTGCACAGGGGACTGAACTGGCTGGGGATCCTGACACGGAAGGGCCTGGAAGGCTCTGAACAAATTCTGTGAGAAGGCTTCCCATCCAGGTGTAGATTCTGTAGTTCTGTGCTTTTCTTTTTTTCTTTTTTAAAGAAACAGGAGTAATATCTATCTGGGAGCCATCGGGGTGGAGGGTAAACGGGCAGTAGGCCCCTCCATCATGAGCCTTCGTCCCCCTCACCATCAGGGCCTGATGGCTGAACAACCTCAGTGGACGTACTCTGGATTTCCGCTGAACCGGCTTCCGCCATGGTCCCCAGGTTCAATGGTAAGTCCGATGTGACTCTGGGCTATCATCCACCTCGAGAGTCTCACCAAACTCCTGAGGTGCAGCATGGGCATTGGGCCTAGTTTTTCTGGCCTTCTTCCGAGGCGGCTCCTCGGAGGTACCTACCCCACACTCCATACCCAATGCCAAAAGCCTCTGATTCTCTAAATATATATTTAAAGCAGCCCGACTTCTCAAAGGACTGGCTGATGTCAAGACTTGTAGTCATTGCCTGCCCCTAAGAAAAAGAAATGCTCATCGTGCTAGTGTGGAATCTGTCTTCCACAAGCACACTTTCCCTTCCTAGCTGACATGTACATTTGGAATACAAGAAAAAAGGTATAATCAAAAATCTCAAAAGGGTACTTAGCTTGAAATGTGGACAGCCAAAGGCAACTGAACAACCAGATTCCACGAGTTGGCGATTGTAAGTCTGTTGACCACTGCGGAAGAGAAGTTTCAAGTTGGGTACATACAGACATCACATATATATAGCAGACATAAGTTTATGGCTCTGACATGCAACGGTCGCAAATACCCCTTATCCAAAGACTTTGGTATACTGCCCAGATGTCCGGTGCTGCAGGCAGTGACCTCCCTTACTGTTATGAATACGGCAACATGAGAATAGATGGACATCTTGTGACGACTGCCCTTGGGTAGGTGCAGAGAAAGGGGGAATCAGTGCTGTCTTGGTCAATAGGGAATCACCAGCAAGATTTTTGGTCTGCCCTGTTGAATCTTCAGCAGGACTTTCGGAATGAGTGGTAGGGGTGGGACTGCAAAGAGAAACTTCTCCTTCCATGAAATTGATAGGGTGTCCGCTTTCGATGCTCGAGTATGTGGTTCTCTGACACAACATTTTGGAAGTTGTTTGTTCAGAGGGGAGGCAACCAAGTCTATTTGAGGAATACCCCACTGGTGGACTATCTCCAGGAACACATCCTTGTGAAGCATCCATTCGTGGGTCTGTGTTGTGGATCTGCTCATAGTGTCTGCCACAGAGTTCTGGTTGGATGGGATGTAGACCGCCTGTAGAAAAATCTGAAGTTGGTGTGCTAGTTCCTAAACTTGTAAGGCTAACCTGCACAGCACAGGAGGTAGGATCTTGCCCCCCCCCCCTTGCTTGTTTACATACCACAGAACAGTCATATTGTCTGTGTAGATCCACAGCTGTCCTAGCCTGAGGAGGGGCTGGAAGGTCTGAATAGCTAAGATCAATGCCTTCATCTCCTTCACATTTATGTGGTCCTTTCCCTGAGAGGGGGTCCACTGTCCTTGAACAGTGTGTAAACTCACAGCTGCTCCCCAACCTGTATCTGAAGCATCTGTGTACAGGTCATGAGTTGGAGGCAATGGATAAACTGGGAGTCCTGGGTTTATGGACATTTGCTGTATCCACCACTGGAGCTCCTTCTTGAGGCAAGGTAGCAGTTGGATAGAAAATTCCAGTGGGTGGGCATGTTGTGTCCACACAGATTTTAGGAAACACTGAAATTTCCTCATGTGGAGCCTTGCCAGAAGTAGAATAGGGATGGTGGAGGCCATCAGTCCTAGGATTATGAGAAACTGTCTTGCTGACAACTGGTTTAGGGGAAGGGTCTCTGAAAAGGTTTGACAGAGCTTCTGAGCCTTTTGGAGTGGGAGAGACGCTATCAGTTTGTCTGTTTGGAATATGGACCCCAGAAAGATATGATCTTGAGATGGGACAAGGGTAGAATTGTTGACGCTGATTGTGAATCTTAGGCGTTGCAGGATGGCAATGGTTGAGTGGAGGTTGCTCACCAGTTCCTATGGGGTGTTGGCCTGTAACAGGAGGTCATTCAGATAAGGGATGCCTTGGAGTCTGCAGAATGAAACTACTGCAGCTAAACATTTTGTGAAAACTCTTGGAGTTGTAGAAAGACCAAAAGGCAAGGTAGAGAATTGAAAGTGCCAGAATCCCACAGAGAAATATAGAAATTTCCTGAATTTGGGATGAATGGGAATATGTAGGTAGGCATCTTTGACGTCTATGGATGTCAGAATGGCACGTGGGAGGATCAGAGGAAACAGTGTCTGAAGAATTAGCATTTTCAAAAAAGGTACCTTTAGAAAGGTGTCGAGAAAAGAAAGGTCTAGGATGGGTCTCCATGGCACTTCCTTTCTGGGAACCAGAAACGTGAGAATAGAAACCTGTTCCGTTTTAGGCTGTGGGCACTGGTTGTATTGCACCCTGTTTTAACAGGTTTTCCAATGCCTGGGGGAAAAGAGGTACCTGAACTGCTAGAGGTTGAGGAATACCCCTGAAGGGAGGCACAGTGTGCCAAATCATAAACTATCTGTGCTTGATGATGCTTGGGACCCAGATGTCTTGAGTTATGGATTCCCAGGCAGGAAGGGACAGGGATAGGCATATGGAGAGGGGGGTATTGAAGGTAGTCCTGAGGAGTCAGGAGAAAGAGCCTGTTCTATCAGGAAAGGGCTGCTTCGCCACATGAGGAGCAGCTGAATATGCTGAGAAGTGATGCAGTTTCTTGTTCCCCTTGGAGGGCTTGGGTTGGAGGGTCCAGGATTGCCTGCAGACAAAAACCTGTTTCCCAGCATAGTTCCTGTGAAAATTTGGGACTGGCGAGACCAGAATATTAAGGTTTTTTTAATTCCTTGCTCTTTTCCTGCAGGGACTTGAAAAGCTCAGCAGATGGTTTACCAAATAAGGCTGTGTTGTCAAGGGAAGCATCCATAAACTTCACCTTGATGTCCTTAGGAAGGGGTTGAAACCTCCTCAACCAGGCAAACCTTCTTAATGCTGAGGAAGAAGCTGCAGCTCTGGAGGTAGCCTCAACTGCATTGTAGCTGCATTTGATAGAGTGTCGGGGCCACCTGAGAGGATGCAGCAAGAAGGGAAGATGCCAAGGCTTTATTCTCTGAATCTGGCATGCCAGATACTATTTTGGACAAATGAACTATGAGTTCCATGGAATCATTAATAATGTGGGTTTGGTAATTCAATGCCCTGAAGGCTAAAGTTGCTGAGGTGTAGATTTTCTTCCCCAACCTATTGAGTTGGTATTTCCCCACCCATTCACTAAACATTTCGTCACTGATGGTTTTCACTAGGGCACAGGGATATTTTCTCTTCAAAAACATATTGTCTAGTTTTCTCCTTTCAATATCAAACAATTTTCTGTCCAATATCATCCTTACCAATCTAACAAATTGGCCTTTCACCAAACTCCTCTTTTGTGTAAGGGGGTGGACACTGTTGTAGTGCAAATATCCATTGAAAAAGGTAAGCTTTCTGTAGATATTGGAGGAAAAAACCTTCAGGATTCTTTGTGAGGGCGATGTCCAAATAGTTTATCTGGTGTGGGTCACATTGGTAAGTGAATAGATATAATTTTTCTGTATATGTATTTTTTTTGCATATTTTAACAGTACGTCCTTTTAAACAGAAATCTGAGGGTTTTTTTTCAGAAACATTGGCAGATTCATCTGCCTTTAAGATGAGAACATTTAATTGGATCTTACTAATTGGTTTGCTATAAAAACGCTTATGTTACTGTTCTCTTTCATTCTGATGAAGTCTACTCCTGAAGACGAAGAGCCAATTGTGCGGTTTTCAGCTTAAATAAATTTGAATTTTGATGGTTAATAAAACTGGTATACAGTTTCCCTTCTGGAGTTAAACCCCGCTCCAAGCTGGATTTGCGTCAACAGTTTCCCAAAGACCCATGGCTAGGCAACAAACAGGGTATAACTGAGTCTCCCCACTTGTTTATGTACCACATAACTGCAGCACTGTCTGTCTTTACTAGGAGTACACTTGGTTTCCAAAGGTCTTTGAAAGTGAACAGGCCTTTTTGGATTGCCAGCAGTTCTTTTAGGTTGATGTGTTTGCTTTTGAACTGGGAGTCCCATCTGCCCTATGTTTGAAAGTTCTTGTAGTGAGCCACCGAGGCTATGTCCAAGGCATCTTTGGTCAAGGTTAGGCTCTGAGGAATTACCCTGAAGGGAGGACCAGACAGAGGGGAGAAGGCTAGGGCCCACCAGGCACACTTTTTCCTGAGACAAGGTAGAAGCTTAACCTTGAAGCTGACAGACTGGAAGAGCTGGCACCACACATTTCTGAGGTACCATCATAACTTCTTCATAAGGAGAATGGCAAGAAAGATGAGGATGCAAGTGGCCATGTAACCCAAGGCTCCAAGGAACTTTCTGGCATTGGTGTGTTTCCTGTGCAGAGGTTTTTGAAAATATTGTGTTAGAAAGGTTACCTTCTCTGGAGGAAGGAAAGTTTTTGAAGGAAGGAGTCCAAGAAAGTCCCCAGAAGCACAATCCTTTTTGTGGGGATAGTGCAAAATTTTGGATACTGATAGTGAACCCCTGGTAGGCTAGGATTTTTTGGTTATAAAGCAAATCCACTTTGAGTTTTTATAGATTTGAGGCTTAAATGAGGCAGTAGTCTATGGAAGGATAAATCTGAATGCCCTTTGACATGGAGAAGACTATCGCTGGGGCCAGGCATTTTGTGAATACCCTGGGTACAGTAGACAAGCCAAACGGAAGAGCACAAAACTGATAATGCTTCACATTAGCTCTGAAACGTAAATACTTCCTGTGAGCTTTTTCTACAGGAATGTGGAGGTATGCTTCTTTTAGATCTAGGGTAACCATGTAGGCACTGGGAAAAATCAAGGTTAGCAATTTTTGAAGGGTACGTTTGTTGAACTCTGATACCTGCAAGAATCTGTTGACCTTTGACATGTCCAGGATAGGTCATCAGGTACAGTCTTTTACTGGTCTAGAAAGAGCCTGGAGTAAAAACCCTTTCCTTCTAATCTTCTGTGTATCAGTAACACAGAAAGTACAGTTGTGTGCACTTACCATAGATGTAGATGTTCGAATGTATTCACTGTTGCAGTCATCACATTTGGGTTATCTGCTTGCAGTAGCCCTCAGTCGGACTGATTATCAAAGTCTTGGGTCCTGTGTCAGTTGCTGTCTCATCTTGCATGACGTCCGGTAGTCAGGGGTATAAAGCATGCAGCTGACGCCATTACATCAGTTTGTCTTGACCAAGATGTCAGGTGCCCCCATAATGGGAAGCAATTATATATACAAGGTTACACCTCCAACAAAAAAGCGAATACACCAAAAAGTTTTAAGCATAGTAAGCAAGAATAGAGGTACAGCCAATAGAAGTCAGGGGGCTGGATGGAGGGTAACTAGGACTGCAACAATGAATACACTAGAACATCTACACTTATGGTAAGTATATACAACTGTACTATGCTCTTTGTGTTTCACTACTGCAGTCATCACATTTGGGTAGATTCCCAAAGCTAAGGATGGGAGGAGGAAATTAGCATTAGGACTAGTTATAAAGCCCTGCAAGACTGCAGTGGCAAAGCCAGCTCTGGATTTAGAGAAAATTGGCAAATGGTAATGCTTGGTGAAGATATGTACAGAACTCCAGGTAGCAGCTTCTAGGATGTCCCTGGTATGGTACACCTCTGAGAAAGGCTGTAGAGGTAGATGCAGCCCTGGTTGAATGTGGTCTAATCCCCCGTGGGTAAGGTTTTCCAAGCGCTTATAGCAGAAATGAATGCAATGGCCTATCCATTTAGAAATGGTTTGCTTTGAAATGGCCTTCCCCTCTGCCCCTGCAGCAAATGCAACCAGCAGCTGTTCAGATTTCCTGAGAGGTTTAGTCCTGTCCAAATAAAATCTAAGCTGTCTGCGCACATCTAAGGAGTGCAGTATTCATTCCCCTTTGTTCTGTGGATTAGAAAAAAAAAAGGTTGGCAAATGAATGGACTGATTAAAGGCCACACTGGATACCACTTTGGGCATGAAGGAGGGATTGGTCCTGAGGGACACCCTGTCTGCATGAAAAATGATGAAAGGCTCCACTGCCATGAGGGCCTGTAATTCAGACACCCTTCTTGCTGAAGTGATGGCTAAAAGGAAGGCTGTTTTCCAAGAAAAGAATTTCAACTCTACATTTGCATCTGGCTCAAAAGGAGGTAGAGTGAGTTTTTCCAATACAAAGTTAAGGTCCCGGGCTGGTGTAGGGGCTCTCCTGGGTGGTCTTAAGTTTTTGGCCCCTCTTAGGAACTGCTTCAACAGTGAAAGAGAGAAGAGGGGTGGTTCTGTGTTATAATGAGCTGAAATGGCTGGGGCATGAATTTTGATGGAGGAAAGTATTGAAGAATCTGAGGTAAATTGGGCACTGCTATGCCCATCCCCTGAGTTTGGTTCCAGGAACAGAATCTTTTCCATTTTTCAGCATAGGATTTTCTAGTACTAGGCCACTTTGCCTCCAGAATGACATCCAACACTTGCTTACTGAGGGATGGTAATAGAGAGATCAGGTAATTAGCCAGGCTGCCAGGTTCAGGGTTTGAAGCTGTGGGTGCAGAATCTGGCCCTCCTGCTGGGACAGCAGGGCAGGGGTCTGAGGCAGGTTCCATGGTGCCAGCAGTGACACTGCGCAAAAGGGGGTACCAGTGTTGGCGTGGCCAGTCTGGTGCAATCAGTATTGTCCTTCGTTTGTCCTGTCTGATCTTTAGTAGTACCTTGGAGAGGAGAGGCAGAGGGGGAAAGGCATAAACCTATTTTCCAGGTGAAGCACAGGGTATCCACTTTCCAAGCTTGTTTGTGGCGAGTCCTTGTGCAGAATTTTTCCAACTGGTAGTTCTGGGGGGAGGCAAACAGGTCTATATCTGGGCTCCTCCATTTGTTTCTCAACATGTTGAATATCTTTGGTTCCAATTTCCACTCGTGTGGGTCCATGAGATTTCTGCTTAGTTCGTCTGCCAGTGTATTTAGCTTTCCTGGCAGGAATTGAGCCTGTAGGTACACTTGGTAGCTCAAGGCTGTGTTCCCCAGAGCCATGGCTAGTCTGCATGGAGGGTATGAGTAGGTTCCCCCCTGCTTGTTTATGTACCACATAACAGTGGTGTTGTCCGTCTTTACCATTAATTGTCCTGGAAGAATGTGGTCCTTGAAGGCTGTCAGAGCATTCTGTACAGCTAACATTTCTTTTTGATTGATATGCAGGTCTATTTGACTTGGGTTCCATTTGCCCTGAATGCACTTCCCTGCCAAGTGAGCCGCCCATGCATAGTCTGATGCGTCTGTTGCTAGGGTTTGGGTGGCAGGGGGTAGAGTGAATGGTAGTCCCTTGTTTTGGTGGCAAGACTCTGCCCACCAAAGGAACTCGATCTGTAGACAAGGTAATGATAGGAATCATTGCTTCTAGATCCTGAGAATGTTGCCACCATAGCCTTTTTAGATACCATTGTAGTTTCCTCATATACAGCCTTGCATATGGAATTAGGAGAATGCAGGAGGCCATGAACCCCAGGGCTTGCAGTATTTTCCTTGCAGATAGCTGGGTCTTTGCGGCCAGTAGTTTTAAATAGGCTGTCAAATGAACTTTTCTCTGGCATGAAGAAAGCCATCTGGGAAGTTGTGTTCAAGCTTGCTCCCAGGAATACAATTTGTTGGCAGGGTACAAGACGTAATTTATTTTCGTTTATGGTGTACCCCAGAGAAGTTAGCAATTTCTGTACAAACGCCAAATGATTCAATAGTATGTCCTGGCTTTCTGCCTGAATTAGAAAATCATCCAGGTATGGACATATTTGGATATTTCTTTGCCTGCAAAATGCAATGACTGGAGCTAGGCACTTTGTGAACACTCTGGGCGCAGTAGATAAAGCCAAAGGGCAGTGCAGAGAACTGACAGTGCATGTAGCCTGCTCTGTATTGTAGGTATTTTCTGCAAGATTCCCCGATTGGGATGTGCAGGTAGGCTTCCTTTAAATCCAGTGTTGCCAACCAGGCATCCTTGCCTAGCATAGGAAGTAGCTGGTGAAGGGTTAGCATCTTGAATGTTGGGATCAACAAAAATGTTTTTAGGAAAGAGAGGTACAGGATAGGACGCCAGGAGTTGTCTTTTCTGGGCACCAGGAAAAGTCTTGAGTATAAACCTTGCCCATTTTCCTCTTCTGGAACAGGTTGAATAGCCCTGATGCTTAAGAGAGAGAATTTGCTTTTGAGCCTCTACCCACTGATTTGGGGTTAGATCTGGCCAACCGTTTGGGGTTGGTAAGGAGTGAAAGTGGAATGTGTATCCTTGGGAAACTATACTTAAAACCCATTTGTCCTGGGTAGTGAGTTCCCAATTTTTTGCCTACAGGGCAATTTTTCCCCTAAAGGAACAGTCAGTTGTGCAGGGCTTGGAAGATTTAAAGTTAAGTCATTGAGACAGTTTACCATAGGGGGGAGTCTTACCACTCCCTGCTTTGGAAGTGAGAGCCCCCCGCTGCTTAGCCCTGTGAGTACCTTGGGACTGAAGCCTGGGTGTTCTGCTGGTTCTGGGTTTGGACTGAAGGTCTGGAAGAGGCAGGAAAGGACCAATTTTTAGAGGGCCAATGCCTACTAAATCTGGGAGGCTATACTTGCAGGAAATCTTTAACAGTTTGCATAGATTTAGCTTTTTCCTCCATCTTTTTAAAAACAACTTCTGCTTTGTTGCCAAACAGGCAGTCTTGGTTTAAGGGAGCATCCAGCAATTTAGCTTTAACATGATATAGCAAAGATTGCTCCTTAAGCCAAGCATGCCTTCTAAATACAGACCCAGTGACAGCAGCCCTGCAAGATGCCTCTAGTGGATCAAAACCACATTGCAAAGTATGTTTTCCAACTTGTTCAGCAGAATGCATTAAATCTTGTAAATCTTTATTTTCAGCAGTCAGGAATCAAAATCATTTTCTGTTTAAGCAATCCAATAATATGCTGCTGATACTTTAACATATGAAACCGGCAGTTTAAGGCCCTAATGGCCAAGGTTGCAGAAGTGCATACCTTCTTACCCCATTTATCCAGCGCCTGGAATCTCTATCAGAGGAGGTAGGATTTTTTGGCAGTAGTAGCCTTAATGCCCTTGGGTCCCTGTGAAATGGTCTCAGGATCCGCAGTAGGATTTTTAAAGAGGAACTTGTGAGTATCAGGAACCCTGAAATATCTATCAGGTTTTCTGGGAGTAAGAGGTAAAGAGTCAGGGGCCAAGCTAGATTCCGAAAAGGCATCATCAACAATGTCCAGTACAGGGGGGGATAGCTAAAGGCCTGTGTTGGGGCAGGAGTAAGAAATCCCTAAGCCTCTTTTTAGAGTCAGAGTAATCCTGGCTTTCCCAGCAAAAATGCTCTCTATGAGTATGCAAGGTTTCACCCAAAGAGAAATCCTCTGTAGAGAAAGCAGAGGGAATAGAGTCCTCAGTATCAGAATCCTTCTAGGTAAATAAGGGTAAGTCCTGGTCATCAGAGGAAACACAAATTTCAGAGTCCTGATCAGAAGAATCATAAGGAAACTCAGTCCTAGGTCTCTTAGAGGGGGAAGGGTGGCTTCCCCTGATTAGAGTAATAAGGTCTTCAGCCATTCTTATCATTTGTTTTTTAGGCACAGAGGCCTGACCATGCGGTCTGGGCATCGGTTTTCTAGGCATGGATCAAATTTTAGGCCTTGAAGAAGAAGATGGCATCTGTTTAATATTCAAGCCAGTACGCTTGAATACACCCTGCGAAGCTGGTGCCTGCACAGCGGCTCCGGACCCATCCAAGGTAGAGACATCCACAGGTTCCACAGTTTAAGCATCTCGAGGCATACTGGACTCCGAATGGGTCTCAGTAGAGGCCTGCGAATCTGAAGTAGCGGGTATCAGGGGCTGCAAAAGCACCTCACTAAGTACCAGCGAACTGGCGACTAGCCTAGGAGAAGCATCGTCTGCAGGTTTGGACCTATGTGGTCTGTCTCTGTCTATCTTTGCGTTTTTTTGGAATGTCGGTAGTCGGGTGGCTTACCGAAGCTATACCTGGATAACTGAACAGAGTACCAAAATATTTAAAAGCGTACATAAACCGACGATGAATAGTTCATTGTTTAAAAAAGGCACAAAACCGACAGCGAGGTACGTCGTGGTCAGGGCCTATGCAAGGAATGCAGTACGAATTAAAATGTTTATGAGGTATTTTCTTTCCACAAGAAATACAATTATTAACTTTTACTGACATCGGTTTAGAGCAAGAAAAAGTTTCCCCAATGGGGTACTTAGCTTAGTTGAAGACTTCGGTTCTGAAACTCGAAAATGAAAATTTCAGGAGTCGGCCGACCGGCACTTGCGAACTGCTTCTGCTTCGGGCACCACACGGCAAGAAAGACTGATGTAATGGCATCAGCTGCATGCTTTATACCCCAGACTACCTGACGTCATGGAAGATGAGACAGCAACCAATGCAGGACCCAAGACTCTGATAATCAGGCTGACTGAGGGCTACTGCAAGCAGATAACCCAAATGTGATGACTGCAACAGTGAAACATGAAGAACATCCTTGGATACACAGTAGCTGAATTTGTTTTATGTCCTCTGTCTTTTCATGTGGTGTGATATCTGGGAAGCCTGAGTGAGGCAGAGGTTGTTTGAACTGAAATTTGTAGCCTCTTTTTATGATTTTTAATACCCACTGATCCCTGGTCATGAGTGTCCAATTTTTTTTTTAAGAAGAGGGACATCCGTCCTCATAGTATGTGGATGGGGGGGGGGGGTAGGTTGGCTGGGAGTGGGACATGAAGGATTGAGAGACGCATGTGTGATTCATGGTTCCTCCCTGCTGGGACCCTGCTGGCAGGATCCTGTTAGCCTACTGGAGTCAGTTTGCCACGGTTTCGGTTGCTGGTGTTGCCTTTGGTTCCCCTCCTTCTTGGTCTTGGGACTGGCAGTTTAGACTGAACCAATGAAGAATAATGTTGTGCCAAGGCTAAAGTATGGTTAGGAGTGAGAAGAAAGTCCCTGAAAGAAGTAGAGCAGACTTGCCTCCTCCTCCTCCTATCCTTTCTAAGTACTGCTTTCACCTTAGGACCAAAAAAGGGAGGTCTTCTTTCTCAAGAAAAGAAGACTAGGTAGACATGTTCAGGGATGGACTCCCCAGCCAGGCATGTACTCTAAGCATGCCAATAACTAGATCTGCTGTGGACTGCTGGATGCTGGCATTCTAGCTTAGCTGCAAGTAGTGGTTAGTTACTTGAGAGAGAGAACTGCACCAATGTGAACTGCAAAAAACAGAATTTCTTTTTTTAAATTTTAATTTCATTTTCAGCAATATTTGCTTCAACTAGTCCAGAGGTATCCTACCATATGAAATTATTGTATTATTGTCTTCTCATAGCCAGGGTCAAAAGGAACCTAACATACTTTAACCTGCTATTCCAAGGTCTTTTTTTGTCTTTGGCATGGATTTTATTATTTTATTTATTTATTTATTTTGATTACCAGGAAAGTCCACTGGGCCAGGGTAAGCCCAATTGCCTAGAGGCCTCCAGGGTTATATAAAACAATAATAAACTTACATATAAAAACATAAAAACAAAAAAAAAGTTTAAAAAAAGAAAGAAATCAAGAACATTACAAATTGAAAAAATACAGAAAAAAAAAGATAGAAAAATTTTGAAAAATCAAGACTAACATATAGAAAGGAAGGCATAAGCGGAGAAGTTAGTAATACATGGTAGAGAAGGAAAGAGGAAAAAAGAGAAGAGGTGGGGGGAGGAAACAGTAAGTGAGATGGACAGTAAACAAGAGAGAGATAGGTGAGAAGGAAGAGGAATGAAGTATAAAGAAAGCAGAAGAGAGGAAAAGTAAAGGGGCTAGTGAGTTAACAGAAAAGGAAGAGGTGGAATTAAGAAGTTATAGTTCATTAGAAATTATCAGGAAAACAAAGTATTGGGGTAGGAGCTAGAATATAAACAGATAAAATAAAGATAAACGGATTTTTAAGAAGAGTTAGTTTTAGTTCTTAGGACCCTGAGTCACCACTTTAGGATCTGCTACAGGGTTCTTAAAAAGGTGCCTAGGGGAATCTAGAGCTCTATAAAATCTGTCTGATGTCTGAATGGCAGGGCGGAGGGAGTCTGGCTGCAAGGAAGAATCCAAGACATTGTCCACTACCTCTAAAACTAGAGGAATGGCAAGAGGTTTATGCTTAAGAAATTTTAGGTATTCCTTTACCCTCTTCTTGAATTGTGGGTAATCCTGAGCATCCCATCTGAAGTGTTTTCTCAAGGTGTGCAGGGTCTCACCAAAGGATATGACCTCAGGGGGAGAAGCTGATTCTAGGTTATCATCAGAATGTGAACCCCCCACAAGAAGCAATACATAAGCCTTTCCCAAAGGTGGATTCCTCAGTGTTGTCCTCTGAATCAAAGGAATCAGAAGACTCGTGGGGTGAAGATACCTTTTCTTTTTACCAGTTGGAGATTCAGAAGCAGACCCAGTGAGGCTAAGGCATCTAGATCTGCTAGTAATTAAATCTTCAGACAGCCAAACCAGGTCCTAGTGATAGGCCTGAGTTTAGGAATGGCAGCTAGTAAACCTTGGTTGGGGCAGCCTTTTATGTGAGGTCTTAGGCTTGGGTCAATGGGCAATGTAGGGCCAGGGCTAGGACACAGATGGACTCCTCCAAAGAACTGTGAACAGAGGCAATCTCCTGATGTCTGAGGACTCCACTCTCCCCTTGGACAGATAGAAAATGGTTGTCAGAAGTTGGAACCTGCAAAGTGGCTCCAGACCCAACTGGTGAGCTAAGTTCTTCTGTTTGCGTCGTAGTATAGGGACACAGCCATATGTCGGAATCCAAACAGGTCTCCCCTGTACCACAACCTCAATCTTTGGAGTGGACTGCAAAAGCATTTCACCTTCTCCAATGATAACAAGCCAGGGTGGACTGGCAGATGACGAACGAGCATTGCTTGGTACCCTATGCTTTGGATATTTCTTCTTACACCTAACAGGATCAACCTCAGCCCCACAGGTGGATGACATGGTATGGAGAAGGCCTTAACAACTCGCTAAGGTGCTTAGCTAAAATCTCAGCCCTACACTTGACTTCCCTACTGTTAAAGCTAGCACAGGACTGACAGGTATGCATACAGAGTAGGTCCTGGTGTGGTATCTGCTTGCCACAGTGGGGACAGTTATTAACTTTCTCTGACATTAGTCAGAAACATAAGGAAAGTTCCACAATGGGGCATTTAGCTTTAGACAGCTTTCTTCTCTGGAAAGGGCCAATCAATACACTGACTAGCACTCTGCTTCAGACGCTAATGGCAGGAAGAACAGAGGTTATGACGCCAGCTGACTCCCTTTATACCCTGACATCCTGATGTTGGTGCGGGTCGCTGGTTCCTGGAGGAGGAAGAACATTTTCTCGTAGGCAGGCCGGCCAAGGTCTTCCATGGCAGGAAATACCATCAGTTAGGACTGCAACAGTGAAACATGAAGAACATGTCGACTATCCTCTATATTAGCGAATGGCTGATTTTACAGCCCAGAGATGACAAGTTTCTCTGAAAACAGTGACCTTAGGCTGAAGTGGGGCTAATGGAGTCTCTAAGACCTCATGAATCCAGAATTTATTAGTAAATAGTTTGTTATTTTCTCCATTTTTGACAGCATGAGGGTTTATGCTTTTTAGAGCCACTGGAAGAAAGCCCTCCAAAAGGAGGAGGGTTGGACATTTGTAGCTCAAAGCCAGAAGCCTATAATAGTCTGCAAAGGCCTGGAGAATTTTGGCTTTCTTGGAAAAAAAGGTTTCTTTTCCAATAACATACACTGCTTATAAAAATATGAGGTGATCTTCTAGGCATTAGAGGCACTGAAAGATAATCCTTTGGTGAAATGTCAACAATAAGCCCACTTGGTGGTGGTGTGCAAGATCATTATCAGCCTCAAAAAGGCTGAAGGGAATAATCACCAGTAAATGTGATACAATACATGACTTACAGTTAAGAAAATAATTTATTACTCTGGAAACTGCTTGGACAACACTGGCATACATGGTACCTAAAAGAATGAATTTATTGTGCTGGAAGCTGGATAACACTAGCAGATAGAATGCCCAGTACAAAGCAGGCAAGAAAAAAAAAAAAAAAACTGAAGATGGCGCAAGTCTGCTCTTTCTATTTCTACATGCCCTACTGACATCTTTGGCATGGGGAGATTACTCACACTCTGAGTAAAATCCAAAGTTCTGTAAGTCTGGCTGGATGAATAGATGTCCACCTGTGGCTAGTTGCCATCTATGATGAACTATACTAGAACTGTGTGCACAGAGATAAGCATAGCCTGACTAAGAACCAGACAACCAGGAAGTCATCAATGAACTGGGCACTGAAGGAGCCAGTGAAGTACGGTGGTTGTGAGCAGCCAACATTGGCGCACTGAACCTGAAGTAAGGGAGAGAGAGCGGATCTTCTGGTAGAACAGACATGCAGCACCAGTGTATGGACCAGGGATGTGCTCTTGACTTTGCTAGGATGAGTTCATGCAGCAACCCTCAAAGAACAAGTACGGAAGCACTCACTCACACACACAAAGACGTAATAGGCCCTCATCTGACAGCCATGCATATCAGCCACCAGTAGAAGTTAGAATTACCTATAACTTAGTGCACAGTGCAATACATAAGAGTTTTAACACTTTTTCCATGTTACATTTAAAATTTGCAACAAATGGGGCATGACTACTGATTAAAGGAAAAGCTGCAAACAACTTTGCAGAAATCATGCTGGCATTAGTGCTTCTGTTATGCTCTTTGTGAGAGAACAAACAGAGAGACATTATTTTCTAGCCTCCTTACAGACTACTAGTCCCTGGGAAACCTGAAAAGTTTTTGCTTCTGGTGAGACAAGAAGCTTAGGGACTCTGATTTCAAACAGTCTCTGACTGGACAAAGTGTATGGGATTCCCCTGATTGATCTTGCTGGATGTCATTTTTTGGAAACCTCTTCGGTTTTAATTCTGGGCTGCTGTGTAGCTTACGCTCTCTTGTATTAAGCTGAATTACATGCTAATCAGGGCATCTATCAAGAGAAGCTACAGCAAACCTTGATACAAGATTGCTGATCACTAAAGCACCTGTCACCCATTCTGAAGAAGCATCTTGGGATTAGTGTTTCTAATTAGTTTCTAATGAGAAAAGGAGCAAAGAGACACTAATTCCTAGTTATGTGCAGCTGTGGTGAAATCAGCACTAGTAATCGCGCATAACTATTATTCATCATTCTTGGCAAAGCTAATTTACTAAGTACTGCTAAATTAGCCACTATCTTACCTAACTTCATAGATATCACCCTAAATGCTTCATCCATAAATCTTAAAGGATCTTCTACAGTAGACTCTTTCCAACCTCTGAATGCTAAGAACAGCCCTAGTCCTCTGCTCTCTGGCAATACAGTTCAGCATTTTGCCTCACCCCATCTGTGGCCAGTCTGATTGTATTAGAAGTTCTAAGGCAGTGTTGTGACTGCCTTGTGCTTACACTCTGTTCATTGCTTCTGCCAAATGACAGTACAACCTGTGTGAGATGTATACATTTTAGAAACATAGAAGCAAATCTCTTGCATCAGCCTGCTGTTGGTAAGCACCATACCTGCAGCACACCACATCCAGTTACAACATACTACTAAGCCCATAACGTATACAGAGGCTGTAAAAAAAAATGTTCCAAATCCTCCTACAATACGCTCTAAAAAAACCCAGTCTCCCGCGGACAAGGCAACACTTAATCCTTCTCCATTCATTAATACTGCAAATCAACACAGATCACGCAAGAGTCAACAGGAAAGCAGATCTAAGCAAATATAACCCACTAATTCTGCTTCCACAAAGGGAAACGTTTTCATCATAGGTAACTCTACAGTTTGGCATACAGACTCCACACTCAAACTGGATAAGAACAGTGTGACCTGCATGCTACTTGCCCAATGGCAGGATCAGTGATGTCACAAGGGTCCTACGATTTCTCACATCAGACAAATATGACTGACGCATGGCTGGCCCATGTGAGAGTGAATGACCTGAAACAATCCACCCAGAAGGACATGCAGAGGCACATGATGAAACTCACCATGCATGTCAGAGGCAGGAAAGACACTGGTCTTGAGTAGAGGTGCCAGAAGCTGTTGAAGACTGGGACGGCGGAGGGTGAGGGGCACTTAGTAATCTAAAAAGGGCAATTTTTAAAAACTATTTACTACCACAATATAGGTTCACTTGGGAACATTTTAAGCTTAGCCAATTTCCCTGTGGGTGCTTGAATTAACATTTCCTGAGTGGTCTTACTTATCCCATGGCTGATAATTATGTAATAGCCCTAGTGAGAATAACTGTGATCATAATATTGATAATTTGAGGGGACCAATGTAAGGGATGCAGCATTTAGGAACTGCCTCTATCCATAAGTGACACGAGGGACAATCCTGGTGTACATTTTCTATTACCCATCCTTAGATCCAAGTGTCATCTGAATATGGATAGGGATGAGCCTTGTTTTACTTCAATGGATAGTCTGTTCCAGAACAGTGGTAGCCTCTGTGACATATACCAATCTCTCCACAACATTCAGTTTAGATACCGTGACAGAGTATTTCTGATGCCATTTGACTTCCTGATGTTCAGTAGGTCCATCAGTATTGGGTGGGACTTGTATGGCAGACACAGGTCACCTCCAAGCACTCTGTTGGATACTGAGTATGGTGATAAATCTTAGAGGTGGCCCATGCAAGACCTATTGTTTAAGGTTTGTATCCTTTTAGTAAGGTATCTCTGTGGGTTTCCAATTGTTGCATGGGTCTGGACAGATACATGCCAAAGTGGGCATTATACAAAATGACTGACATAATGAGGGCTTTTGTAAAGGGGGGGGGGCAATAACATCTCTAGATCTAGTCGCAATCAATTTGTTTATATGCTGTGCAATATAGACAGACTTTATGATCTGGGCACATGTTGGTCAAAAGTTAGGTCACTGTACACACAAGTTCCCAAATGCCAAACAACTGGGTCACTTCTCAGGGGGTACTGTCAATTTGCCATTTCCCTGGAGTAGAAGACTTCCCAAAGGTGGGCGGCCACGGTGGTGCTGTGGTTAGCATTGCCGCCTCACAGCAAGAGGTTCTTCGGTTCAATCCTCGGCTGGGGTGCCTTCTGTGCGGAGTCTGCATGTCCTCCCTGTGGTCACGTGGGTTTCCTCCGGGTGCTCTGGTTTCCTCCCACATCCCAAAGACATGCTGCAGGTGGATTGGACACTCTAAATTGGCCCTAGGAGTGAGTGTGTGCCTTCTGTGGAAGGCTGGGCGCTGGGCTGGCAACTCGACACCATAAAACTCCACTGCCAATCATAAGCGGACAAGGTGATCTACTGTGGCGACCCCCAACCCGGAAAAGCCGAAAGAAGAAGACGACTTCCCAAAGGATACAATAATGTATTTTTTGGAATTTAGTTTCAATTCAGGATTCCTTCAAAAGTTATTGTTTGGGACAAACCTTCCTGCAGGATGGTTAAATCATTTGGAGATTCAATAACTGCTCCTAGCTTGCAGTCATCTCAAACTTAGCTGGCCAAAGCACTTTGGTATTTCTTTTTCCTTTTGATATGATTATGCCAGGGGGTCCCAAAGTGTGCGCCTCACTGCCCTGGGAGCCGCTGCTTCCTCACAGGGGTGCCGCGAACTAATAAGCTGCAAAACCCGGGCTGTCAGGTAAGTGAATGCCTGTATGTGTGTGTGTGTGTGTGTGTGTGTGTGTGTGTGTGTGTGTGTGTGAGAGAGAGATTGGGAGAGTGAGCGATGTGTGAATGAATGCATGAATGAATGAGGAAGTGACTGTGTGTGTGAGATTGGGAGAGTGAACGATGTGTAAATGAATGCATGAATGAATGAGGAAGTGTGTGTGTGTGTGAGATCGGGAGAATGAGCAATGTGTGAATGAGGAAGTCACTGTGTGTGTGTGAGATTGGGAGAGTGAGCAATGTGTGAATGAATGCATGAATGAATAAGGAAGTGACTGTGTGTGTGTGTGTGTGTGTGTGTGTGTGTGTGTGTGTGTGTGTGTGTGTGTGTGTGTGTGAGAGATTGAATGTCCAGATTTTTGCCTCATATTTTTGGTGTGTTCCTCCTAAAATCTCAACTTTTATGGCAAATAGTTGAGGACTGAAGTCATTAAATAATGACAAACATTTGAGTTTAAGACTCCACATATTTCAGAAAATTCATGCTAATTCAAAACCTATTATTCTATCAACTTTCTAAGTTTGTAAGAGCAATATTTAAAATCTGTCCCTATTTGTCCCCCCATCATTTTAAGCTTTGTCCACTACTTAACTTACACACACACACACACACACACACACACACACACAGCAAAAACAAAACACTTAGGCAACAACTAATTGTAAAAGCGCTTACTATTAAAGATAAAATAAACTCCAACTGCCGCCCAAGAGTCCTGAGTCCTGAATATATAAATGAATAAAATCAATCCAACACAAAGGTACAGGAACGGAAATTGGCAGGGCAATACAGTCCACATACTGTATGGAATAGTGTATGTGGACTGTATTGCCGCGCCAATTTCCGTTCCTGTACCTTTGGCTTACTATTAAAGTGTTTTATATTTTATTTGAGCACACTATTATTATATTGACATTACCATTTTATTGTTATTGGATTTCTCTGGAGCTGTGTGTGCCTGCAACTTTTAATCTGTGAAGAATTACTTGTGTTTTTCCAGTCACTTAATTCTGTTTTTGGAGTTTTATTTGCTGGTTTGTGCCTGATGCCTGTAGAACAGCCAAAGCAATTTCTCTATACAAGGTGGCCCCTCTGCAGACCCAAATAATTATAGGCTCATTAACCTTGTATGCATACCACAGAAGGTATTATAGCCGTACTCATTTAGGCAGACAAAGGCAACTTAACTGATGTGCAGGTCTGGTTTCCTGAATCTAGGAAACATGTTTGAAAAGGTTACAAAGGCTGAGGACAGTATTCATTCCACACAGGCTGCTTATCTTGACCTGGCCAAAGCTTTCAACAATACTCCCCATACTGCTATTATTGAAAAATTAGACAAACTTAATGTAAACCCCCCTACATCATATGCTCAACTGAAAAAAGGCTATTCAACAGATCCCAAATTGTGAAATTTGAAGGTATCCTCTCTGAATGTAAAACTGTAACTAGTGGAGTACCACAAGGTATCAATGAGGGACCACCCCCCCCAGTTTGGCATTTATTTTGCAGACATCCAAGTCAATATCTGACAACATCTACTGATGACAACAAGCCAAGGCCTGTTATCCGCTCATCCACTGATACTAATCTGCTCTAACAATGACTGGAATGTGTGCATACTTGGTGAACTTAAAATGGTCTCAAGCGAAATACAAAAAAATGCAGCACAGTACTGTTTGGTGAAAAATGCTGCTCACACATCATATGTTGTAAATGTCATTCTTCTTTAAGCAGTAAGAGACCTGGGTACTTATGTGTATAGCCCTCATTTGAGCATCATGTTTCCACCTGTCAGGAAATCCTTCTGTCTGGGCCAGTTATTTTACAAAGGAATATCTTCAAGATCTAAAGAATTCATTTTACCACTGCACTCTACACATTGGACCCATCACTGCATACAATTCTACCTTTAGTATGTGCAAATCCAAATATACTGCTCAGTATATTAGCATAATTATTGTTATACTCAGTAGCCTACAAGTTGCTCCGATGTGACCTGTTACTTGCTTTACAAGCCATCAAAGATCCAATTCTATTTGATCTCCTATGTCTTTGCAAAACTGTGGCTCTACAAACAACTGTACTACAGGCCTAAATTTACATTAACAAATAAAGAAGACTTGCTAAAAGGATTCCCCGTCTATGGAATAAGATACTGCTACAGCTCAAGTAATGTACTATTTTTCTATCTTTGAGGCTAGCATCTGGATGGTTAAATACAAATTTACACCAGGGTCATCATAGATGGCTCTGTTCGTTTTAGGAGGTGAACACTATTAAGTGCTTGTAAAAGGTGGCAAAATGTTTCAGCTGTGTCATTTTAAAGTGTGTATGGTTAGGCATGTTATGGTTCTTATTATCACTTCCCCAGTATTATCCCCATGTTCCTATCCCACAATATCCAAACAAGCTGCAGATGACTGCTTGGGTTGTTAAAAGGCATTCTGAACTGGAACAAACCCACCTCCAAAAAGAGTGCTGTGGAGTGCTCATACCAGTCAGAAAGGATATAACAACTTTTTCAGGGTGTAAGGGGAAGCTTGATGGTCTTGGTTGGAAAGGAAAAAAATAAGTAAATGTTAAATCTTCTGCAGTTGCATCACAGATGATAGGACAGCAGCACAACGTACATATTACTTGACTTATGCACCAGAAACCTCAGAATAAAAAGCTCAGCCACAGGGCATCTAACTTATTTTCAGTCATGCACGCATCTCTTTGTTTTGCTGAATATAAACGGGTCTACTTCACATTGTCAAAGGCCAACAATATCAAAGCTGATATTGTCGGCACCAGATTAGCAAAAGCAAAAAACATTGAATGTTTAAACGGAAATCTCTAAGGGAAGATTTCCGTTTAGTTCAATGTAGTGCGGTCTCTGAGTTGGTATATTTAAGTAGGGGAGTGTGGGGGTGCAGCTCCCCACATGGGAGGTGCAGGGGGGCAGCTTGGCCCCCTGCTTGCAAAGGTAAGTTTGTATTTATTTTTGTGTTTAGGCAATTTTTTTATCTTCTGATGTTTCAGAATTCGATGATATGGTGTCGACCATATCAGATTCGATATTCTGAAACTTCGATAAGATAATATAGACGCATATAAACAGCTTGCCCTATATTGCACACTGCACACTCAGTAATCCAGGTGTTCTGAACTGCAATCTTCATTGTACCCAATCCAGCTAAACAGAAATCTTGCTGAATCTTACTCAGAGAAATTTTTCAGGAGGCAAGGTACAGCAGTAATTATCATAGGATGACAACAGAATCTTTAGAATTAAAATACTGTTTCCACATAAAACAAAGTGCTCACACAGAAGTGCTGCAAAGCCTGTTTCCAAAGCAAATATGGGTGAATTTATTAAATGTAAAAGTTAATAAAATGGTGAAGCATAGCAGAAGACTTCAAGGTGCTGATTATTCTGATGTTCGAGGATAGTGGCAAGGATGAAAAGCTACTTAAATGTAAAGTATGAACCAGTCTATCTTCCACTACAAACAACACTGTTAAGACATCAACTAGATTACCGTGGCTTGTTCTCAGAACTACTCCTCAAGGACACCAGGAGGACTAGGATATTCAAAGATGTGCAATTAAGATTATCAGGAATAAATGATGCGAGTAAACATGCTGTTAGTCAGTTACAAAAACAGCATAATCTGGAATCACAGAATCCTGAAAGAAAGATTGCTGCATGAACACTAGCCAAGATATGCAGCAAAAAGATTTTCCTTTTAATATAGTCAATTGGAAACCGCAAAAAAAAAAAAAAAAAGGTAAGAAATAAGTAGGAGGAAGTGGGCAAAATCATGGCAGCTGAAGAAAGGCCAAGTACCTGGTGGATTACATCAACAGGATAGACTCCCTCCACTAGCCAAGTCACATGTCGATCACAACAAGCCGTAAAGACATTCCTTTGTTAAGAGTTCCAAAGTCCACAAAGCACTGTCTCACTACACTTGCCCCCCATTATCAAGCAAAGAGAAGTCGACTGCACAATAACTAGCTTTAGAGGTTTTCTTGTCTGTCGGTAGCACTTGGTTTATATTTTTTGAGAGTGAGCAAAACACTAGTTTTTAGCTCTGTAGCCATCATGCAAGTCACGACAACAGCAATCAGGCAGGGAGAAGACTACCTCATAAGGCACCATTCAAGTATGGAGAGATTCTTCAAGACTGGGAACATGCATTTGTTAAACCCATCTTTAAGGGAAAGGGGACTAGGACAAATTGGAGTTACACACATCCATAAACTTTCCTGTTGTGGAAAAACAACAGAGAAGGTTATTTTAGACAAATTCAAGGAAGTAGAGTTCCAAAAAACCAGATAAAAATGAAATTCCGTGTAAACAGACCTCAGTACTTTAATGAAACGAACAAAATTTAAAAATCACAATCACAGATCTAGCGCTTTCGTCTGCCGAATGCAGACTTCTTCAGAATAATGAATGTATGGTGCCAATGGTTTTTATACAATTCAAATCAATTAATTAATCAATCAGTTACATAAATTCATTTGAAATTTAAAGCCATACCTATTATTTTCAAAATTACATTCCATATGTGGTATACAGTTTTTTAAAAAATCCAGTCACAAGTTGTATAGGGACCCAACTTAATAAAGTGCTGTTGTGCCTTATGTTATTTAATAAATATTCATATTCAAAAATATAAAAAATATGTTATAAAATAATATTATAAAATATATATTGTGGTTTATATAATGTGTATTCTACTTATTCCTGAAAGATAGCTAATAGATAATATAATGTTATTATATAAAATAGTGAAGTGAATATAAACTATAATGACTTGTAATAAATATGCCTAAAAATATAGAAAATAGTTTAAAACTGTTTTTTTTAAAAAATAAAACAATGTTACATAATACATGTTTAAAAAAGTATATATTTTGTTAATGCACGTTTTTACAAATATAACCATGCTTTTTATGTTCATAGTAAAAACTTTATATGGTGTATGTTCAAATAAAAACTAATATTTATACAATAGAGGCTTTATCTACTAAAATAGCCTTAATGTTTGTGTACTCATTAAGCCCAGGAGGGATGTTTGATTTTAGCCTCAGTTGCCATCTAATTTCTTTCTGAAGTAAGATGTTTTTAACATCACCTCCCCTTGGATCTGATTTAATGTGTTCCAAAATTCCAAACTTGAAATCAGTGAAACCTGCACATTCAACAGAATGTTTGAATAGGGCACTGGTCTCCTTTCCCTTTTAATATTGTAAATATAAGAATTCTTTCTCTGAGGGACCTCTCGGTCTTCCCCACATAGAAAGAAGGACATTTGGAACACATGGCTAGATACACTAACATCTTGCTTCGACAATTGCCCTTACAGAAGGCAATTTTGCTTTTTAAACCATTCTCCAATTTTAATTCAACAGTTTGATTAATATACATACATTGTCGACACCTACCACATCTTTTAGTACCTTCCTTGGGGTCAGGTTTTTTATTTTCCATTTCAAAAAATCTTTTGAAGTTTGTAGCTGTCTTGTATATAAATGTTGGTTTTTTTCCAACTGTCTGATAAATCTCTTTATTGGTCTTAAAAATAGACCAATTATTTTTAATAATGTTAATAAAACAGTCAGAAAATCCATTATACTCCACCATACAGGCACCCATGTAATCCTTGGAGTTGTCTACCTTTTTCTCGTTAGGAATAAATTTGTTGCCTAATAAAGGTATATATTTGGTACCCCATCCTTTATATACTTGTTCCAATGTCTCACCAACCAATTGTTTGGGGTAACCCCTTTCCAAGAATTTTTCCATTAAAAATGAAAATTCTTTTTGTAAATCTTGATGTTGGGAGGTCATCCTGGCTATTCTGACAGCCTGTCCTTTGATAATACTTTTCTTTTGATGTAGGGGGTGTTGGCTGTTGAAATGTAAATAACTGTTACACCATGTGTTTTTACGAAAAATATTTGATTTAAAACCAGTAATCACTTTGCTCAAAGTTATGTCTAGATAGTTTATACTATTATATTCGATTTCATGGGTGAAGGACAAGAAGGTAGTCGTTTGATTAATATATGTCATAAATTCATTTAAGTCCTCTGTGGTGTCATCCTCCCATAATATAAAAATATCGTCCAAGAAACGAAGATATATTTTTATGTTTTTCTTGTAGGGACTCTTGAAAATGTGTTCTTCCTCCCATTCAAGAAGAACCAAATTTGCATATATACCCCATAGCCACACCTGTGGTCTGCTTATAATATTCCCCTTGAAAAGTAATAAAATTGTTGTCTAAAACTATTTCAGTCAATTCTAATAACAATTTTTTCCTGTCCAGATTTAATTTAGAATGTTTGTGAACACAGTTCTCAAAGTATTCAAACCCGTGTTTCCTGGGTATGCAAGTAAACAGATCTTTAACATCTATGGTCACCATTTTAACTGTCTCTGACCATAATTTGTTTGTTATCTTACCTAAAAAATCCCAGGAATCTTGCACCAAATGTGTCTGTTTTTTGACAATATCTTTTAATTGTTGGTCAATAAAAACAGACAATGGTTGGGTTTTGGACTTTTTTGCTGAAACTATTGGGCGGAAGGGAGGTTTCAAAATATTTTTGTGTATCTTTGGTATTGCAAATATTTGTGGTATATAAGGATGGATTTGTTTCAAGAAATTGTGTGTTTCTCTTCCAATTCTATTTTCAATAAAATATTCTTCTAACCAACTGTCTATTCTTCTATAGGCTATTTGTATTTCATTGTAGGACACAGTGGTATAGGTTTTTTCATCCATCAATAAATCAGTTAAAACATTGTTATAGGCTTCTTGATGGAAAATAACCATTCCACCGCCCTTGTCGGGTTGCATAAACCTAAGATTTCTCTCTTTTCTTAGTTGTTCAAACAGGGTTAATTCTCTTTCATTTAGGTTGTTATTTTTATTCAACCTTTTTGTTGTTTCAAATGTGTCGTAAATGTCATTCATAACTATAGCCTCAAAAGTCCCGATCACAGGATGTAATGGGGGATTATATATACTGCTTCTCCTAAGTACTTCTGAATGTTCAGATAAATCAGTAACAGGAGTGTTAACAGTTTTCTGTTGTTTGCAAGTAAATCTCAAATTTAGTTTTCGAAGAAATATTTTTAATTCCAGTAATGTGTTTGCCAAATCCCCATGTGTGGTCTTGACAAACTTAAAACCCTTTGAAAATAGTTCAAAGTGTTCTTTTTCCACCCTTAAGTTAGTATAATTGTGTATTTTGTAACCTTTGTATGATTGTGTAATACCATTTTCTTCAATAAGAATATCATCTATCTCCCCCTCCTCCCTCTGGTTCTCCATGCAAAATCTGTCCCACTCGTTAGTTCCTGTGGTCCTGGATCCGAGGGGTTTCGTTGTTTGTTCGCTATTCTTTCTGATCTGCGGGGCCCTAAAAAAATATCAGTTTCTTCATGAAAAGAATCCAACTCGTCCAAATGACTACTTCTAGTTTGAAACCTTTCCTGAAAATCCTGAAATTCTACCCTTTTATTACCTCCTGTATTCTTATTGTACCCACTTACAGACCTAGTAACATAGTTACCCTGATTTTTCCTAGACTTCTGAAATGGTGGGGGATAACTATTTCCTTTCTTGTACTGTGCTCTATCTCTAGATAGTTTGCCTTGCTTCCTTATATAAACTCTCTCTATCTTAACTTCAACTCTCTTTAAAATATTTTTGTATAAATTGTCATATTCTTCAAATAACAAGTCATTAATTATTTCATTCTGATATTCATTCACTTCATTAAAAAGTTTTTTTAACTGCACTTCATTATATTTAATCAGCTTAGACATTAAAGTAAAACCACAGTCATCAAAAAATGCTTGTAAATCATTTAAAACATTCTCGGTATAATGAATACCGAAAGGGTATTTATAAAACCTGAGTCCCTGTGGGACTATTTTATATACCAAACATTGATGTAAATAATTATTATCAATCTGTAGGCATTTGTATTTATACAGTGTCTTTTCAAAAAGAAACATTTTGTCTCTCAATGACATTTCAGGTTCTCTGACAGCATTGTCCATTTTGTTGTGCGCTTCACCCCTTTGAGAATTGTCAGATGTTTTATCAAATAAAAATACTTTTTCTATAATGTCTTTATAATTAGTAGCATAGCCATCTTTCAAATATCCCCCATTAACTTTTGTGTTTGTGCAGGTCTAGCACAAGTCCTTTTTTGCAGAATTCTGGTAAGGAATGGAAGGGATCCGCGTGGAGATGGCGTCACCGGCTGCGCGATGAGATGAGACCAGGCAATGCAATTCTTTCTTTCTCACAACAGTTCCTCTTCCTACCATGGTGGAATCATTGAGTGTTTGTTCCATAATCACGGCACCTTATTAAACAAACTTTTAAGGTTTTAAAGTCACAAAAAATCCGTACTGGGTCTGAAAATACACGGAGAAGGTATGCCAACACAAGGAAGTAGAGTTCCAAAAAACCAGATAAAATCACAATCACAGATCTAGCTTTTTTTCTCAATGCAGACTTCTTCAGAATAATGAATGTATGGTGCCAATGGTTTTATACAAATCAATTAATTAATCAATCAGTTACATAAATTCATTTGAAATTTAAAGCCATACCTATTATTTTCAAAATTACATTCCATATGTGGTATACAGTTTTTTAAAAAATCCAGTCACAAGTTGTATAGGGACCCAACTTAATAATAATTTTGGAACACATTAAATCAGATCCAAGGGGAGGTGATGTTAAAAACATCTTACTTCAGAAAGAAATTAGATGGCAACTGAGGCTAAAATCAAACATCCCTCCTGGGCTTAATGAGTACACAAACATTAAGGCTATTTTAGTAGATAAAGCCTCTATTGTATAAATATTAGTTTTTATTTGAACATACACCATATAAAGTTTTTACTATGAACATAAAAAGCATGGTTATATTTGTAAAAACATGCATTAACAAAATATATACTTTTTTAAACATGTATTATGTAACATTGTTTTATTTTTAAAAAACAGTTTTAAACTATTTTCTATATTTTTAGGCATATTTATTACAAGTCATTATAGTTTATATTCACTTCACTATTTTATATAACAACATTATATTATCTATTAGCTATCTTTCAGGAATAAGTAGAATACACATTATATAAACCACAATATATATTTTATAATATTATTTTATAACATATTTTTTATATTTTTGAATATGAATATTTATTAAACAACATAAGGCACAACAGCACTTTATTAAGTTGGGTCCCTATACAACTTGTGACTGGATTTTTTTAAAAAACTGTATACCACATATGGAATGTAATTTTGAAAATAATAGGTATGGCTTTAAATTTCAAATGAATTTATGTAACTGATTGATTAATTAATTGATTTGAATTGTATAAAAACCATTGGCACCATACATTCATTATTCTGAAGAAGTCTGCGATCTGTGATTGTGATTTTTAAATTTTGTTCGTTTCATTAAAGTACTGAGGTCTGTTTACACGGAATTTCATTTTTATCTATTTTAGACAAATTGTCAGAAATGAAGAGGTTGGAATCTGGCTCCATAAATCAGCATGCATATGCTGAAAACAGGTTTATAACTACTTGTAGTAGTCCATCTCGCCTCACATTCTTACCCTTGGGTTTGGAGCCAAACCTCGGCTCTGACTCGGCCATACTCTAGCTTGAAATCTTCAATTGGCTCGTGGTTAAAAGGTATCCCATGCTACAACGCCTATCCCCAGATCTTGTTTGCTGCAAGCTCACATACACACACACACACGCCAACACTCTGAGAGGAAGAACCAACCCAACTAATCAAAAAGGAGTGCTCAAAACAGACACTAAACCTCTAGGTCCTCCAGGAGGGGGTAGGTGGGTGGGTTAGTAAGAATGTGAGGCGAGATGGACTACATATATCAAACGTTATGGTGAGTACATAACTTTCTTGATGTTATGTAGTCCAATCTCGCCTACATTCTTTCCCTTGGGACAGCATCCCTAGCACTTAAACCTTGGGTGGCTCACTGGAAAATACTCCTGAGCACTGTGGAACCAAAGGAAGATCTGCCTCTAGATATCAGATCCAATTTGTAGTGACTAATAAAGGTGTGAGGCGATGCCCATGTAGCTGCAGCACAAATATCATTTATAGACATCCTAGCCTGAAAAGCAGTAGAGGTATTCGACACCGATCGTGTAGAATGAGCCTTCACTTTAAAGGGAATTCATTGCCAATTGAAGTATAAATGAAGGAAATGCAACTAGAAATCCATCTGGGCAGAGTTGCTTTTGAAACTGGAGCCCCAAGTCTATTGTCAGAGAACGAGACAAAGAGCTGATCTGATTTCCTAATATCTTTAGTTCTATGTAAATAGAAACGCAATTGTCTGTGAACATCTAGCTGATGAAACTTAAATTCTGCCCTATTAGAGAATTCAGGGAAAAATACAGGCAGCTCAATGGACTGGTTGAGGTTGACAACCGAAGCAACCTTAGGCATAAAGGAAGGATTAGGTCTTAGAGAAACCCTATCCTTGGGAAATACCAAGTAAGGGGGCCGAACCGATAAAGCTTGGAGTTCAGACACCTGTCTAGCTGAAGTAATGGCTATCAAAAAGATTGTCTTCCAAGACAGAAATTTAATGTCAAGTTGCTGCGGGCTCAAAAGGAGGCAAGGTAAGCCGCTGTAACACAAAATTGAGGTCCCATGGCATTACAGGATCAAAGACTGGAGGTCGAAGTAACATAGTCCCTTTCAGAAAAGCCCTACAAAGTCTGTGCGCCATTAGATTGGGTTCATTAGCAACATGAGAAGTAGAAATGGCTGCCAACTGCACTTTTGATAGTTGCCGCAGCTGATCCCTGGCTGAACAGTTGAGAAAGAAATTCTAAAACTGATGAAATGGGAGCTGTATAGGGATCAATCTGCCTTTCATGAGCCCAAATGGAGAATCTCTTCCACTTACTGGAATAAATCTTCCTAGTAGAAGGCTTGTGGGAAGAAGACAAAATATGAACCACCTCCGGGGAAAAATCATGAAGCCTGACTAGGGAGGGAATTGGAGCAGCCATGTTGTCAACTTGAGGGTCTGAATGGAGGAGTGGAACTGCCCTGACATATGAGTCAACAGATCTGGTTCTGGGTCAAGAAGCCACGGATCGTCCATTAGATAAGGGTGGAGAAAAGGAAACCAAATCTGACGAGGCCAGCGTGGTGCAATCAGTATCATTTTGCTTCCCTTCGTTATCAAGGGGATTGGCAGGAAGGCATAGAGAAGACCGGAGGGCCAATTGTGAACTAGAGCATCCCTGGGTGTCTCCCCCTTCGGGGGATAAGGGTGAAGTAGCTGCTACATTCGGCATTGAGGGGGCTGGTAAATAGATCGTAGCAAGGCTAACCCCATCTGTGGAAAATCCGCTCCGCCACTTGTTCATTCAGGGACCACTCGTGAGGCATCAGAATAGCTCTGCTCAGCCTTTCGTAATCACGCTGGACTTCCCCGGTATGTGCGTTGCCACTAGAAAGCATTGGGAAGATACTGCCTGCTGCCACACTCTAAGTGCCTCTCTGCAAAGGGGATACGACCTGGTTCCTCCCTGTTTGTTCAGATACCATACCACTGATATGTCTGAGTGGATTGCAAATGTCCCATGAGGAAGAAAGCCCTGAAGTGCTTGCAACGCTAATAGCACCGCTCTCATACCCAAGACACTGATATGCAACTGGGTCTTGTGCTCTTGCCACATGCCTTGGACTGTCCTGCCGAGATAATGCCTCCCCACCCGATCTGGGAGGCATCCGTGGTCACCGTGGCAACTGGAGAAGGAAAAACGAAAGGCATGCCTGCATTGAGATTGCTGGTCTGAAGCCACCAGCGCAGAGCCTGCTTGCATTTGTCTGTAATCAGAATAAGATGGGAGAGTGGGAGATACTGTAGAGACCATTGGGCAAAAAGTAGCCACTGAAGAAGCCTCATGTGTAGTCTCACAAGAGGAACTAGCATAATCGTGGCAGCCATGGTCCCTAATAACTTGAGGACCACTTTCGCCTTGACCTTCCTCAATGGTAGCAAAGCGTAGACCTGCTGCTGTAAAACCGGAATTCTCTCTTATGGTAGGAAGGCCCTAATGAGCACCGTGTCTAATTTGGCGCCGATAAAGGTAACATGCTGCGAGGGCAACAAGGCAGACTTTTTCCAATTCAGAGCAATTCCCAGACTTTTGCACAGCGCAAGAGTGGCGTCCCTGGTCTGTAGCAGTAGATGCCAGGTGGTGGCAGACAGCAGCCAGTCATCCAGGTATGGAAACACTTGGAATCCCTGATGTCTCAAGTGAGCCGTTACCACTGCCATGCATTTGGTGAACACCGTGGGGGCTGTGATGAGACCAAAGGGCAGGGCACGAAACTGAAAATGACTGGCTCCCAGCCAGAAGCGTAAGTGACTTCTGGATGCCCCGTCCATCTGGATATGGTAGTAAGCAACCTTGAGGTCAATGGAACACATCTTTCTTTAATAACGGGAGAATTGACTGCAACGTGACCATGCGGAACTTAGACTTCGCTACATGAAGGGTCAAACAGCTGAGATCCAAGATGGGTATCGGGTCCCCTGTTCTTTTCGGCACCAAAAAGAATCTTGAGTAAGTCCCTAACCCTACTTGGTCTGAGGGGACAGGCTGGATGGCTACCTTTGACAGCAACTTTTGTACTTCTAAAGTTGCGGAATCCCTTTGACTGTGTGGAACATCTGGGATTCTTTTGTTTGGTGGGGGATAAGAAAGAAAGGGAATATGATAACCTCTGGAAATTATCTCTAATACCCACTCGTCTTGGGTGATGTCTCGCCAGGGTTCTGGGTATAGAGAAATGCGAGCCCCGACCGGTTCCAGAGATGCACAGTCGGGCCTCCCCTCAGGAGCGCTGGTAGGGAGAACCACAAAAGGAATTGCGGTCCCCCTGGTTACGCAGGCCTCCTCTGCCTCTAAGGTGGCATCTACGTGAATTTCCACCCCCTTCTCTGCCTCTGCAGGGGGAATCACTCTGTGCATCATGAAAAAAACTCTGACTTTCTGAACCACATTTTTCTACCCTTCTGGCCCTTGGGGTAGGGTCTAGAAGGCATGGAAAAAAGGACTCCCACTGCAGACAGGGTTTTTCCTTCTTGCTCGCACCTAGTGAGAGTGTTCTTCATCTTAGTTCTAAATAAGGATGAACCATCAAAGGGGGCATTAGTGAAAGTAGACTTGAAAGCCTCAGCGAAGCTGCAAAGGTGCATCCAGGAGTGTCACCTAAGAGAGACTCCGGAACCCACAGCCCTGCTCACTCCATTGGCTGCGAAAGAGATCAGCCTCATGGAGGAATTGGTAATAGAATTTAGAGTAGACATCTGAGCATTGAGCTTCTGAGCCACAGCATCAGAAACGTTACCCTGTAGACAATCTCCCAGCTCTTTTAGGAGATCTCTCTGGAGCCATGTAAAATGCGACAAATAATTCAGCAACTGCAGTGTAAAGGCCGCTGAAGAGAACACATGCTTAACATACCTGTCCATAGCCCTAGACTCCTTGTTACGGGGATGGACGGTAGATGAAGTTTCTGCAAGTTCCTTCTTGGTGGCTGCTGCCACCACCATGGCATCTACTGGAACTCCTTTCGTAAGAAATTCTCTGTCAGGGGGAGTGGATAAAAACTTGTTGGGTCTCCTAGAGACTGGTTCCACAGTGTCTGGAGTTTCCCACACCTTTCGACAAACGAGGTCTAGGAGCTCGTCGAACGGGGGAGAAACCCAAGAGGTGGAGGGTTGGGACCCAAAGGCCTTTAGGAACACAGACTCCTCCTCAGAAGGGACTTTGGAGGCCCAGTCGCCTCTCTGTCTCAATATTTCCTGGATATCTGAGAAAGACATTTCGTCAGAAGACAACTTGGGGGACCCCTCTGACTCCTAGAGGTTGATGTCAGACGTGAGAGACTCATCTTGGGAGTCAATGTGCTTTCTCTTACACACTTTCTTTCTGGGGGGCTCCTCAGGTAAAAGCTCTGCGGAGGCCTCAGAACGTTGGGGACTACTCATGGAGGTATCCTGAGGCCTTGGGTCTCCAGTGTCCCTGGATAGAGGGTGATCTGAGACTGATATCGGTGTTGAGGGAGGAAGAGTATTGGTGCCGTAAGATGCAGCTGACGACCTGGCCAACACACTCCTCATGACCTCAAAAGCTGATCCCCCTGGCTCCGAAGGTCAACTAACTGTGGAAGATACGGTAGTAGCCCTTGGAGCCGAGGGGATGAGGTCCGAAGCCGATGTCGGGTCAACGCTCACCCGAGTCGAAGCACCAAGAGGAAGGCTCAGAGCCGAAGAAGATTGATTCGAGACCTCCCTTTCGGGTCCAACCGGTGAACTGTGAATCCTGGACCCTGTGGACGGCACTGACGGGGTCAGAGCGGAGATCAGAGCCGAGATGCCAGAAGGGGATACTGTAACTGACCTCACGGTGTCCGATGGAACAGACAGTTCTGGCTCCGAAGAAAGGTTCGGAGGAGGAACAGCCAAAGATGAAGGGAGGATGGGCTCAGGAGCCGACTGGGCCGGAGCCTAAAGCAAATTAGCCAGCACCGATGACTGGAGCAGTTGCCTCACCACTCTATTGATATAGTCATTGGAAAGGATCCTAGAGGACACGGTTGGGGATCTGGCTCTCCCTGTAGAGGGAGACCTGCGAGTCGGAGAAACCGGTTGAAAAACTGGAGACCGGCTCCGAACTGGTAAATCTGTCACCAGCTCCAATAGACTGGGAGCCGATGTCGACATCATAGATGCGCTTCCTTCTGTCAGCCCCGAAGCCAGTGGAGCAGAAGAAGCAACTATAGTTCTAGTGATTTTCTCTGGCCACTCCGAGGAAACTGACGGAGCCGGAGAGCGTTTCTTTGAGGATTTTTTGTTTGTTTTTTTGTCCGGTTTGGAAGAGGAGGATCTGGAACTAGACCACCTCTCCAAGTCTTCTTCAAAGGAAGGTTTCAGCAATCCTTTTAAAATAAGCTTGTTCTTCCTCTCTTGCAGCACACAGGACTGAAAGCATGGCAGAACAAGCAGGATTCTTGTAGATGAATAGCCCCCAAGCAATACATGCACACTGAGTGTCCATCCGTCAATGACATCTTATTATTACATTTGACACACTTTTTAAAGCCCGAAGGCCTGCGTTCTTTAGAATCCTTGGACATGCTGATAGCAAACACAACAGGAAAAACAGTAGGGACACGTTCACCAAAAATAACCAAGATAGAGTGCGGGAAACTAGAGCCTCTAACTGAAACAGCCTAGAGACCACGGGATAACCACAAGGAGGACTAGGTCCTCTAAGTTAAACGGGCCTAGCCCAGGGAATAAGGGCACCAAAAACAGTCACACAACAAGAAACCCGCTAACGGGTATACTACACAAATACAGGGAGGACTAGGTCCTCTAACTGAAACAGGCCTTGCCCATAAACACCAAAAAGGAAACGAGATACCAAGAAAAGGTCAACTGAACCGGTCACACAACCAGCAGAAGCAAAACACACACACAATGAAAATAGCTTTTGGAGCTATAATATTGAAAAATAAATCGAAAAAATTGTCCACTTCCGAAATGTACGAGCGACAAACGAGATCTGGGGATAGGCACATTGCACCATGGGATACCTCTTAGCCATGAGCCAATTGAAGACTTCGAGCTAGAGTATGGCTGAGTCGGAGCCGAGGTTCGGCTCCGAACCCAAGGGTGAGAATGTAGGTGAGATTGGACTACATAACATTGCGTGTTGTGGTGTAATTTATGTAGATCTGTCTATTGACTGAGAGGGTCATACATAAATCACTGCTCAATAAATGAGAACAACTAGGTATTAATGCAATCTTGATAAGATGGGTAAGCTGCATGGTTTACCAAAAAGGACATGGCAAGTATTATACAGCAACAGGACAAGTGAAGGAGGTCTCTCTATCCTGGGCCCAGGCTTTTTAAGGTTGCATCTTTCTGATTTATCTTTTTCATATGAGCTGTTCTACAGTCTACATGTAGAGGACTTGAAAGAGGGAAGACTAATTCCATCTACTATGGACAGGGGAAATCTGCGAAAGAGCTTGATTAAATTCACCAGCTGGGTATAGAAGAATAAGCTAATCAACCCATCAAAATCTAAGCCTATGAGTTTTTGAAAACACGGACTAAAAGGGCACAAGGTGATAGAAAATACAGAACAGGTTATTTAAATACAACCAGGTTTTGTTGGTTTCCTATATAAAAAGATTTACAGAGTCTATAAAAGTGGTAATGATGGAATCACTACTTGTTAGCCACATTAGACTCAAACATAAGTATGGAATAATAATATGGAAACCCTATAGGAAAAATAGCATGAGTAAACTGTATAGTGTAGATGGGGATTATAACTAGGATATCAAGGGATGTGAACATTAAAGATATTTTGAAAGATTAAAATAGTTGAACTTGTACAGTTGTCTCCTATAGATATTTAACAGGAGATCTTTTTTCAGGTGTATAGGGCATTTAAAGACAATTACCTCTGGGAATACTTGGGAGTTATCAAAGAGTAGTACAAAAGTGTAAGACAATCTGTGTAGGAGATTACAGGAATGAGAGTAGTACAAATTTGTTCTCCAATAACAGTAGTCAATGCCATCTTTCAAGATAGCTGCACAATGATCAACAGCTTAGCTTCAGCTCTCCCAGTGTGAAAACAGAAACTGAGAAACAGACAGTTATATTATCAGTCTGAGTAAAACTCAAGTTACTGGCTGGGTTGGTAAGTATACTGTCTGGATGTCTGCAAAAGAGAAAATAAGACAGCCTGAAAGAAAATCAACTAGAAAATGTAGAGAGGAAACACTAACTGGGAAGAATCCTGCAGCTATTCAGCAAAAAGCAGTTCAAGATCCAGCTTTGTTACAAGAGATTGCTTTCAGTAATTTAGAGGGAAAAATAAATCAAAGTCACTCAGAGCTGATTAAAATAATCAAAACATTGAAGGGGTATATCAACTCAAATAACAAAAGCCTGGAAAAATGGAATTAGCTTTAAACACATTCAGATGCGCTGATAAAACTGCACAAATCAGACGTCAAAATGAAGAAAATGCTGGCCGAGTATGAGACTGCTGAGAAGAGATGTTTCAAAAAATTACACAATTAGAGGACAGAGCACAAAGGGAAAATCTAAGGTTTTTTGCTGTACTAGAGAAACTAGAAGGAACAGGCTGTATCCATTTTATGAAGACACAAATAAGCAACTGGACTGGTATTCCACAGCAGGAACTCTTAACTGAAAAGGCACACTATGTGCATCCTCCAAATACGGTCATGGGAAATCAACCAAGACCTTTATTAGTAAAGATGCAAAACTACCAGCAGAAAGCGTTGATCCTGCTAAAACTGTGGCAAAATGGCAAAGAATTAAAACTTGGAGACAGTAGAATGTTTATGGAACATGATTACTCATTGTACACCAGGCAAAAGGAAAACAAATTTATTTTAGTAATTAGGGAATGTCAAGAGGCAGGTGGCAAGATTCAAGATATTGTATCCACCTGTCTTTAGAATACATTTTTCTTGGAGGATCAAAGTCATTTTATGATGCAGAACAGGCTAAGGAGAAGTGCAAAAGTTTGTCCAACAAAACAAAATGAACCATCAAGCAGAAGGGGACTCTGCTTCTAATTCTTCTTATAACAAAGCACATGGGGATATTTTGCCAGCAAAACTTTTTCCACTGTTCCAAAGGAAAATGCTTGAAAGACCGAGAAATCACAGGAGTTGACAAGAAGAATCAGGAGTAAGCGTGGAATTGAACCAGAATCCGGAGTTGGGAGATGGAGATGAAAAGGAAGAAAGCCAGCAACACAGAAATCAATGAATAAATGTGAGACTAGAAAGTATCAATCAGATTTGTGAAATACGGTTATATAAGAATAAGTGGAAAGAGTGGACTTCTGTCGGCTCTGTCAAACTTGTAAGGAACAGAATAGCATTTGCCTCACTTCATGTCATTAATGTTTGGAAGGACACTGAATGGAGTATGCCTTTTTTCTTTTTCTTCTTTTTGGTATTAAGAAGTGCAGGCATTTCAGTGCAAAAAGAGAAGAAAAGCTGGACAAAAGCATGTTTAAGTTGATAGACTGTAATCTTAAGTTATTGAGGTATGGGGTGGGCTGTAAAAGTACAAATATCATAATATATATATACATACTATTTTTCTCTTACTTTTGCATAGGTGAATATCTGGAACAACACCCCTGGTTTAATCTAATAACAAATTTTAAGTGGAAACAAGTAAATACAAGAACACTGGATATAATGAAAAGTTTTCCTTTAAACGTTTAAGCTAGTCTTTCAGGCTGTAGCACTACCACAGGACTACATGTTTCTTTCTCTTATGCTTCCATGGACACAAGCTGACAACAGGCAATAAAACACAAAAAGATTAGTTGTGTAAAATCTTACCATAACCACAGATGTCCTTCTCTTCCATGTTGCAGTATTCTCACTGTGGGATCCTCCGTATCAGGCGACCCAAACATCCAGTTCCTATGCAAAAGCTTAAGCCTGGTTACTGTCAGGTGTGTGGGATGTCACCCGCATGGCCATAAACCTTGGGGCTTAAATGTGACGTCTGCATGCACAGACCTCAGAACTGACTGCCCAGTCAGACAGCAGCTTAAGGAATCCATAAATGATGCCATCTAGACAGGGTATATGTGATAAGGGGGGTTAGGTGGGAGGGGGGTAATGTAACATGGAAGAGAAGGACATCTATGGTTATGGTAAGATTTTTACACAATTAATCTATGCCCTTCTATTCTCATGTTGCAGTATTCTCACTGTGGGAGAGTGCCACAGCTCAAGATAAGGAAAGGGTGGAGGAAAAAATTGCAGTTTCCAGCAAATTGTGGATTATTGCCCTTGAAAATCCTGCAGACCTAGTGGAAGCCTCAGCTGCATCATAGCTACACTTTACAGAGTGTCTGGCAACCTGTGATGCTAAAGACAGCTTAGATGCTACCTAAGATTTGTCAGGAGAGTCGGGCATGGAAGAAAGCAAGGAAGTTGCCTGAGAAACCAAGTCTAGGGCATATGTGACCATGTGGGTCTGATAACTGATTGCTCTAAAGGCCAGCGTGGAAGATGTGTACATCTTTTTCCCCAGTTTGTCCATGAATTTGCTGTCCTTGTCTGAAAGCAGAAGGGAGGTGAAAGGTATTTGTCTGGATTGTCATCAGGGACCTTGTAAAACCGGTCAAGTCTTTTGGAATCTGAGGGCTGTGATTCGGGGGTCTTGGAGGCTGATGAAAATGCATCCAGGTAAGCTGGAATCACAGGAGGAATTGCAGAGGGGTAGGGTGACTCTACCTGAAGTAATTCAAAGTACCACTTTTGACCCTCAGTCATCTGTGTGGCATCCCACTTGAAAAACTCCCTCATTTTGGAAATTGTTTCCACAAAAGAAACATCTTCAGGGGGGAGGTCTGCCTCCAAGGAGTTGTCATCCGGGGAGTAGCAGTCTAGAGAGGAGGCTAACTGGGATGTGCAAGTCAGACATTCATCTGAGGAAGAAGAAGAGGAGTCTTCCTCCTGAGTTTGGATGGGGGGAAATGGAATAGGCTGGGCTAGGGCTGAGACTAGGCAAGGTAGCAGTAGTACAGGCTGTGGGCTTAAGAGCCATAAAGGCCTGAATCAAGGACAGTGAAAATGTTTGCCAGTCTGGTTGGTTTTCAGTGGGAGTAGACAAATGTTTCGTTTTTTACTTCCTCTTAAGAGGAGTAGTCTTGGTGGTAGTCTGAGGAGTGGTAGGCCTAGTATCCAGCATCTGGCCTGCGGGAGAAGATTCCGTTTCCAGAAAGTACAGTTGTGTACACTTAACCATAAATGTAGATGTTCTAGTGTATTCACTGTTGCAGTCATTACATTTGGGTTATCTGCTTGCAGGTAGCCCTCAGTCGGCCCGATTAATAAAGTCTTGGATCTTGCGTCGGTTGCTGTCCCTTCTTCCATGACGTTGGATGTATAAAACATGCAGCCAACGCCATTACATCAGTTTTTCTTGCCCCAGATGTCAGGTGCCCCTCTAATGGGAAGCAATTAAATATAAAAGTACAAAGAAATACCTCCAACAAACAAGCAAATACACCAAAAAGAAAGACTTTTAAGCATAGTAAAGGAAAGTAGAAGTATAGCCAAAAGAAGTTAGGGGGCTGGAGGGAAGGTAACCAGGACTGCAACAGTGAATACACTCGAACATCTACATTTATGGTAAGTGTACACAACTGTACTATGTTCTTCGTGTTTCACTGTTGCAGTCATTACATATGGGTAGATTCCCAAAGCTATGGTTGGGAGGAGGAATTTAGACAGCATTATGGCCAGCTATAAGACTCGCAAAGACTGCAGTGGCAAAGCCAGCTCTAGATTTAGAGAAAATTGGAAAATGATAATGCTTGGTGAAAGTATGTACAGAACTCCAGGTAGCAGCTTCTAGGATGTCCCTGGTAGGGACGCCTCTGAGAAAGGCTGCAGAGGTAGATGCAGCCCTGGTAGAGTGAGGTCTGATCCCCTGGGGGGATAGGTTTTCCATGGTGCTTACAGCAGAAATGAATGCAAGGCTTATCCATTTAGAAATGGTTTGCTTTGAAATAGCCTTCCACTCTGCCCCTGCAGCAATTCCTTTGAGGTTTAGTCATGTCCAAGTTGAATCTAAGTTGTCTGTGCACATCTAAGGAATGCAGTACCCGTTCCCCTTTATTCTGTGGATTGGGAAAGAAGGTTGGCAAATGAATGGACTGACACTGGACACCACCTTGGGCATGAAGGATGGATTGGTTCTGAGGGACACGCTGTCCGCATGAAAGATGATGAAAGGCTCCACTGCCATATGGGCCTATAATTCAGATACCCTTCTAGCTGAAGTGAATGCTAAAAGGAAAGCTGTTTTCCAAGAAAGAAATTTTAAGTCTGCAGTAGCAGCTGGTTCAAAAGTAGGTAGAGTGAGTTTCTCCAAGACAAAGTTAAGGTCCCAGGCTGGGGTTGGAGCTCTCCTAGGTGGTCTCAAATTTTTGGCCCCTCTGAGGAACTGCTTGAGCAGTGGATGAGAGAAGAGGGGAGGTTCTGTGTTATAATGAGCTGAAATGGCTGAGGCATGGATTTTAATGGAGGAAAAAGACAGGTCCTTGTGAAGCATCTCAGTTAAGTATTGTAAAATCGTAGGTAAATTGGGCGCTGTTGTGCTCATCCCTTGAGATTGGTTCCAGGCACAGAATCTTTTCCATTTTTCAGCATTAAGATTTTCTAGTACTAGGCCTCCTTGCCTCTAAAATGATATCCATCACAGGTTTGCTGAGAGATGGTAAAGGAGAGATTAAGTAATTATCCAGGCTGCAAGGTTCAGTGTTAGAAGCTGAGGGTGCAGAATCTGGTTCTCCTGCTGAGACAGCAGAGGAGGAGTCTGAGGCAGGTGCCATGGAGATAACCATGACACACTGTGCAGGAGGGGGTACCAGTGTTGACGTGGCCAGTCTGGAGCAATCAAAATCATCCTTTGTTTGTCCTGTTCGATTTTTAGTAGTACTTTGGAGAGCAGAGGCAGAGGGGGGGAGGCATAGACTGATAGGTTTTTCCAGCTGAAGGACAGAGCATCCACTTTCCAGGCTTGTTTGTGGGGAGTTCTTGTGCAAAATGTGTCCAGCTGGTAGTTCTGGGGAGAGGCAAACAGGTCTATATCTGGGCTCCCCCATTTGCTTGTCAAAATGTTGAAAATCCTTGGTTCTAGTTTCCACTCATGTGGGTCCATGAGGTTTCTGCTTTTCTGTATTTAATTTTCCTGGCAGGAATTGAGCTTGTAAGTGCACGTGGTAGCTCAAGGCTGTGTTCCACAATGCCATGGCTAGTCTGCAGATGTGTACCCCCCTGCTTATATGCCACATAACAGTGGTGTTGTCCGTCTTTACCATTAGTTATCCTGGAAGAATGTGGTCCTTGAAGGCTGTCAGAGCATTCTGTACAGCTAACATTTCTTTTTGATTGATATGCAGGTGCATTTGACTTGGGTTCCATTTGCCCTGAATGCACTTCCCTGCCAGGTGAGCTCCCCATGCATAGTGTGATGCGTCTGTTAGGGTTTGGGCGGCAGGGGATGGTGTGAAAGGTAGTCCCTTGTTTTGGTGGCAGGCCTCCGTCCACCAAAGGAACCTTAGGCGCAGGCAAGGTATGACAGGAATCATTGTTTCTAGGTCTTGAGAATGTTGACACCATAGGCTTATTAGATACCACTGTAGTTTCCTCATATGCAGTCTTGCTTATGGAATTAGAAGAATGCAGGAGGCCATGAACCCCAAGGCTTGCAGTATTTGTCTTGCAGATAGCAGGATTTTTGTGGCCACTTGTTTGAAGTAGCTTGTCAAATACATTTCTTTCTCTGGCGTGAGGCAAGCAATCTGGGAAGTTGTATTCAAGCTTGCTCCCAGGAATATAATTTGTTGACAGGGTACCAGGTGTGATTTCTTTTCATTTATGGCGTACCCAAGACAAGTTAGAACCCTTTGTACAAAGGCCAGATGATTCAAAAGTATGTCCTGGCTTTCTGCCTGAATTAGACAATCGTCCAGGTATGGATATATTTGAATATTTCTTTGCCTGCAAAATGCAATAACTGGAGCTAGGCACTTCGTGAATACCCTGCGCACAGTAGGTAAGCCAAAGGGCAGTGCAGAGAACTGATAGTGCATGTAGCCTGCTTTGAAGCGTAGGTATCTTCTGCAAAATTCCCTGATTGGGATGTGCAGGTATGCGTCTTTTAAATCTAGTGTTGCCAACCAGGCATCTTTGCCTAGCATAGGAAGTAATTGGTGAAGAGTCAGCATATTGAATTTTGGAATCTCCAAAAAGGTGTTTAGAGTAGACAGGTCCAGGATAGGATGCCATGAATTCTCTTTTCTGGGTACCAGGAAAAGTCTCGAGTAGAAACCTTGTCCCTTTTCCTCTTCTGGTACCAGTTGAATAGCCCCCATGCTTAAGAGAGAAAGTACTTGTTTTTGGGCCTCTGCCCTCTGATTTGGGGGTAGGTCCGGCCACCCGCTTGGTGTTGGCAACGTGTGGAAGTGAAATCTGTATCCCTGGGACACTATATTTAAAACCCATTTGTCCTGGGAAATGAGTTCCCAATTCTTTGCATGAAGAGCAATCTTTCCCCCCCAAAGGGGCAGTCAGTTGATAAGTGCTTGGAAATTTTAAAAGGAAGTTATTGAGACAGTTTACCTTGGGGGGAGTCTTCTTATTCCCAGATTTGGAAGTGGAGGCCCCCCACTGCTTAGTTGTGTGTGTGTCCCTGGGACTGAAACCTGGGGTTTTTGCTGTGTCTGGGTTTGGATTGAGAAGACCTGGAAGGGGCTGGAAAGGACCAATTCTTAGAGGGCCAGTGTCTACTAAATCTAGGAGGCTGAACTTGTAAAAAATCTTTTAACAGTTTGCATAGATTTAGCTTTATCTTCCATCTTTTTAAGAACTTCCTCAGCCTTGTTGTCAAACAGGCAGTCCTGATTTAAAGGCGCATCCAACAATTTAGCTTTAACATGATCAGGCAAAGATTGCTCCTTAAGCCAAGCATGCCTTCTGAGCACAGACCCAGTAACAGCAGCCATGCAAGAAGCCTCTAATGAATCAAAACCACATTGCAAAGTATGTTTTCCAATTTGTTCAGCAGAATGCATTAAATCCTGTAATTCTTTATTTTCCACACAGTCAGGAATCAACATAATTTTCTGTTTAAGCAGTCCAATAACATGTTGCTGATACTTTAACATATGAAACTGGCAGTTTAAAGCCCTAATGGCCAAGGATGCAGAAGTGTAAACCTTCTTACCCCATCTATCCAGCGCCCTGGAGTCTCTATCAGAAGGGGCAGGATTTTTAGCAGTAGACGCCTTAATGCCCTTGGGCCCTGTGAAATAGTCTCTGGATCTGCAATAGGATTTTTAAAAAGGAACTTGAGGGACTCCGGGATCCTGTAGTATCTGTCAGGTTTTCTGGGAGCAGGAATCAGGGGCCAAACTAGATTCCGAAAAAGCATCAACAACAATACCTAGTACAGGAGGAATAGCTAAAGGCCTATGCTGAGGTAGGAGAAGGAACTCCCTAAGCCTCTTTTTTGAATCAGAAAAATCCTGGCTTTCCCAGTGGAAATGCTCCCTTAGAGTATGTAAGGTTTCCCCAAAAGAAAAATCCTCAGAAGGGGAAGCAGAGGGAATGGAGTCCTCTGCATCAGAATCTTCATAAGTAGATAAGGGCAAATCCAGATCATCAGAAGAATCAGAAACAACATAATCCTGATCAGAAGATTCATAATCAACTTCAGTCATAGGCCTCTTAGAATGGGGGGGGGGGGTTGGCAACCTCTGATTAGAGTTATTAGATTTTCAGCCATTCTTATCATTTGTTTTTTAGGCATAGAGGTCTGAGCATGTGGCCTGGGCGTCGTTTTTTTAGGCATGGATCGAGATTTAGGCCTAAGTAAAGAAGGAGGCGCCGGTTTAAAATGCAAGTCTGTAGGCCTGAATACATCCTCAGAAACCAGTGCCTGCACAGCGGCTCCGGACCCATCCAAGGTAGAGACATCCGCGAGTTCCATAGTTGAAGCATCTCACGGCATACCGGACTCCGAATGGGTCTCAGTAGAGGCCTGCGAATCAGAAGTAGCAGGTATCAGGGGCTGCGAAAGCGCCTGAGTACCGGCAAACTGGCAACTGGCTTAGGAGAAGCGTCGTCGGCAGTTTTGGACCTCGGCGGCCTGTCTCTGTCTTTATCTTTGCGTTTTTTCGTAATCCCTGTAGTCAGATGGCTAAATAAACAGAGAACCAAAATATTTATAGGCGAAAATATACAGATGATGGATAGTGCACTGATTAAATAAAGTATAAAACCGACAGCAAGGTACGTCGTGGTCAGGGCCTAGGCAAGGAATGCAATACGAATGAAAATCTTTATGAGGTATTTGCTTTCCACAAGTAATGCAATTATTAACTTTTACTGACATCGGTAAGGAACAAGAAAAAGTTTCCCCAACGGGATACTTAGCTTTAGTTGAAGACTTTGGTTCTGAAACTCGAAAACGGAAATTTCAGGAGTTGGCTGACCAGCACTTGTGAACTGCTTCTGCTTCAGGCACCACACGGCAAGAAAGACTGATGTAATGGCGTCGGCTGCATGTTTTATACCCCTGACGACCTGACGTCATGGAAGAAGGGACAGCAACCGACGCAGGACCCAAGACTTCGTTAATCAGGCCGACTGAGGGCTACCTGCAAGCAGATAACCCAAATGTAATGACTACAACAGTGAAACACGAAGAGCATCTGTGGTTGGGTGGCCGGCGAAGCTTGGTTTCCGCTTGACATCAGCTGAAGCTGACGCAACCTCCGAGGACTTGCCAACCAGGGATTCTAAGGTGGTTTCCACAAAGGTACCCGCAGAAATCGCCAGTTCTTCCAGACGTCCCGCAACCTCAACACTGGCAACTGGCAGGATGTCCGACGTCGGATGGGCAGAAGCAGTAGGCCTTACAACCTTGGCCTTCTTTTTAGGTGGCTCCACCACAACGGCCGACTCGGGTTCCATGCCTAGGGCTAAACGCTTTAGTCATTGGTTTTCGAGGTAAAGTTTTAGGGCTGCCAAACAACTCCAAAGAGTTTTAGGTACAAACGATTGGCAAATGCTGCAGGTCGTACGACTGGCCTAAGCAGGACAGACAAAGTTCATGCAAGTTCTTGTGTGGAATCTGGCGGCCGCACTTACATTTCCCCTTTCTAGCTGACATCTACTATCTAAATAAGGGAGCAACAGCAATCAAAGTTCAAGCAAAAGAAATAAATTCCCCTGTGGGGTACTTATCTGAAGACGTCTTCTGAAGCACGGAGCAAAGTGATCAATCTGCCATTCAACTGATCCAGATAAGTTCTGAGGTCTGTGCGTACTAACGTCACATTTAAAGCCCAGGGTTTATGGCCTTGGGTGTGACATCTCACATATCTGACAGCAAACAGGTTTAAGTTTTTGCATAGCAGCCGGACGTTCAGGTTGCCTGAGGAGGAGGATCCCACAATGAGAATACTACAACATGAGAATAGAAGGACATCACTGGGTTCTTCAAAGCTTAAAAGTTAATGATTAATGAAATTTCAGAAAGCTTGCAAGCTGTATGCACATGGGGGCGGGGTAAAAGATAAAACAAAGAACAGACACCAATTAATTGTAAGTAGAAGCACAGGCAATTACATGCATCTTAGCATGTATAACTTCAATTTCACGTTAATCAGGGCCTGTGATGTCAGTTGTCTATTTGGCAGAACTGTTCCTATTGGGAGGCTTAAACAATTATTTGAAGAAGTCTATAGTTATGCGTGTTTGTATTAATCTAACAGGTTATAGGGGTGTTCTGGGGGTGCGTTTATTTCTTTGAGAGTTTTTATTAAAACAAAAAGTCTTGTAAAATGTGACATAGGTTCCAAAGCTGATAAAAAAATGTATAAAAGATTAACCTGGCAAGCATTAATGTGTGCATGTATCACAAAAGCTGGAAACAGACTTTTAAAAAAGCTGACGCATATAATAGGTGGGAATAATGCCTTCTCACCATAATGGCACCACTTTCCATATCATCTTGTAATGTGAATAGTCTCATATGTATAGACAAAAAAGAAAAAAATACTCAACTATATTAAGAAATGCAGAGACACACATTTGGAAAGAACTGAGTATGTGAATTTGATAAAGAAAGAATTTAGGATGGATATTCTACAGAATACCAGGGAGAAAGGAAAAGAGGAATACTTATATTAATTGCCAGAGAAGCTCCAGTAGTGAAAGAAGAGGGAAAAAAGATAATAATGGCAGATTTGTAGTAGTAAGGAGCTACTGACATGGGATGACTATTATGCTGGCATGTACTTATATTCTACCTAAACTTCTACTACGAAGCTTAAAAAATTTTTTTTTGGGGGGGATAATCAGCTTTCAGCAGGGAATATTGTTTACAGATGGGGACTGGAATTGGATTTGCAATAATGAGGATGTATCTGAGGGCCTGGAAGGGAAAACATAGCAAAAGAGAGTAGACTTCTGAAACAATTTATGAAAATATTTGGTATGAATAACGTGAATTCAGTAATAGGAACTCGGGAGAATTTGCATATTATTTCCCAAGGCACAATACCTGGGCTAGATTAGACAGAAATTATATTTCACAGGCACATGTGCATTTACTTCAGAATTTTGATATACATCGAATAACTATTTTAAATCATGTGCCAATAATTACGGAGATAAAAATGCAGGGTAATGAAGTGAAGATGAGACAATGGCACTTCCCCACTTACCTGCTAAAAAGAGAAGAATTTAAGGAATGGATAGTAGAAAATATCAGGGAGTCATCAAGGAAGACAGAAAGTAATCCATAAGTTATAGCTAGTGAGTGATATAAAATGAAAGTGGAGTTTAAAAATAGGGTTAAAAAAAAAACAGATACAGTTAAGAAGTAATCAGCATTATTTAGACGGACTTACAGAGGTTAAATTATTGCAGAATAAGGGGACTCTCACAGTACAAAAGAGGAATAAGTGCAGAGTGCTAAAGATAAAATAAGGGAGTAACAGGATAATATGCATGAGTTTAGAAAGACTGTTGTTAAGCAAATGTTTTCTGGTAATAACTAACTCCATAGCATAAACACTTTTGGCACAACATCTTGGACAACAGAAAGTAGAAAGGGCTATTGCCAAACATAGGGAGCCTATAACAAGAAAAATAACCAGAGATCCTACAGAAGTATTAGACATATTTCAGAAATTTTAGGAAAATGAGGATGTGTCTGGCTACATACATAGACAGAAGCCTTACCTTCCACCATCACGTGGCCACAGTGGTGAGGAAATCCTTTTATGTTGCACAACTTGTAAGTAAGCGCACGGCAACTAGGTCCAAAGAGGTCATTATCCCACTGTATTCTGCCCTTATCACGCCAATCATAGAATAGAATGCTCACTTTGGTATGTACCTGACCATGCATTTGCAGCAACTAGAGCGACCTCAAAGGTTCCTTACAAAAAGAATACAAGGCATAACAAATCTGCCTTACACAGAGCACCTTAAAGCCCTTTCCCTCTACTTAGTGTCCTACAGACTGCTGATGTGTGATCTATGCCTGGCTTACAAAGCACCTGCAAACCCCACACTTATTCATCTCCTACATATGCGCAAGTCAGACAGTACCAGAAATACAAGGTCTAGGTACCTGAATTTCATCTGTGACACAAACGGAACATGCTGGAGAGACAGATGCGTGTCCCAGAGACTGCCCTCCCCATCCATGTGAAGCTGAGTCCGTCTATTACTCAGTTTAAGTACAACCTAGAAAGTGGATGGGCAACAGGAAATTTACACCGGGTTTGACACCCATGTCCCTTATGGGCAAAGGTAGCTGATAAATGCCTGGCCCTCAATGTCCAATTTTGATGCAGGACATCATTACTCTTTCGGGAAAACTTGGCTAGGCTTAGAAAGGCCCCATGGGTTGTTAGCCTAGTAACAGTCTATAAATCTAAAAAAATTTGTATAAAGCACAGAAGTTGGGAAATCAAGAAAAAGCACAAATAGAAATATCCATGTAAAACATAAACATGCCAAGGTTAGAGACAGATGAGGCTCAACAACTAACAGTTAAGACAGTAGGAGATGAGACAAATATGGCGATGTATAACCAATTTGCAGGAAAGTCTCTAGGAATAGATGGCATTCTGGTAGATGTTTGGAAGCTAGGAGGGAAGAAAGTGATAAAGATCTGGAAGTTTTTGTTTAAGAGTGTTTTATAAAGAGGTAAGGCACCAACATCCTGGAAAAAAGCTGTGGAGGCTGTAATACACGAAGACGGTACAAACTTATCTGGTCCAGCATCATATATGCCCATTTCAATTTTAAGCCATGATTATAAAGTCTGTATGTCTGTAATGGCTAAAAGAATGGCAAAGGTGATGCCAAAACTGATAGATATGGACAAATGTGGTTTTGTGGAAGGGAGGCAAGCAGTTGACAACATTAATAGAACAATGATGAATCTGAGGGAAGCAGATTGTAAGAAAATACCGCTGTTATTGGTGAGTCTTGATGCAGAAAAAGCATTTGACTGAGTAAGCTGGAATTTTATGAGTAGGGAAATGGAAGCATTTGCATTTCCTGATAAAATAATAGGATTAATTAGCAGGACATATGAGGGATCCGAGGCAGAAACCAATGTGGAAGGGTTCCTCATTGGAAATGTTGTACCTGAACAGAAGAACCAGGCAGGGGTGTCCTCCTTCCTTTTGTTACTTGTGTTATGTTTAGAACCATTGGCAAAGAAAATAAGGGACTCAAAAATGTAAGGATATAATTGGTATGATATTCAAGAAAAGTTGGCTTTACTTGCAGATATTATTTTGTACCACATAGGACCAGAAAAAGATATCTTACTGTGGTGGAACATTCTGAGACAGTGAAGATGAAACAAAGGCTATAGCTATAAACTAAGAACCCATATATATTAATTGGGTTCAGCAATACCCATATTTACAGGGAGATGATAAAATTAAGTATTTAGGAGAATGGATTAAAAAGGATTCTGTTATGGCAGCTATGGATATGTGGGAAGATATTAAAAGATAATACAAAAACTAAGAAACTGGAAGTTCTTACCTATGGATATGGATAACAAAATATAAGCAGTAAATATGTTTTTAGTCCCTTTAGTTTTATGCAGAGGTCAGGCATATTTTTATTATCCAGAGGAGATGTTGTGGACAGTAATTAATAAAGCATTGAAAGATTTTATTTGGGAGGGGAACAGGGAAATAGTCAAGTGAGATAAGTTGATCCTCCCAATAGAACAGGGAGGTTTAGGATTACCTGATTTGAAAGGATATTTTAGAGGTACTCAGTTAAGGCTCTTCAACATAACACAAGCAGAAAAGCTACAATTTAAAGTTGAAAGGAATGATGATGAAGTGGGGGGGACTAATTCAAGAAATAAGGAAATAATGGGATTTTGGACGCAGATCCTTAAGGAGGATAACAGTCATACATAATATTATATTCATAAAGTAGCAGAAAGTATACTAAGAACTAAGCCAACACAGGAAAGGAGGAAGGAGATTCTGCTATTAGGGGTACAAATAACAGGCAAAAGGGGTCTGGAATCTATTAGAGAAAGCTGTCAAAGGAACCAAGGTATTGGCAACAAATAATTAGAGAGGGAAAAGTAAAAGAATGGGAAAAGGCCAAGAAGATATTTGGAATACAGGCTAGTGATTGCCCTTCCTATCAGGATATGATATCAGAGTATAGGCAAAGAGAAAGGTATATGGGAATCCTAAATGAAAGAACTGTACTGGTTAAGTTTTTAATTGAATCTAGAACAGAATCTGCAGTTAAAAAGGGATAATTAATAAGGCACAATAACTACAGGAATCAATCAGAAAAGATTGGGAAGACAGATTAGATATGCAATTAAAGAAACAATGGGAGGACATATGAATGGCTCCCAAACAGGCAACCGAATCAAGCAGATCTACAATTTTTGCCTGGAAGTGTTTGCACAGATACTTTTTATACCCCAAGCAAGATCCAGAGAATGTTTCCTCAGATAGATGGCAAATGTTGGAGGTCTGATGGAGAAGAAAGTGGTAACAGGGAACATATGTTTTTGGCAGTGTAATGAGTTGGCAGACTTTAAAAATTCCCTACAGAGTACTCTCTCAGGAATAATGGGCGCGTAAATGAGTGCAAGTCAGGAAATGATTTTTCCAGCTAGGATACAGGATCTGAATAGTTTAGACATAGTAAGGCCTTGTTATGTTTAATTCTGGAGGCTGTCAGAAAAGCAATTACTAGAAAAAATAAATCAAAATCTAAATCAACTATACTTGAAGTAGTGAATATTGTAACAAGAGATAAAAGAACAAGTGGGATTTTTAGAAAAGAGTAGGAGTAAATTACATTGAAACAATGGAAATTGTGGGAACACCACATGCAGAAAAATGTTTTAGATGATAAATGAGATTTAAGAGAAGGCAGGAACTGAATAATTTATGTAATGTTGCTCAGACGGGTCTACATTATCTTGTCAAAAGCTGCTTACAGTGAATACGGCAACATCAAACAATAAACCATGAAATCTCACTAATGCGAATGGCCAGGTCACCGATTGTTTCCTACGGAAAAAAAAAAAAAAAAAATGTGTCCGTCATCGTAAAATTGCCCTTTACCTCACTGTAGTGTGATCTCGTAGTTGGTATATTTAGTTGGGGGGTATGGGGGGCACAGCCTTCCACTTTGTAATGATTTAGGTTGGGGGGGTGTGGGGGGCACAGCCTTCCACTTTGTAATGATTTAGGTGGTCTGCTGTGTTTGGTTGGTACACAGATTTTTTTTTCCCCTAGGGAAAAAAATCGGTGACCTGCACGTTCGCGTTAGTGGGATTTCACTGTTTATTGTTCGATGTTGCCGTACTCGCTGTAAACCGCTTTCAGCAAGATAATATAGACCCGCTTAGATTAAATGATATATAATAATATATGTGATATATAATTGTTTGTAAATGTGAACTTGTTAATATGGTTTGATTACGTTTGTATAGATGTAAGCGTGCCTATGTCCCAAGTGATAATTCAATAAAGGTGTTGAAACAAAAGGAGTAGCTGATGTCTGGAATAATCTATCAAATTATATAAGAGTGATCACTAGTTTAAATATTTTTAAGAAAAGCTTCAACACTTTTACAGAAATGACTGTTCTGGTATATTGACAGACTAGAAGGGCATTATTGCCTATACTTGAAATATCTGTATATATGTATAACAAAGAAACATCCTTTTCTCAACAGTTTCTCCCATGACATTATCCAACTTCTCCTACCCCAGTAAAGACACAAAAAAAAAAAAAGAAAAAAACTACAGCATAAAACCAGTAAGATGGGTAATAGGAACTCCTGGAATTATAGTCATCAGCAATGACCTACGAAAACCAACACATACTGTCAAAAGGACATTGTTTTATAAAATGAAGGGGGTGCGAGGTTAATGCAATACTCTTTGCAATACAACAATGCAGTAAGAAAAAAGCAAACAATGTTCAGAGATCAGAAATCAGTGAAATAGGCCACAACAAATTTAAAGTATCTGCCAACATATTTAGATCATACACTGTACTCAAAGCAAAACAAGATGGATGACACACTACATGTTCAAAACATTTGCAGAGAAGAAAGACTGCAATACCCCTTTTTTCTTCTTCAAAACTTATCCTTACCTTTCAAAGTATGCTTCTTCTTTTATCATCCAGCTCAACCACATTATCATCAGTTGTTCTTGTTCAGATGTACTTTAAAAAAAAAATGAACAAACACATCAAAGCAATGGCCACACACGTGTACATATAAAAACTATAATTCTAGCAAAGACCTACATACTACATACAACAATTACAGAATTTATACTCAATTTCTCTATACACATTTCAGTGAAATATACAGTGGCATCATATAATTATTTTGCACCAAAAAGTACAGTTGGGTACACTTACCATAAATGTAGATGTTCGAGTGTATTCACTGTTGCAGTCCTGACTTGTGGGATTTCCTGCCGTGAAAGCCTTTGGCTGCCCCAACTACCAGAGAAAACTCTTTCCTCCTCCTAAGGCTGGTGGATACTAACCTACGTCAGTACGCTTGAGTATATAATGAGCCAGACTATGTCATGAAATCATTTTTTTTCTTCTCCCCAAACAGGTAGGAGCCCCAACTGAGCAGTAGGGGACTAAGAAAGAGAGGACAAGGGGGTTCCGGCTCCCTTTGTTAGAAAAGAGGTTACAAGTATACTACCTAGTAGGTTAAGGGGGAAAGAGGGAGGGAAAGAAGACTGCAACAGTGAATACACTCGAACAACTACATTTATGGTGAGAGTACACAACTGTACTATGTTCTTCCTGTTTCACTGCTGCAGTCCTGACTTGCAGAAAGATTCTCAAAGCTGAAAATAGGGAGGAAGGAGATTAGGGAGAGGAGAGGATTCCCTGCAGTATGGGAGTGGCGAATCCTGCTCTGGACCTAGAAAAGGCTGCCAAGTGGTAATGTTTGGTGAAGGTATAAAACAAACAAAAAAATTACGCTGTGATCCCAAAACCCATAAACTTTAATTTCAAAAACTGTAGTAAGCAATGAAAGCAATAAAAACGGTTAATTGCTTTCATCTATATTATTTTTAGACATCAGAACCGTATAAAAGCTAAAAGGTTGCCATTAAATACCCCTGACATAATATACACACCTCCATCAATAAAACATCACAAATCGACTTGTATAACAAACTCCGTGAAGTTCTTAAAGAACCATTATCAAAATGAAACAAATATAAAAATACTTCCAAAATCAGACAATAGATAAATAAAAATGTAAAAAGATGTTTTAAAAGCTTGTTGGCCTTTATTTTCAATTCACTGGCTATGGACATGCCATTGTTAATCCTGGGTGGAACAGTCAAATCTAGTCAACTGCCAAAGCATCTCCCAGTGCAATAAAGTGCTCTTTCAGTCACCGGAATAGGCAGTAGCTAACACTTGTTCAAAAAACAGGAACATAAACTTAAAGCCCTCACAGGTCAAAGAATGTCTAGCAAGGGCATTTCTATTATCAGCACGTTGTATACTGTACAGGTGTTGAGGGCATTAATGATCTTAACACTCGGCACAAAAAGCAAGGTAAACCACTCTTTCAGAACAGTTAACCTTGCCACCTTCAGCACTTCTTTTTATTTTATCATACAGCCACCCCATGTAATTACTTTCTATATACTTTCACTGATGGCATCTGCCACATTTGTGGGTCACTGGAAAGGTTACAGTAATGTTCATGGGTGGTCTTTATAAAACACCCTTAACATTACATTTTATCTTGCATGTAAAAATAGGCTGTCGTGTACTTAATAATTTGGTAGTATCGTTACACTGAAACATGGACCAATTTTTACAAATGATATTCTCAATATCCAAATGTCCAAGGAATAATGTAATACCATATTATTCTGAGTATTAAATCCAGCCCTATCAAGGTTGTTAGGACCGATGTTCTTAATCAGTCCTTGTTTAATAATCAGGCCATAAATGCCTTGTGTCTCTGCCCACATTTTAGTTTCAATGGTGTTAAGCACAGAATCAGGGTAACCTCGATCTGTAAACATGTTTTTAAGCATTAAAAATTCTTGCGGACAAACCTTATCATCTGAGGTAAGCCTCGACATTTTAATGTATAGACTCTTCACAACTCCCTTTTTTCTGGTGAAAGGGGTGACAACTGAAGAAAAAAAAAGAAAAATATTACAAAATGTGGGTTTTCTATAAACTCTGGTCTCCAGACCCTCGTTCGGTTACCATTGAAAGTTGATGTCCAAATAGTTGATCTCACAAGGACTGATATGATAAATAAATTTAAAAAAAATTGGTACTCATCTCCATTTGTCTCATAAGATCTGTAAATTGATTCTGATCACCTTGCCAAATGAATAACAAGTCATCCAAATAGAGATAATAACCAATACAGTACTTAAATAATGGGAGTTGGAAAAGAATATAGAGTTCCCATTTAAGTAATACACCATTAGCAAATGTGGGGGCACACAAGGCCCCGATAGCAACACCAGTGAGCTGTTTATAATATTCCCCACAAAACATAATAAAGTTGTTAGTGAGCACAATGTCCATAAAATTATGGGTGAGACTCTCCATCATTTTCAGTTAAACTGCCAAACTTATGGACCATCTCGTCAAATCACTGTAATCCCTCTTTCATGGGGTACAACAGAAAAAAGACTGCACATCACAAGTGGCAAAAAAAAAGCACTCATGGCTCATAACAACAATTTGTAGCTTATCCAGCAAATCCCATAAATCACAGATATGTCAAAAATTACAAAACACGTTAAGTTTTAAATCAATGGATTTTGTAAGAGGTCCTATTATAGAACCCGCAGAGGCCACAACAGGGCGCAATAGGGGATTTAATATATTTGAATGAAGCTTCGGAATCCTGAAAATCTTACAACATGGTCAGTCATCTTTAAAAACTCCTAAAGTTCCAAAGAGATTTGGTTGAATAAAAGCAGCCTATCCAGTGCAACATTAATGCTTCTGTATGCAATGTTAAGCTCATTAACTGAAGCTGAACCAAAAACCTCAGTGTCTCCTAAGACCGTACATATGACCTGCATAATCCTAATTATACATAATCACTAGGCCACCCCCCCCCCCTATCGGGTTTCATACAGCTAATATCTTTCTCCATTACAATGGAAGTCAAAATATATCTGTTTTTCAGCAGTAAGATTATAATAGCCATATTTACATTTTTTCTTCAATAAAACCTGAATCTCCCTTTAACAAACTTTTTCAAACATGTGAATCACAGGATGTAATGGGGGGGTAGCCAAACTTTTCCTCTTAAACTTGTTGTAATCAATAAATGGATCAATCCATCAATGTCTGCACATTCAATTTGCGAGTAAAAAATTTCAAATCAAGTAAGGTATACTCAACATTGGCAATACTTGAAAGTATAAAGTTAAACACTTTCAAAAATAATGCATGATGCACGGGCTCAATGTTGATCTCAGTAAAGCTGTAAATACTGAAATCGAAAGAAGAGGTAATATTAATAGTACCTTGAGATGAACCCAATAGGCTTTCGCTTGCTACCGTCTCTGTCGTTTCCTGTCCTTTTGATTTTTGCACTTTCTGCTCGCCCTCCTCCAAGTGGCCTGGTTGCCTGGAGTCTGTACATTCAAAGTTTGTCTGTTCACTCTCTCTCTGATCTCTTGAGGGAGACCTCCTCTAAAGGGGCCTCCTGGTCAATTTCATCTTCAATGTACAGGTGTTCCCAGTCATTGTTATAGCTAGACAAAACAGATTGTTTCTCAAAATTTCCAGGAGGGTTTGGGTACACATTCTTATTACGATGGTCTAAATTGTCACAAATTAGCTTTCTGTCCTTTCCATTTTTCGATAGAACACCCTATTGTCGATGTTATGAAATACCCAATTAAAATACTCTTTATATTGTGGAAAAACCAAGCCATTCATAATAGAATTCACCAGTTTGTTAATGTTCTCTTTGTACTTCTTCATACATCTATCATTCTCCTTTACAATTAATCAAGCCAGGTTGAGCCCAGCCCGATCAAACAGTTCTAATAGCTCCAAATGAAAGGGACTATTTAATTCCACCCCTTGTGGATACTTCCAAAACCAAAGTCCCTTTGGTATGTGACCTCTTTGTACACTCTCATCCAAAAAATATTATCCAATTGAAGTGATTTACATTTGAAAAGGTGTTTCTCCAGGGAGTCATTCTGTTCTTTCAGTGTTAAATAGTGACCATCAGCTGATTGTATCTGCTCTCTACCTCCAGGAACAGTCGTATTGTCCAACCATTTGTTGACCTTAGAGGTAGAAGTAAAATCCTGTGTGTCCCCCACTAGATGACTTGTGTGTATTTTGTAAATCACAGTCTGTTAGCCTGGAGTTTCTACACTGCCAATGTTCCCAGGTTGAGTATTCTGATTAAAATGCAAAAAGGCTTGAGTGAATTGTTGGGTAAGTTGCTGAACAAGCAATGTTAAGTCAACATGTTCAAAAGGAGGTGAAAGTTGCAAGTTGTTAAACAAATCCTAAGAGCCACTGGCTGACTTACCCGGGAACTTCGAGTAAACAATCCAAATAGAAAAAAATACAAATAAACAAAGGAATACAGAACTAGTAATAAAACTCAATCTAAAACGAACAGAAAAAACAGTATGCTGTGCTCCCAAAAACCATAAACTTTAATTTCAAAAACTGCAGTGAACGATAAAAACAAAAAAAGTGGTTAAACGCTTTCATCTATATTATTTTTTAGACATCATCAAAATCATATTAAAGCTAAAAGGTTGCCATGAAATACCCCTGATGCAACATCCATCAACAACCAATAACAAATCGACTTGTATAACAAACCCCGCAAAGTTCTTAAAGAACTACTATCAATATGAAACAAATACAAAAATACTTCCAAAAAGTAGATAATAAATAAAAATGTAAAAAAGTGTTTTTAAAGCTTGTTGGCCCTTCTTTTCAATTCACTGGCTATGGATATACCATCGTTAATCCCAGGTGAAACAGAAACATTTAGTCTTAATGTCAAAGCATCTCCCGGTGCAATAAAGTGTTCTTCCAGTCACTGGAGTAGGTAGTAGCTAACACTTGTTCAAAACCAGGAACAGTTAAACTGGCTGGATTTAATATTCAGAATAATATGGTATTACATTATTCCTTGGATGTTAAGGATATTGAGACCATCATTTGTAAAAACTGGTTCATGTTTCAGTGCGACGATACTACCCAAATTATTAAGTACATGATACCCTGTTTTTACATACAAGAAAAAACATATTAAGTATATTTTAGAGAGACCACCCTTGAACGTTACTGTAACTTTTCCAGTCACCCACAAATGTGGCAGATGCCATCAGTGCGAGTATATAGAAAGTAATTACATCGGGTGGCTGTATGACAAAATAAAAAGAAGTGCTAAAGGTGGCGATTTTAACTGTTATTCTGAAAGAGTGGTTTACCTTGCTTTTTTTACCCAGTGTCAAGCTTTCTATATAGGCAAGACCATTAATGCCCTCAACTGCAGGATTTATCAACACCTGCACAGTATACAATGTGCTGATAATAGATGTGCCCTCGCTAGACGTTCTCTGACCTGCGAGGGCTTTGTTTAAGTTTATGTTCCTGGTTCTTGAACAACTGTTAGGCACTGCCTCCTCCAGTGACTGGAAAAACACTTTAATGCGCAGGGAGATGCTTGATGCTTTGGAAGTTAAGAATAGATGTGACTGTTCCACCAGGGATTAACAATGGTATATCCACTGCCAGGGGATTGAAAAAAAGAGCCAACAAGCTTTAGAAGCATCTTTTTATATTTTTATTTATCATCTGTCATCTAATTTTTGGAAGTATTTTTACAATTGTTTCATTTTGATCGTAGTTCTTTAAGAACTTTGCAGGGTTTGCTATACAAGTCAATTTGTGATTGGTTGTTGATGGAGGTGCATAATATTACATCAAGTGTATGTAATGGCAACCTTTTAGCTTTTATACGGTTCTGGTTTGTCTGTTTTTTTTTTTTTTTTCTATTTGGTGAAGGTATGCACAAAGGACCAGGTGGCAGTTTTTAGGATGTCTTTGGTAGGGACCCCTTTTAAGAAGGCAGTAGAGGTTGCAGTAGCCCTACTGGAGTGTGACCTGACAGTCTCAGGAGATATTTTTGCCATGATGGCTATAACAAAAAGAGAGGGAGATACAGTTCAAGATGGTCTGTTTAGAAGCACGTTTTCCCTCAGAACCAGGGGCAAAGGTCACAAAAAGCTGGTCAGATTTTCTCATGGCTCTTGTTCTGTCAAATAAATAGGTAAATATAGGTAAATAGGTTAGTACTAAGCTAACTGCTCTTACGAGCCATTTTAAGCCTAGCCAATTATCCCTTGTGAGACTCAAACCCTGCACTTTGCGTTTGTAAGGCAAACACCTTAACTATTAGACCACCCTCCCAAGATGGTAGTGCAGCTGCCTATGCACATTCAAAGAATGGAGTATTCTTTCCCCTTTGTTCTGGAGGTTGGGAAAGAATATAGGCACATGAATGGCTTGATATAGAGAAGTGCCAGTGATCACCTTGGGCATGAAACAAGGGTTAGTTTTGAGGGAAACCCTGTCTGGGTGGAAGATGAGGAATGGTTCCACCGCCATGAGAGCCTGCAATTCAGAGACCCTCCTGGCTGAGGTGATAGCCAGCAGCAGGGCAGTTTTCCAAGTTAAAAACTTCAGTTGGGCAGAGGCTGCAGGTTCGAAAGCAGGCAATGTCAATTTTTCCAGAACAGAGTTAAGGTCCCAAGGGGTAAAGTTGTCTCCTGAGCAGTCTGATGTGGATGATTCCCCTAAGAAATTTTCTTAACAGGGGATGGGAAAAGACAAAAGGAAGGGAAGGTATATGAGCCAAAATGACAGATGCATGAATTTTAATGGAGGAGTAGGAGAGGTCTTTATCAACCAGACTAGCCTGGTAATCTAGCATGGAAGCAATTGGGGTTGAATCCGGATTATGGTGCTTCTGCTGGCACTAGATGGAAAATCTTTTCCACTTACCTGATTATGATTTCCTAGTGCTAGGCCTTCTGGATTCCTTCAGAATGCCCTGGTTAGGGTAAACTTGTTCCTGGATGCTGTGGAATTATCCAAGAAGAAAGGCTGTGCATCTGCAGGCTGGGGTGCACAATCCTTCTCTTGTCCTGAGTGAGAAGATCGACTCTCTGGGGCAACAGTCATGGACTCTGGTTGGTTAGTTTGAGAAGCAGAGAATACCACTGTTGCCTAGCCAGTCTGGGGCTACCAGTATTGCCCTTGGACTCTCTTCTCATCATTAGAAGCACTCGAGGTAGTAGGGATAAGGCAGAGAATACATAAATGAAGTGGCAAGTCCAAAGGAAGGAGAAAGCATCTGTTCTCCTGGCTGATTTCTGTTTGATCCTGGAAGAGAATCTTTCCAGTTGAGCGTTTTCCTTGGTGGTGAAGAGGTCTATCTGTGGAACTCCCCATCTCTGGGCCATGCTGAGAAATATTTTCCAATGCAGATGCCATTCGTGGGGGTCCATTAAGTTTCTGCTGAGGTGAGATGCTAGAGTATTTTGAACCCTTGGATTGTATTTTGCCATGAAGTACACCACCAAAGAGTGAGCAGTTTCCCAAACTTGAATCACTAGGTGGCATAGAAGGTAATAGTGTGTGTCCCCCTGTCTGTTTATGTACCACATAACTGTGGTGCTGTCTGTTTTGACTAATTGAGGCCCTGGCTCTCATTTTTCCTTGAAAGCTATCAGGCCTTTTTACACTGCCATAAGCTCTTTCCAGTTTATGTGCCTGTCCTTGAACTGAACCTCCCATTTCCCTTGGGGTTGTAGGTGTTGAACGTGGGCCCCCCCAGGTTGTCTGAGGTATCTGTGGTGAGAATTTGGCCTGGGGAGTGAATCTAAATGGAAGGCCCTGATTTTGGGCACAAGCCTCCACCATGCAAACTCCTCTTTGAGACAAGAAATCAGCTGCATCTTGGTTATCAGGGCCTGAGAGTGCTGGCACCATACATCTTTGAGGTACCACTAGAGTTTCCTCATGTGCAGCCTGGGCAGGGGAACCACGAGGATACAAAATGCCATATATCCCAGTGCTCGGAGAAAGTCTATGGTTGAGATGCATTGTTTCTGCTGGATTCTTTGAAAGTAGTGGGTCAAAAAGGAGACCTTGTCTGGGGGAAGAAAGGCTTTTTGAAGTGACGAGTCCAAGAGTGCCCCCAGGAAAACTATCCTGTTGGTTGGAACAGTGTTGGATTTTTGCAGATTTATTGTAAAGCCCACGGAGGACAGCAGGTCTTGTGTAGACTTCAGATCATTGGGAAGTTTTGATAGGTTTGTGGCCCCTATCAGGCAATCATCCAGGCAGGGGTATATTTGGACCCCACTGGTCCTGCAGAATGCAATTGCAGGGCTAAGCACTTGGTGAAAACCCTTGGAGCAGGAGACAAGCCAAAAGGCAGTGCTGAAAAATAACTGGAACCTGCTCTGAAGTGGAAAAAGCTTGTGTGTGATTCTTGAATTGGGATGTGCAGGTAGGCATCTTTTAGACACAGAGAAACCATAAAAGCCCATGGGGATATCATGGGCAGGAGTTTTTGAAGAATCAAAATTTTGAATTCTGGAACCGGGGAAACTGACTGAGGTTGGACAAGTCTAAGATAGGACACACCAAGAGCCTTCTTTTCTGGGAACTAGCAATAGACTGGAGTAGAACCCTTTGCCTTTTTGATGTTCTGGAACTGGTTCCAATGATGACTGAGAACACAAAATCTGCATTTGAGAAAGGGCCTCTGTTTTCTGAGTGAGGAGTATCTGGATAGCCTGAGTATTTTTAAAGGCTCTTTGAAAGTGAGTTTGTAATCATTTGAAATAATGTCTAGAACCCACTTGTCTGAAGTAATAAGAGTCCAGTTTTGTCTGAACAGGGACATCATTCCTCCTAATCTTGTTGGGGGGGGGGGAGAGTTATTGTTGCCCTCTGGCAGAGGCCTTGGGCCTAGAACTCCCTTGCCTGAAAGTTTCAGAGGTCCATTGCCTGGGTCTCGGCAACTGTTGCTGCTGCCTACGAGTTCTTTCCCACTGGGTCTTCCTCTGTCTGCTTCTAGGTTGGGAGGGAAAGGACCAGTGTTTAGTGGAGAAGTTCCTACTAAACCCAAGAGGCTGAACTTGGAGGAAGTCTTTCACAGTCTGCATAGACTTAGCTTTGTCTTATCTTTTTAAGAACAGCCTCAGCTTTAGGTCCAAAGAGGAATTCCTTGTCACAGGGAGCATCAAGAAGGTTGGACTTGACATGGTCAGGATGAGATTGTTCCCTAAGCCAAGCATGCCTTCTAATAACTGGGCCAGTGGCAACTGCTCAGCTAGAAGCCTCCATAGCATCATACCCACAGTGTAAGGAATGCCTTACTACCTGAGAACTGGAGTGGCAGAGATCCAACTGCTCTTTGGAAAGGTTTTTATCGTCCAGTGAAGAGACCTTTTATTTAAGCAGATCCAGAATGGTTTGCCAATATTTAATCATGTGAAACTGACAGTTGAGAGCCCTCATAGTAAGGGTGGCTGATGTAGATACCTTTTTCCCAAATTTATCAAGGGCCCTGCTCTCTCTATCCATAGGTACAGGGTTTCTACAGGAACTGGCTCTAGCCTCTTAAGGTCCTGGGGTGACAACCTCTGGATCAGCAGAATGGTTTTTGAGAAGGTATTTATGGGAGTCCTGTACCCTATAAAACCTGCCTGATTTACGAGGGGTTGGAGGAAGACAGTAAGCATTCAAGGAGGAACCCTGGAAGACATCCACAACCACCTCTAAAATAGGTGGAACAGAAAGAGGCTTGTGCTCTGGCAGATCCAGAAACTCCCTAATTCTCTTTTTTGACTAAGGGTATTCCTATGCTTCCCACTGGAAATGTTCCCTCATAACATGGAGAGTCTCACCAAAGGTGTTATCCTCTGGGGGGGGGGGGGGGCAGAGGCCAGGTTCTCCTCTGAATCCTCAAAAGAAGTGAGGAGGGTCCTTCTTCAGAACCAGAAGCAGACCCTTCTAGGTCTGAATTTTCATGAAATTCAAAAGGATCTGGGAAAGCCTCAGAAGTAGGATGCCTTTTCCTTTTACCTGGGGAGGCATCCCCAGGTGCTTGTCTAGACCTAACTATGGCGATCAGGTCTTCAGCCAGTTTAACAAAGACATGTTGGGATCCCTGAAAAAGGGAGGCAGTAGGCCTAGGTGAAGGCCCAGCAGCAGTATTTTTCTTAGTAGTGTGTAGGCCGAAGCCACAAAGGAATGTCACCAGGAAGAGAAAATTTTTTGGAAGCCAAGACCTGCATAGGCCCCAGGCCCAACCTACAAACTGAAAGCAAGCGGCTGTGCAGAAGGAAAGGGACCTGATGGCACGGTGGACTCCAACTGAATCTCAACAGAGGCTTGCCCCACCACCTCAGACATAGAAGGGAGGCCACAAAAATGCCTCACCTTCTTCAACAATCACAAGCCTTAGAAGGCGAAACAGACAGGAGAATGGTTGTCATCCAAGGCACTAAGCTTTTCTCTTATGCCTAAGGCTGCTCAACCTCTGAATGACTGGTGGATGCCATCAGACAATGATGAGAAGATTCACGACTAAGGAATCCAGCTAAAATCTCGGCCCTACATCTGATCACCCTAGAATTAAAGCAGGCACAAAAGTGGCAACTAGGGAAGCCGTGATCCAGGTCTAAACACGTGACACAAAGCATGTGGAAATCTCTGTGTGGGATATGATTACCACAGCAGATAAAATTATTTACTTTACCTGACATGAGTTTAAGGCAAAACAAAGGAGTTCTCCAATGGGGTACTTATCTTTCCGACGACTTCTCTCTGGTGTGGCCCGACAAATGCACTGAAATACTGCTTCGGGCTCAGACAGCAAGAAAACACGGATTTCATGATGTAGGGTGGCTCCCTATATACACAAGCATATTGATGTCAGTTAGGGTGTTAACCAGCCTTAGGAGAAGGAAAGAGTTTTCTCTGGTAGTCGGACTGGCCAATGACTTTCAAGGCAGGACTACAACAGTGAAACATGAAGAACATCCTGAGATTTTCTGTTGTACAGGAGAAACTGGAAGAACAGACTATTCACTTCATGAAATCACAAATAAGCAACTAGACTGGCATTAAACTGCAGCACTTGTTAACTGAAAAGGCACACTGAGGATATGCTCCAAACTTGGCCCCGAGAAAGCAGCAAAGACTAGAAAGATGTAATCATACCAGCAGAAGGAGCTGATCCTGACAAAGCTGTGCAGAAGGGCAAAGTATTAAAAAAGTACAGTTTTGTACCTACCATAAATGTAGATGTTCGAAGATCCACATTGCTGCAGTCCTTACATATGGGTAATCCGCTGTCCTCGGTCGGCCCGAATACCAAAGTATTAGGCTGACGTCGGTCATGGGCGCTCAGATCTGACATCAGAGCGTCAGGGTATTAAAGTGCATGACCGACGTCATATCCTCAGTCTTTTCTTGCCCCAGATGTCAGAAGGCCCTAAAAAGAAAAGGCCACAGCCAAAAATAGAATACTTCCCAAAAGGCATGTACAAATAACAGCTACCACCCAAACCATACAACCACTCCAAACTACAGAGGGGAAGGAGGGAGGGTAATTGGACTGCAGCAATGTGGATCTTGAACATCTACATTTATGGTAGGTACAAAACTGTACTATGTTCTTCATCTCACATTGCTGCAGTCCTTACATATGGGTAGAATCCCAAAGCAGAGGTAAAGGGAGGCTGGCAAAATCATAAAGCATTGGGAGCTGCCAAAATGCCCTGTAAGATTGCAGTGGCAAATCCAGCCCTAGATTTGGAATAAAGAGGAAGGTGGTAATGTTTAGAAAAAGTATGCACTGAACTCCAAGTAGCTGCCTCCAAAATGTCTTTAGTAGCTACTCCCCTTAAAAAAGCTGTAGAAGTGGCAGTAGCCCTAGTGGAGTGAGGTCTGATTCCAGCCGGAATCTCCTTACCATGAAGAGAATAACAAAAAGCAATACAAAAGCCAATCCACTTAGAAATAGTTTGTTTTGAAACATGTTTCCCCTGAGAATTCAAAGCAAAAGAAACAAACAACTGCTGAGACTGTCTGAACCCTTTAGTCCTGCTCAAATAATAATGCAACTGCCTGTGAATATCCAAAGTGTGCAAAATTTTCTCCCCTTTATTTTGGGGATCTGCATAAAAAGTAGGCAAATGAATTGATTGGTTCAAGGCCACATTTGAAACCACTTTAGGCATAAAAGTAGGATTAGTACGCAGAGATACTCTATCCTTATGAAAAATTAGGAAGGGTTCAACTGCCATAAGAGCCTGTAATTCAGAAACCCTTCTAGCAGACGTAATGGCCAACAAAAAAGCAGTCTTCCAAGACAAAACCTTTAACTCAGCCGAAGCTGCAGGTTCAAAAGGAGGTAAAGTAAGTTTTTCCAACACAAAATTGAGATCCCAGGCAGAAGTAGGAGCTCTACGTGGGGGTCTTATGTTCTTTGCCCCTCTAAGAAATCACTTAAACAAAGGATGAGAGAATAATGGAGGGTCACAGTCATAGTGAGCAGAAATGGCTGCAGCATGAACTTTTATAGAGGAGAAAGACAAACCTTTGTCTAATAATTCTGTAAGATATTGAAGAGAAACACTTAAATCAGGCCTGGAAACATCAAAGTCCTTTGTTTTGCTCCAAATTAAAAATCTCCTCCATTTATCAGCATAAACTTTCCTTGTACTAGGCCTTCTGGCCTCCAAAATAACATTCAAAACTTGTTGTGGAAGCTGCGACCCTCCAGGTTCTAGAACAGAATACGCCAGGCTGTTAGATGCAGGGACTGAATCCTGACATTGAGGAAATGATTGCCCTCCTGTGACAAAAGGTGCGGAATCGAAGGCAAAGGCCATGGAGGCTCCCGTACTAAACTCCTCAGCAGAGGGTACCAGTGCTGTCGAGGCCAATCTGGAGCTATTAGTATCATGGAGGGTTTGTCTTGTCTGACCTTCAAGAGTACCCTGGGGAGGAGAGGCAGAGGAGGAAAGGTATAGACGTGAAGATTGCTCCAACTGAATGATAGAGCATCCACTTTCCAAGCTGTGGGATGAAACATTTTTGTGCAAAACTTTGGCAACTGGAAATTTAGTGGAGAAGCGAACAGATCTATGTCTGGAGTTCCCCATATCACTGTCAATTTTCGAAATACATGAGGATCCAATTTCCACTCGTGGGGATCCACTATCTGTCTGCTCAAAACATCTGCTAAGGAGTTCTGTGCTCCTGGTAGAAATCTTGCCTGAAGATTGAGGTGTAAACTGAGAGCAGTCTCCCACAAAATCATTGCTTGCCTGCAAAGAGGGTACGAATGGGTTCCCCCTTGCTTGTTGATGTACCACATGACAGTTGTGTTGTCTGTTAGAATCAACACTTGCCCTGGGTGAAGTAAATCCTTGAAAGCCATTAATGCAAATTGGACTGCTAACATCTCCTTCAAGTTGATATGTAAATGTTGAAGTCTGGCAGGCCACGTGTCTTGCACCCATTTTCCATTGAGGTGTGCTCCCCAAGCCTTGTCCGAGGCATCTGTCGTTAAAATCTGACTCGCCTCTGGTCGGGTCACAGAGAGTCCCTTGTTTAGGTGACATTCCTGAGCCCACCACAAAAATCCTTTTGAATGCAAGGTATTATTTGAATGACAGTGTCCAGATCTTGGCAGTGCTGTGTCCATACATTTTTGAGATACCATTGTAGCTTCCTCATATGCAGTTTGGCATTGGGAAGCACCAGAATACAAGATGCCATGAACCCCAAGGCTTGAAGGACTGTCCTTGCAGTCAGCCTGGACCGTAGAGACAATTGATGGAAGTAAAGAGTAAGGTTCTTTTGCTTGTCCGAGGTCAAAAAGGCCATCTGGGAAGCTGTATTCAGTCTCACACCCAGAAAGCACATTTCCTGAGAGGGTACTAGACTGGACTTTGTTTCGTTCACAGAATACCCTAGGCACCTTAACACTGCCATCACATACTGTAGATGATGAAGAAGTTCGTACTTGTCTTGAGCAAGAATCAGGCAATCGTCCAAATAAGGATAAATCTGTATTCCTTTTAACCGTAAGAAGGCTATCACTGGAGCCAGAACCTTTGTGAATACCCTGGGCGCAGTAGATAAGCCAAAGGGCAATGCAGAGAACTGATAATGTAAAGTCCCAGCCCGAAAACGCAGGAACCTCCTGCAACTGGGCCTGATAGGAACATGAAGATAAGCCTCTTTGAGATCCAGAGTTACCATCCAGTGATCTTTGCCCAACAGAGGTAGAAGTTGTTGCAACGTCAACATTTTGAATTTTGGAATGTCTAGGTATGTGTTGAGAATAGATAAATCCAAAATCGGTCTCCAAGTGTTTCCTTTCTTTGGTACTAGAAACAGGCGAGAATAAAATCCTAGGCCCACTTCTGACAGAGGGACCTGCTGTATAGCCCCCATTTGAAGAAGTAAAGAAATCTGCTTGTGAGCCTCTACCCTTTGTTGAGGAGGAACGTCTGGCATGCCTTTGAAAGGAGGCAATGTATGGAAATAAAACTTGTAGCCTCGGTCTATAATGTCCAGCACCCATTTGTCCTGGGTGACTAAAAGCCAGTTTTGCTTGAAGAGTGCTAACTTTCCTCCCAAAGGAGCCGCCAGACAGGAAGAATCTGGCAGCTGAAAATGCAGGTCATTGGGCCTGTTTACGAAAGGACTGGCCCCTGCCCTCACCTGCAGATTGTGCAGGTGAACTCCACGTCCTAGGCCTAAAAGTACTCTGAGCTCTGCCCCTACCACGTCTAGATCTACCCCTAGACTGTGAATCAGAAGAAGGATAAGCCCATCCCTTAGTAGGCCAATTCCTGCTAAACTTGGGAGGCTGCACCTGCAAAAAATCTTTAACAGTCTGCATAGACTTAGCCTTGTCTTCCATTTTCTTCAAGACAGATTCCACAGGAGAACCAAACAAAACTTCAGACTGTAAAGGAGCATCCAAAATTCTAGTTTTAACATGCTCTGACAAATTCTGATCCTTAAGCCAGGCGTGCCTGCGAATAACTGAACCAGTGGCAGCCACCCTGGAAGAAGCCTGTAAAGCATCGAAACCACACAGCAAAGAATGCTTACCCACCTGTTCAGAGGCATGTACCAAATCCTGTAATTCTTTACATTCTATGCCCTCTGCCAAAGCATCCACTTTAGATTTTAGTTGAGTAAGAAGAAAATTCTGATACTTCAACATATGAAACTGGCAATTCAAAGCCCTCATTGCTAAAGTGGAAGAGGTATACACTTTCTTACCCCATCTATCCAAAGCTCTAGCATCCTTATCAATAGGAACTGGATTCTTTACAACAGAAGCCCTGACACCCTTAGTCCCTGGCTAATAGTTTCTGGGTCAGCCCTCGGACTCTTATACAGATATTTATGAGCCTCAGGTACTCTGTAATACCTGTCTGGCTTAACTGGCGCAGGAGGCAGAGAGTCTGGATTAAGGGAAGCCTCGGAGAAAACGTCTTGAACAACATCCAAAACAGGAGGTATAGCCAAGGGCCTATGTTGTGGTAAAAACAAAAACTCCCTAAGCCTCTTTTGGGAATCTGAGAAATCCTGACCTTCCCATTTAAAATGTTCCCTCATGGAATGCAGGGTTTCTGAAAAAGAAAAATCCTCTGGAGGAGAAGCAGAGGGAGTGGAATCCTCTGCGTCTGAATCAGAATAAGGAGGAAAATCCTGAATGTCTTCAGCCGAAGACTCTGAGTAATCCGAAGCCTGCTCTAAACTTTCAACCTCTGGCTCCACCCTAGGCCTCTTATCAGGAGGGGGCATAGAACCTCTGATTAAAGAAATTAAATCTTCTGCCATTTTAAGCATGTGTTTTTTAGGCACAGAACCTGCAGAACTAGGACTGACACCCGTGGAAGGCAAACCAGGCCTGCCTTTAGCAGGAGCCTTAGAAACAGAAGGAGAAGGCCTAACCACCTTACGCAAGGAAGGGAGAACAGCAACCTGAGAAGCCCCCTCAGCCTGAACTGACTCCTGAGAGGCCACATCCTGCAAAATTAAAGCCTCCCCCTGAGACTCAACTGAAACCTCGGCTGGATCCACAGATTCCACTGTAGTTTCTAAAGAGCCGGCGTCCGGAACGGACGACTCATCTTGTCTGGACTTTAAAGATTTGTCTTTGCACTTCTTCCCGGTAGCGGGCGTCGGAGGATCCGACGGCATATTATAATTACACCGCTTACCGAAGACAAGCCTATCGCAATCTAACCTACGTTTAATGGTGCGCCTATTAAACTTAGCACAAAAGCGACACCCGACTACGTCGTGCTCAGGTCCCAAACAAGGAATACAAAGAGAGTGGTAATCCCTATGCGGTATCCGTTTCCCACAAGAAATAGAATTATTCACTTTTTCTGACATCCGGAATTAACTGAGGCAAGAAAAAACAAAAATATTCCCCAACGGGGTACTTAGCCCAACTTGGATTCGGTCTGAAACTCAGAATACGAAAATTTCAGAACGCCGAATGGCACTTGCAAACGCTGCTTCTGCATCGGATCATGCGGCAAAAAAGACTGAGGATATGACGTCGGTCATGCGCTTTAATACCCTGACGCTCTGATGTCAGATCTGAGCACCCATGACCGACGTCAGCCTAATACTTTGGTATTCGGGCCGACCGAGGACAGCGGATTACCCATATGTAAGGACTGCAGCAATGTGAGATGAAGAACATCTGGAGACAGAGTGTTTCCAGAAAATGATTATTCACTGTACACCAGGCAGAAGAGAAGTAAATTTATCCCAGCAGTCAGGAAATGTCAGAGACAGGTGTGCGATTCAAGCTGCTATATCCAGCTGTCTTCATAGTATTTTTTTACCTGGAGGGTCAAAGACATTTTTGATGCAGAACAGGCCAAGGAGGAACTACAAAAGTTTATCCAACAAAATATGAGCTATCAAACAGAAGGGGACTCTGCTTCTCATTCTTCTGACAATAAAGCTCAGGCAAAGACTTTGCCAGTCAAACATTTTCCAATGTTCCAAAAGAAAATGCTTGCAAGACAGAAAAAAGCACAAAATTTGTCTAGAAGACTCAGGAGTACCTTAGACTTGAACGAGTCTGGTACTGGGAGATGAACAGGACAAAGACTAGCAACAATGAAATTAGTGAATGAATGTTAGATTATAAAGCATCAATCACATTTGTGAAATATGGCTTTGCAAGAAAAAGTGGGTGGAAAGACTGGACTTTTGTTGACTTTGTTAAACTTGTGGGTGGACTGTAAATCATATACCCCACTTTATGTTATTAATGTTTAAAGGACACTTAAAGGCAAACAAGTAACTAAGTAAAACATTTTTTTATTCTTAGTATTTGTATAAAACATTTCATGATATAAACTACACATTATACAGTAAAGCAGATTTGTGTAGTATGTAGTCAGTGGTATCTTTAATGTGGGGGTGACTGTCAGTCTTTTCAGTGACTGCCGTAAGTGATAAAGATATTAAAATAAACAAGTATATTTTTGGTTTTAAGAAATATAGACACTGCAATGTAAAAACAGAAGAAGGGCTGAACAAAAGTGAGTTTAAGTTAATATGCTGTAATCTTGGGTTGCTGGGATGGGATATAAAAGTGCACTTATTATATTATATGTAGAGCTGAGATGTTTTCTCTTCTTTTTAAATAGGTGAATGACTGGAATAATGTTGTTGGCTTAATCTAAAAACAACATTTTTTTGGTTATAGAGTTTAATTGTTGCTTAGATCTCTGTTGAAACTGTTTTGTCCCACCCACCCTCCCTATTTTTGGTATGCAGTTTAAATTTGGTGGCTTTTGCAGTTGCCCGCCGCACTGTAGATTTGATCTGGGACACTCCCCCAGTCCCATCTTTTTACCACATTCTACCTAATAAACTCTTTCTGCACTTGCTTTTAGTCCTTTTTAATTTAATTGCATTTTTAAACTGTGTTTGGTCTAATATTGCTACATACTCAAGTGTGCTAGCTTGCACTGCATGTGAATTGCTTTTACTTGCTGTATCCAGGACTGTATGTAAGCTTCTGAGCCCCCCAAGCCTTTCTGTGTTGGAAGGAAGCCTTCTAGCTTATCAGTGGGAGTGGCAAGCACTAGGTAACCTGTCTACCACATAAGGAGTGGTTCTGGCCCAGAAATTGTAGTTATTGGTTGTTTGGGCAATCTCTTCCATCTCTCTCAACTTTCTGATTTGAAAGCCTGCATTTGCACTTGTTTCTGTCCTGTAACTCGTCTAGTGTAGATACAGATTCTTAGTTTTAGCACTTAAATTTGCTTATTCATGCTCAGCACTTGTTCAGAACTTGTAAGCACTAAACAAGCTACTAATTACTATAGCACTCAATCTTCCTCATTACCTAGAGGAAAACAGTTTTTGTACTTGCTTTTCTCACTTGCTTAGAGAAAAACAGCTCTTGTACTCACTTTCCTCACTTATCTAAAGGAAAATAGTTTTTTATTCAGACATGTCCAAGGGACAGCTCCCAGTGTTCTCTCCTGTCAAGCTGATGAATTTGGGCATCTTGAGGCAATGTAGAAATTGCCTGATGTACACAGACAACCCTCTCCTCCTACCAACCAACACTACAACCTGTGAGAGAAGCACTTAACTAGCCAAACTGGAGGTAAAGCTCTCTCCAACCAAGACTGAACTTGACAGTCATGAGGAGAAGGTAAACATTTGCACCACACCACACTCATCACATAGTCTCACTAAATCTACACCACCAAAATCCACACATAGTAACACAAAAACATTTGCGGAGGCTCTCAATAATAATCTGTCTAAGCAACAGAGACTTCCAAAGCAGAAATGCAAGCAACCTCCATCCTCCAACACAACCCAAATGACACAAAGCCCACAGACTCAGTGTGCCACTCAACCACAGCCAATAAGGTAAAACAACATACCCAACACACTAGTCATAGGCGACTCTATAGTCAGGCACACTGACATCCCACTCACCAGGCTAAACAAGGAGAAGGTTACTGTCAGCTGCCTGTCGAGTGTCAGGATCCGCCACATAACCCACGCACTCAGGTCACTCCACAACAAGTACAAATATGACTCTGTCACTGTCCATGTTGGTGTGAATGACCTGAGACGTACCTCCCTGGACTACATGAAAAGAGACATGGAAGAGAGCTCTCTGATCTTGTAGCCCAGGCAGGTATGACCCTAGCCGTGAGTAGCATTCTGCCATTGCCCAGAATGATACCGCAGTACAAGGACAAAATGACTGACTTCAACAATTGGCTAAGCTTCTGATGTCATTCTAAGGGGATCCAGTATCTGTCTGCTTCGGGTGACATGGTCGACAGACCACGATGCTTTGCCACAGATGGCCTGCACCTGTTGCCCCTGGGATTCCGGATACTGGCTAAGGCTCTTGCTGTCCCTATAGTGCCTTTTTTAGGCAAGGTTCAAATAACAAACTCACCACTGTAACAGGAAAAGGCAAGCAAAAACTGAGGGTAATGCTACTCAATGGTAGAAGTCTAAATCTCAAAAGGCACTCACTCGAGGCACTCCTTAAAATTGAGAACATTGACATCTGTGCAGTGACTGAGACCTGGTTCAAGGCTCCAGAGAGCACCCCTGCACTACTAGGCTATAACTCATAACACACTTTTTGGCCATGTAACCTGGACCGAAACACCAAATGCGGAGGTGTGTCCATATTCATTAAGGATATCCACACCTCCAAGCTAGTTGCTCAGCATAAAGCATCCGAGGTTATCTAAGTGCAACTAACTCTGGGCAAAACTGCAATCCAAATTGTAGCTTGCTACAGATCCCCCACCATGCCCCAGGATTCCCACTCCTCTTTTCTTGATGTACTGGAAAATATTAGGGTTCAACCAAACACCCTAATAATGGGCGACTTCAACCCACCATTAACTGGGAAAACTACTCGTGTACCAACTCCTTAGCTCAACGCTTTCTGGAATTCATAAACTCCAATGCCCTGGATCAACTTATCCACACCCCCACCAGGGGCAACAATATCCTAGACCTAGTCATTACCAACTTCAGTGACTGGTGTTCCACACCTGAAGTCAGCTCCTCATTGGCCCGATCAGACCATAAGCTAATCACCCTTGATATCCACATCCTGCCCCCCCCCATTAAGTATCAGTAACAGTTATCCCACTCCACAAAGGGGAAGCCACCACTGATCCCGGGAACTATCGACCTATTAGCATGACGAGCCTGGTCTGCAAGGCCATGGAACGTATCATCATGGAACTCATAAACAAAGACATTGGTATCCTCCAAACTCTGGATCCCACCCAGTTCGGTTTGTGAAAGGCAGATCATGCCTCCTGTACCTGATCGACTTCTCTGAGGCAATCACCAAAGCCGTAGATGAAAGTAAGGGGGTTCACAAGCCAATCTTGACCTCGCCAAGGCTTTCGACACCATCCCCCATTCTGGAATTACAGCTAAACTCACTAAACTAGGTATAAATCCCTACATCACAAAATGGGTTGCCACATGGCTCACTGACAGAACCCACACTGTAAAAGTTGCAGACTCCAAACCTGACCTCAAAGCAGTGACAAGTGGAGTATCATAGGGTTCCGTCCTGGGACCTCTCCTGTTTGGTATCTACTTCTCTGAAGTACAGGCTAACACAGAAAGCCACTGGCTAATGAAGTTCACAGATGACTGCAAACTAGGAGCCATAGTCAAGTCCCCAAATGATATGGACATCCTACAGAAGGGCCTTGCTGAGACAGATGCCTGGTGTCAGAGCCATGGCCTCAAGCTCAATGCCAAAAAGTGCAGTGTCATCCCCTTTGGTAAAAACTCTGTACCCATGAACTACCACATAGGCAGAAATTTACTTAACACCGAATGTGTGATAAGAAATCTTGGGACCCAGGTGGACAGTAGTCTCTCCTTTGATAGTCACATCGCTACAGTAGTCAGGAAGTCCTTCTACGTGGCACACCTCATCATAAAAGGGTTCTCATCCAGGAAAAAAGAGGTCATTGTTCCCCTCTAATCGACACTCATTAGACCCATTACAGAGTACAACGCCCCTTTTGGAATGTACCTCACAAGACATCTGCTGCAGCTGGAAAGGCAACAGAAGTACCTTACAAAGAGGATTACTGGCCTCAAACAAATGCCCTACACTGACCGCCTCAAAAAACTCCAACTTTACTCCATAGCATATCGCCTACTCCGAGGTGATCTCTGCCTAACATATAAAGCTATGTCAAACCCAGAGCTGTTGGACATGCTACACCTAAATAAATCTCAATCCCCCCGAGCTACATGCTCTAGGGACCTAAACCTTGTCACCACAATAAAACAGGACATGCTGGAGGGACATATTCCTGGTCCCAGAGAATTCTTATACTCTGGAACAGGCTACCCATCTATGTCAAGCAAAGTTCTTCATTAGCACTCGAAGAAAAATCTTGATGAGTGGATGGGAAATAGGAAATACACCCCGGGGATCACTTCTGTGTCTCTGCTCGACAGTGGCATAGGAAAATAACTTTCTTGGGTGGCGTAAGCCAGGGAACCTTGTTAGCTAGGCTTAAGTAGGCCCTTGGGCTGATAGCCTAGTACCTACCTAAATGCTTTGTATATGCAAGCAGGCTTGAAAAATAAGACAAAATTATGAATTCCACTGGAAGCGCTAAGTTTCTTGCGTATGCAATGTTAGCTTTTTTTCTTTTAGCAAATGATCAGTGGGTTAAGAAGTCTGCAGCTGAAGGGAGTTGTACATTTCTGTTATGTTGCCATGAAAATGTGCTGTCTGCAGGGGCAAGCAATTAAGTTCTAAGCATTGTTTGCTTAGGGAAATTCAAACTTTAAAGCTACAAGGCAAGTAGTTCAGTAAAAAAAAATAATGTCTGAAATTATTGGAAGTAAATAAGAGATTGCAGCTTCCCTAGCAGCCTTAATACATCAACATACTGAACAGAACAATGTATAATTTAGTTTTATTTAAAAAAAAAATAACCAGTGCACTTTTTCTTAAGGCTAAACATTAATGTTTTCTGAAAGTATACATGCTGTTTTCACATCTGGGAGGGGAAAAGAGACAAGAACAGAACAGACACAAATCAGTTTAAGTCGGAGCACAGGCTGTAACATGCTCTTTAGCATGGTTAACCTTAATTTTAGCTTAGTAATGCCTGTGGGTGCAACTGTTCCTACCAGAAGGGCTAAACTATTTTTAGAAGATGTACATAGTTTCATGCGTTTGTTCTCAGTTAATAGGTTACGGGGTTTCTGAAAATGTATTTCTTGTTTAAGGGTTTTCATTAAAACAAAAAAAGTCTTGAAAAATGTAACAGGTTCAAATGGATATGACAAGAAAACTTTATAAAAGATCAACCTGCCAAACAGTGTGTGCATGTAACACAAAAGTTGGAAATATACATTCAAAAAAAGCTGTTATGTATAACAGGTGGAAACAATAACTTCTCATCATAATGGCTATCCCATCCATATTATATTGGAACATCAATGGACTTATAGGTATAGACAAAAAGGTAAAAGTAATGAATTATATTAAAAAATGCAAAATGGAAATAGCAATGCTGCAAGAGACACATCTGGAAAGATAACAGCATGCAAATTTGATAAAGAAAAGATTTCAGGATTAATAGTCAGCAGAATATCGGGAGCAAAGGAAAGTAATTATACTAATTACTAGAGAAGCTCCAACAGAAAAAGGAAAAAAGATAATGGAGGTAGATATGTGGTAGTAATGGGCTACTAGTAAAGGAGAAGGATTTTGCTGGCATATATTTATATTCCACCGAAAACTGCAATTATGTAGCTTAAGAATAATCAGCTTTCAGTAGGGAATATTAATAATAAGTGGGGACTGGAGCTTGTTTTTATAACAGTGAGGATATATCTGGGGGACCTAGAAGGGAAAAAAACAAAAGACGGTAGATTTCCAAAGACATTTATAAAATATTTGATATGGAAAATATGAATTCAGTAGTAGGGATGTGGAAAGAATCTACATATTATTGTCTAAGGTACAATAACTGGGCTAGAATAGATGGAAATTATATTTCACAGAAACGTGTGCACTTAATTGAAAGGTTCAATAAACATCCAATAACGACTTCAAATCATCCACCAATAAAAACTAAGATAAAAATGCAGAATAATGAAGTAAAAAAAAAAAACACTGGCTCTTTCCCACCTACTTATTAAAAAGAAGAGTTTAAGAAAGGACAGTGGAAAATATTTGAGAGTTATTAGAAAAGATAGAAATTTCTTCAGAAGTTACAGCTAGTGAGAGAAAATGAAAATGGAGTTTAGAAATAAAAGAAAAGATATGACTACAAAGTAACAGGACTTGTTTAGAGGGTCTGACAAAGTTAAAAGTATTGCAGAATAATGGAAATCTCAGAGAGGAAGAAGTGTAAATGCAGAGTGCTAAACAGAAAATAAGGGAAGATCTGGATAATATGCATGAGTTTAGAAAGAATGCTGTTAAGAAACTGTTTTTGCTAACAACTCCAGAGAATAAAAACTTTTAGCATAACGACCTAGGCAAAAGAAAGCAGAAAGGGCTGTCATCAAACTTAAGGAACCTGTAACAACAAAAATAACCAGACATTCTGTAGATGTATTAGACATACTTTTGAAATTTTATGAAAATTTGTATAAATCAAGAAAGATCACAACTAAAAATATTTATGGACTTAAATATGCCAAGGTTAGAGGTAGATGAGGCTCAACAGTTAACAGTTTAGATACGAGGAGATAAAAATAGTGATGTATAATCAATTCCTGTGGAAGTTTGGAAGTTGGGAGGAAAAAAATTGATAATCTGGAAGTATTTAATAGTCTTTTAAAAGGAGGGGAAGTACCAACATCTTGGAAGAAAACTGTGGTGATGTAATACCTTAAGACGGTTAAGGCCCATCAGACCCAGATTCATATACACCCATTTCAATTTTAAACCAAGATTACAATTAAAAGTGCTTATGTCTATACCAGCTGAAATAATGGCAAATGTGTTGCCAAAATTAACAGATGTGGATCAAAGTGGTGTTGTGGTGGGGAGGCAAACATTTGACAACATTAACAGAACAATGATGGTTCAGAGGGAAGCAGAATGTAAGAAAATACCACTGCTGTTGGTGGGTCTTGATGCAAAGAAAGCATTTAACACAGTAACCTGTTTGTTTTTTTTTATTAATAGGGCAATGGAAGCATCTGCATTCACTGATAGAATAACAAGGCTAATTAGGAGGATATGTGAGGAATCACATGCAAGAATTAAAGTAGGATGGTTCCTTTTTGAAAAGTTCTGTCTAACCAATTGCACCAGGCAGGGGTGCCCTATTTCCCCTTTATTTGCTTTATAGTTATAAAGCCACTGGCGAAGAAAACAACAAACTCAAATTCAAGGATATAATTGGCATGATAATAAAGAAAAGTTCTCTTTATTTGCAGACAGTATTATTTTGTACCTGAGAAATCCAAAAAAGGACATTTTAGTGTTGCAGAACATTTTGAGATAATTTCAAGTCTTCTCAAGATACAAAATTAATAAAGATAAAACAAGGGCTATAGCCATAAATTATGCACCCAATCATGAATTTCTTCAGCAATATTCATACTTATAGGAACACAATAAGATGAAGTATTTAGATGTATGGATTAAAAAAGTTTCTGTTATGGCAGCTAAGGACAGACTAAATAAAATATAATACAAAAAGTGAGAAACTGGAATCTCTTGTTTATGGCAAGGTACAAGCAGTGAAAATGTATTTAGTCCCTTTAGTTTTATATACAAGTCAGGCATATTTTTACTATCAGAGGAGAAGTTGTGGACAATAATTAATACAGAGATGAAAGAATTTACCTGGGAGGGGAAAATGGCATAAGCTGTTCCTTCTAACAGTACAAGGTGGTTTAAGACTACCTGATTTGAAGGGATATTTTAGAGTTACGCAATTAATGCTCATATACATACATGCAAAATGTCATAAATCAAAGTGGAAAGGGATAATGATGAAAGCAGGGGAAAATTCAAGAAATAAGGACAGGGTGGGATTTTGGATGCAGATCCATAAACAGAACAGCAGTATCCATACATAATATTACATTCATAAAGTAGCAGAAAGTATTCTAAGAACTAAGCCAACACCAGAATGGAGAAAGGAGATTTTGCAGACAGGGATGACTGCAATTAGGGGTACAGAGAATAGACAAGAGGGGGCTGGAAATTACTGGGGAAAACTGGCAAAGTAACCAAGGTAGTGGGAGCAGATACCTAGAGGGGAAAGGTAATAGAATTGGATGAGGACAAGAACACATTTGGAATGCAGGTCAAAGGCTGTCTTCCTTACCAGGGAATAGTATCAGAATACAGGCAAATATAAAGGGATAATGGAATCCTAAGTGAAAGACCTATTCTGGTAGAGTTTTTATTTGAATCTAGAACTGAAGCTACTGTTATAAAAGGAATACTTAGTAGGGCATATAAAATATTGCACAAAAACTATAAGAATCAATCAGAGGCGGAGATTTCCAAGATGGCTGCACATTGAGTAACAGCTTAATTCTGTCTCTCCCAGTCTGAAAAAAGAAACCTAACAGAAAATGCCAGTGGACCTATACTTCTGGGTACATTTCAATAAATGGCTAGTAAATACACTGCCTGGATGCCAGGAAAATGAAATATAATGGACCTGGAGGAAAATCAGCTATAAAAGGTGAGAAAGAAACACAGACTGGGAGGAGGACTGCAGTTGTTCAACAGGAAGCAGTGCAAGTTCCAGACATGACTTCCAGTAACCTAGAGGAGAGTATATAGCAGCCGCACACATAACTGGTTAATAAAAGAAACACTGATAAAGTATATCAACACAAATAAAAAGCTGGAAAATATGGATGAAGCTTTAAACAGATATTAAGATAAGGTGACAGAACTGCAAAACTCAGAGTATGAAATGAAGAAAAGGCTGTCTGAATACGAGACTGCACAATAAGGGATGCTTCAAAAAATAATAAAATTGGAGGATGGCAGATGTAGGACAAAACTGAGATTTTATGCTGTACCAGAGAGGTTGGAAGGAGCAGACTGTACTAATTTTATGAAAGCACAAATAAGCAACTGGACTGGTATTTCACAACAGGAATTGTTAATTGAAAGGGCACATCATGTATATGCTCCAAATCTGGTTGCTAGAAAACAACCTAGACCTTTAATAGTAAAGATGCAGTCATATCGGCAGGAGGAGTTGATTCTGACAAAACTGTGGCAGAAGGACAAAGTTAAGCTCTGAGACAGTAGAGTGTTTGTGGAGAATAACTACTGGGTTATATTCCATTATTTACGGAATGTAGAGAAGCAGGTTTGAGATTCAAACTGCTGTACCCAGCCATTTTCAAAGTGTTTTTTCCCTGGAGGGACAAAATCATTTTTTGATGAGGTATATGCTAAGGAGAAAAATACAAAAGTTTGTCCAATAAAGGCTGAGCTTTGAAACAGAAGGAGGTTCTCCTTCGTGTTCTTCTGGTGCTAAGGACTACACAGAGAATGAGCCCATGAAATATTTTCCACTGTTTCAATAGGAAATGCCTGACAGAAGGAAGAAAACATGAGTCAACTAGAATAATTGGGAATATGTTGGAAATTAAATAGAGACAGGATTTGGGAGATGGACATGAAAAGGATTAAAGCTAGTAACTTGGAAATTGCCAAATGTGGGATGGTAAAGCCACAATTATATTTCTGAAACATAACAGAACAAAAAAAAATCTTAAAATATTGGACTTCCTTGGACTTCTGTTAAACATGTAGGGAACTTTAAAGCATATACCCTGCTTCATGTTATTAATGTTTGAAAATACAATTAGTAACTTGGAAATTGAAAAATCTGGGATTAAATAGTAATAATTCTACTTGTGAAACATGGCAGAAGAAGAAGATTTGGAAATACTGGATTTCTGTGCACTCTGTTAAACTTGTAGGGGACTCTAAAGCATATGCCCTACTTTATGTCATTAATCTTTGCAGAACTACTTTGGAGAGGAGGGAGAAAGTTAAGTGTAAGTAAAACAAATTCCTTTCTTTTCTTAATGGCCTTGTTTAAATGTTGCATGACTTTCTTAGCAAGCTAGGAAGTATAGGTTTCTCATTTTTTAATGTAATGGGGATACTAATATAAAGAGGTGCTTTTTTCCTTTTTCCTCCCTTCTTTTCTCTTTTTAATTGTTCAGTTTTAAGAAATGCAGCCACTGCAATGAAAAAAGTGAGAAAGGAAAGGTCTGGTTAAGACAGCATGACAAAAGAAAAATTGGTGTGCTTTGATCACACTTGCATAAGGAAATGCCTGGGTTAATGCCCTTGTCATTATCCAGCAACAACTTTACTATAAAGCATATAAATGAAAAAGAATATTGAATATTAATTAGATTTTTTTCTGGTAAACAAGATAGCCTTAGCAGGTTGTGTCTGGTTTGCATGTAACCAGAAGACATCTGATAGAGAAATGGCTTTGAGAAACTGTTTACTGAAAGCATTCAAGTGTTGTTTCAGCTGGGAGAGTTATAAAGACAGGACAAAATCACACAGCACTTACTAAAAGCACAGGATGTACCATGTGTCTTACCCATGAATGACCTTTGTTCTCATTATGTACATAGTTTTGACTGTTATTACCTTTATATTTTTAGGGGGGTATTGGGGGTGTGTGTATTTTTGTTTGGGGGTTTTCAGTAAAACAAACAGTTCTGCAAGATGTGACACAGGCTCAAACTGAGAAGGCAAGAAACAATTCTGTAAAAGATTAACCTGCCAAATGGTGAGTGTATGTAACACAAAAGCTGGAACTAGATATTTCACAAAAAATAGCTGTTGTACATAAAAGGTGGGAATAATAATCCCTCAAGAATATGATTCAGAATGTCTAAACGGTAATGGTCTCACAGACAAATACAAAAAGAAAGAGTAGTGAACTACATTAAAAATGTACAGTGCAAATAGCTATGCTACAAGAGAGACACTTGGAAAGAACAGAACATCTGAATTTGATAAAGGTTTTCAGGATGGTTACTCAGCAGAATACCAGGGGCAAAGGATGAGAAGAATACTTATATTAATTGCAAGAGGTGCTCCAATAGTAATAGAAGAGAACAAAAAAGACAATAGTGGGAGATTTATTATTAATAAGTTTATAATTTATAGTTGATACTACTACGGGGCTACTGGCAAGGGAGGAGGATTACACTGGCGTGTATTTATATTCCACTGAAAACTGCTATAACGGAGCTTAGGAAAGTTTCCAGCAAGGGATATTACTTATAGGAGGGGACTGGAATTTGATTTGCATCAGTGAGGATGTGTCTGTGGGACCCAGAAAGGAAAATATAACAAAAAAGGGTAGATTTTTAAAGAAATTTATGAAAATATTTGGCATGGAATATGTGAATTCAGTACTAGGAGTTCGGAGAGAATTTACATGTTATTTCCCAAGGTACAAAAACTGGGCTAGGCTAGACAGAAATGAAATTTCAGAGGAATATATGCATTTAATTGAAAGTCTTGATATGCACCCAATAACTATTTCAGATCATATCATACTCCAATAACAACTAAAATAAAATCACACAAAAAAGAGGAATTTAAGAAATGGGTAGTGGAAATTATTCAGGAGCTATTAAAGAAGATAGAAATTATTTTCTGAAAATACAGCTAGGGAGTGGGATAAAAATTAAAGTGGAATTTAAAAATAGGGTGGAAATAGAAGAATGGAAGATATGGTTAAAAAGTAACAAGAAATATACAGAGGGATTGAAAAATGTTAATGTGTTGCAAAATATGGGGAACCTCACAGAAGAAGCAGCAGCAAAGCAATTACAGAATGCTAGAGAGAAAATAAGGGATTACCTAGGAGGGAAAAACTGATAAAGATCTGGAAGGTTTTGTTTAACAGTATTTGAAGAGAAGGAGAAGTACCAACATCCTGGAAGAAAGAGGTAGTAGCTATAATAGCTAAAGAGAGTAAAGATCCATCAGATCCAGCTTCATACAGGCCCATTTCAATACTAAATCATAATTACAAAGTGTTTATATCTATGATGGCTAAAAGAATGACAAAATGATGCCAAAATTGATAGATATGGATCAATGTGCTTTTGTGGAGGGAAGGCAAACATTTGACAACATTAACAAAACAATGATAATCCAGAGAGAAGTAGAAAGTACCACTGCTGCTGGTAGGTCTTGATGCAGAAAAAGCATTTGGCAGAGTAAGCTAGGACTTTATGAGCAGACCAATGGAAGCATTTGCATTCCCCTGATAAAATTATATGGTTGATTAGGAGGATATATAGGGATTGGACAGGAAAAAGTGTGTGGGGTCCTCTCTGATAATCTCTGCTTGAGCAGAAGAACCAGGCAGGGATGTCCTCGCTCCCCTTTAATTGCATTAAAGCTAGAACCACTGGCAAATAAAAAAGGTAGTCAAGAAAAGCTGGCTTTACTTGCAGATGACTTTATTTTACACCTGTCAAAACCAGAAAGGGATATCAGAGTGCTATGGAACAGACTGACAGTTTCAAATCTTTTTGGGATACAAAATTAATGAAACAAAAATCACAGCGATAAAGTATGTACCCACATACAAACTGGTTCAGCAATATCCATACTTATGGGGACATGATAAAATTAAGTATTTAGGAGTATGGATTAAATGATACCATTCTGGCAGCTAAGGATATGTGGGAAGAGACTAAACAAAAGATAATACTAAAACTGAGAAAATGGAAGTTCTGTTATATGGATATCAATAGTAAGATACAAGCAGTTAAAATGCTTTTAATCCTTTTAGTCTTATACACAGGTCAGACCTATTTTTATCAACCAGAGGAGAAGTTGTGGAAAGCAATTGATAAAGCGCTGAAGGATTTTATCTGGGGCGGGGGAACGAGAAGACAGCAAGAGTCAAGTGGGATAAAGCTTTTCCTTCCAACAGCACAAGGTGAATTGGGATTAGTTGAGTTGAAGGGGTATTTCAGAGGAACACAGTTAAGTCTTCTATACACAGCACAAGTAGAAAAAAGAAATTATGTACTTACCATAATGTTCCATGTGAGTTGTTCTTCTCGCCTTCATTCTTTACTGATGGGTTCAGAGCCAATCCCTCGGCTCCGAGTCGGCACCTACTGCAAAGCTTGAGGCCAAGTCCCTATCCCATGATGCACCCCGAGTTACCTCAGATCTTGTTTGCTGTGTAAAATAATGCCATATGTCATTCTATAACTCCATAAGAGAGAAAGTACAGAAGGGTTGAGTGACCAGGAAGGATCTAGCATCTCGGTCTTCTGAAAGCCCAGGAGGGGGTAGGAGGGAGGGACATAAGAATGAAGGCGAGATGAACAACTCACATGGAACGTTATGGTAAGTACATAACTTCTTTATGTGAAGTTGTTCAATCTCCGTTCATTCTTCACTGATGGATAGCGTCACAAGCACCATCAACCTCGTGTGGCTCATGGGAGTATATTTCTCAGGACCGTGGATACAAAGGAAGCCCTGTCCCTAGAGGCCCTGTCAACTTTGTAATGAGTGATAAAGATATGACGTTTTGACCAAATGGCTGCTGCGCAAATGTTATCAATAGGAAGTGTGGCAGAAAAAGCAGATGATGTAGAAACTGCTCTGGTTGAGTGAGCTTTAATTTTAGGATGCTAGGGCATACTGGCTGCTGAATAAGCAAAGGTGATACAATCAGATAACCATTTACAGTTGTTTTAGCCACTGGCATACCCTTCCTGGAATCTGTGAATGAAACAAAAAGCTGGTCTGATTTCTAGAAATCTTTTGTTCTATCCAAATAAAATCTGAGCTGTCTGTGAACATCAAGTTTGTGGAGCATGTACTCTAAATTGTTGGAATGGTTGGGGAAGAAAACTGGCAAATCAATAATTTGGTTGAGATTAGCTTTAGTGCAAACTTTGGGTAAGAAAGAGGGATTTGTTCGAAGTGAGACTATCAGCATGAAAAATCAAATAAGGAGGCTTGATGGATAAGGCCTGAAGCTCTGACACTCTGCGGGCAGAAGTAATAGCCACTAAAAAGATGGTTTTCCATGACAAATATTTGAGGTCACATGAGGAAGCTGGTTCAAATGGCGGAATAATTATGCAGGAAAGCATAACATTTAGATTCCATGGAGAATAGGGAGATTTCACAGGTGGTCTGATATGAAAAGTCCCTTTGAGAAAGGCTTTGGATAATTTGTGTGACATAATATTCAATCCTTCAAATCCCAGATGAAAGTTAGAAATGGCAGCAAGTTGAACACAGACTGTAGCTGCTGTAGCTCCTTTATTAAATATCATGGCTAAGAATTCTAGAATAGAGGCCATAGGGGCTTGGTAAGGACCAATATTGGTTTTTAGAGGCCCATATGGAAATTTTTTTCCATTTGCTGAGGTACAGCGTCCTCATACAGGATTTGAGAGAGGACAGGAGAATTTGCTTCGCCTCATTGGAAAGGTTATGGAACCTGGCTATGATGGGAATTGGAGCAGCCAAGATGTCAGCTTCAGGGACTACAGAGAGGGATGAAGTTCCCCCGACGTGTACGTCAGAAGGTCTGGAACTGGGTCCAGAATCCAGGGGTCCTCCAAAAGATGAAGTCAAAGGAAGGGGAACCAAATCTGACAAGGCCAATAGGGAGCTATTAGAATGATGGTCCTCTTCCCAGAGCTTTGGCTTTCTGTAACACCTTGGGTATCAACGGGATTGGTGGGAATGCATAGAGGAGACCAGGGGGCCAATCGTGAACGAGTAAGTCCCTTGGGGCTTCTCCCGGAGGGGGAATCAAGGTGAAATAGCTTCTGCATTTGGTGTTCATGTGACAAGCAAAAAGGTCGCAGCAAGACTGGCCCCACCTGCGGAATATCCTGTCCGCTATTTCCGTCTTGAGGGACCACTCGTGGGGCAACAAAATTGCTCTGCTCAACTTGTCTGCTATCACATTGGATTTCCCCGGGATGTGCGTTGCTAACAGCGCTGGGTGGAAATAGCCTACTGCCATATTCTGAAGGCCTCGTGACAAAGGGGGTATGGTCTGGTTCCTCCTTGTTTGTTCAAATACCAGACCACTAACATGTTGCCTGTCTGAATCGCAATCGTACCTAGAGGAAGAGAGTCCTGGAAGTACTGCAACGCCAAAAGTGCTGCTCTCATCTCTAGGACATTGATATGCATGTGCATCTCTTGATCAGTCCATGAGCCTTTGTCTTTTCCTGAAAATGCCCCCCCCCCCCAATCAGGGAAGCATCCACGGTCACTGTGGCCGCTGAAGAGGGTAGCACAAATGGGTGTCCTATCATAACATGGTGAGGTTAACCACCACTGAAGATCCTTTGTGATTATCATGTGAGACATGGGGAGCTCTTGGTAAGACCATTGAGTGAACAGCCATTGTAGTATCCGCATATGCATAGGATCCAGTAGTATGGCTAGAATTGCTGCTGCCATCAAACCTAACAATTTCAGAACGTCTGATGCTTTGTTTTTGGATATTAGAATGTGAACATGCTGGCGGAGAAGTAAGACTCTTTCTGCTGGAAGTCTTAGCATGGTGGTGGTGTCCAGTTCTGTCCGATAAAGACGATATGCTGTGATGGCGACAAAGCAGATTTTTCTGAGCTTATTGTAATTCCCAGCTGATTGCAAAGTGACAGAGTGGACTTCCTGGCCTGAATGAGTTGATGCCTGGTGGTGGCGGTAAGGAGCCAATCGTCTAGGTACGGAAACACCTGTAATCTTAAAAGTCTCAGGTAAGCCATGACCACTGCCATGCATTTGAACACTCTGGGGGCTGTAGTGAGACCAAAGGGCAGGGCTCGAAAATGGTAATGATTGGCTCCCAGCCGGAAGCACAGATCATCCCTGGATGGCCTGGCCATTTTTATGTGGTAGTACGCATCCTGGAGATCTATTGAGCACATCCAATTTTCTTTCCCTAAGAAGGGAAGTATTGAATGAAGCGTGACCATCCGTAACTTCTCTTTCTTGACAGATTTGTTTAGTCTGCTGAGGTCCAATATAGGTCTCCAGTCCCGTCTTCTTTGGAACTAAAAAGAATCTTCAAGTTCCAGATTCTGTGTGGTCTACTGGGACTGATTGGATGACTCTTTTTCTTAGCAACATCTGGACTTCTATTGTTGTTTGTTCCCCGTAACTGGGTGGGACGTCCGGGATTTTCCTTGTCGGTGGAGGGGGTGTGGTGAATGGGATGAAGTATCTTCTGGAAATGATACTTTGTACCCAGTTGTTGTTTGTTATTTTGAGCCAGGCGTCTGGGTACAAAGATAAGTGACCCCCGACTGTCTCCAGAGCAGGACAGTCGGGTCTCCTTTCAGGAGCACTGGTAGGGCTTCCCAAAGAAGTGATCTCTGTTGCCCTGGTGTTGTGGACCCCCTCTGCCGCGTGGGTGGCATCTTCCATTATTGCCCCCTCCTCTGCCCCTGGAGTGGGGTTCACCACGTGTGTCCTGAAAGGCTCCTTGGGCTTTTCGGAACCACATTTTCCCTCCCCTTTGACCCTTGGAGTAGGGTCTGGTAGGGATGGAAAAACAGACTCCAAAGGCAGAGTCTTTCCGTCCTGCTCACACCTGGTTAAGGTTTCCTTGACTTTAGGCCTGAAAAGGAATGAGCCATCAAAGGGGGTATTCACGAAGGATGACTTGAAGGGCTCTGCGAAGGAACACAAGTGCATCCAGGAGTGTCTTCTAAGAGCAACTCCTGTACCCGCTGCCCTACTCGTTCCATCAGCTGCATATGAAATGAGGCACATCGATGAGTTCACTATAGAATTGAGGGTAGCAAGCTGGGTGGCAATTTTGTCTGTAGCTCTAGCAGCTACTGTACCCTGAAGAGCATTTCCCAGCTCTTTAAGGAGATCTCTTTGTAGTCTGGTAAAATGGGTTAAATAGTTAAGCGAACGAAGAACAAAAGTCGCTGAACTAAACATGCGCTTCCCATATCTATCCATGATACTGGAGTCTCAGTTAGGAGGATGGATAGACGAGGAAGTTTCAGACATTTCCTTTTTGGTGGCTGCCGCCACCACCATGGCATTGAGTGGCACACCTTTTGTCAAGAAGGATTTATCTAGGGGGACAGATATGAACTTATTAGGCCTCTTAGGGACAGGCTCCAAAGTATCTGGAGACTCCCATGCTCTTTGTGAGACCAGCTGCATAAGCTCATCGAAGGGAGGAGACACCCAAGAGGTGGAGGGCTGAGACCTGAAGGCCTGAACAGATAATATGAACAGCAAGTAAACTGTACTAAAATACTATGCTGTGGAAAAAATGTGACAAAAGGTCACTGAAAAAACAATTACTATACACTAAGTAATCCACTATACTATGCTAATAAGAAAAGTGACAAAAGGTCACTGAACAAGCAACTTTTTAGTCAGAAATTTTAAACAGGCCTATCAGAAAAAAATGAGGCCAAATATAAAGCTAAGAAAAGCACATAGGGAAGGGAATACTATAGAAAAGGCTTTAAGAGCCTATCTTAATATCTAACTATTTTAATGATAATCCAACAATAAAATTTTAAAATAGAAAGGTAAAGTTTTTACTGGCCCGAGCTAGAAAGAACCTCTAATCAGCTGCAGCAGCAAACTAGATCTGAGGTAACTCAGGGTGCATCATGGGACAGGGACTTGGCCTCGAACTACTAGAAATCCTCGGGCTTTGCAGTAGGTGCCGACTCAGAGCAGAGGGATCAACTCTGAACCCATCAGTAAAGAATTAACGGCGAGATAGAACAGCTTTACATACTAAAATTCAAAGTTGAAAGTGATGATGAAACAGCGGGGAAGCTCAAGTAACATGGACAGACTGAGATTTTGGATGCAGTCATTTAAGGAGAACAACAATAATCATACAGAATATTATATTCATAAAGTAGCAGAAGGTATTCCAAGAACTATGCAAATACGGAACTGGGGAAAGGAGATTTTGTTGATAGGGATTATTACAATTAGGGATACAGACAAAAAGGTGAAAGGGGGCTGGAATATATTGCAGAAAACTGGCAAAGGAACCAAGGTATTGTGAGCAAATAATTTGAGAGGGAACAGTAATAGAATGAGAAGATGCCAAGAACATACTTTGCCTGCAGGTTAGAGCTTGCCTTCCATATCAAGGATTGATAACAGAGTACAGGCTAAGATAAAGAAATGGGGGGGGGGTTCCTAAACGAAAGACCAACACTGGTAGAGTTTTTAGTAGAATCTAGAACAGAAGTTGCAGTTAAGAAAGGAACAATTAACAGAGCATATAAAATATTGCAGGATAAACTATAAGAATTAATTCGAGGAGGTTAGGAAGAATTGGGAAGAGAGATTGGCTAAGCAATTCTCAAAGAAACAATGGGGGAAACATGTATGTCTCCCAAATATGCAACAAAATCAGGAAGTTTTAGAATCTTTGCCTGTAGTGTTTACATATATCTTTATACCCCAAGCAGGCTCCAAAGAATTTTTCCTCAGGTAGACAGCAAATGTTGGAAGTATGATAGGGAAGAAAGTGGTAACTGGCAACATTTTCTAGGAGCACAATGAGTTGGCTGACTTTAAAGATTCCCTGCAGACTGCACTGTCAGAGATGCTGGGCGAGTAAATGGGAGTAACTACGGAAATTATTTTTTTGAGCTTTGATACAGAATCTGAATTGCCTAGACACAGTAAAGCCTTGCTGAGTCTAATTATGATGGCTGCCAAAACGCAATGAAAGACTCCCAAATATGTAAGTCTAGAAGGTTTAGGGTTTTTGCTTAGAATTGTTTGCCTACCCCAAGCAGACTCTGAAGAATTTTCCCTCAGGTAGACAGCAAATACTGGAAGTGTGATAAGGAAGAAAAAGGCAATTGGAAACGTATGTTCTGGGAGTGTAATGAGTTGGCAGACTTTAGAAACTCCCTACACAGTACTCTGTTAGATATACTGGGTGAGTAAATAGGTGTAACTAAAAATGATTCTTTCAAGCTGGGACACAAGACTTGAGTTGTCTAGACATGGTAAGGCCTTGTTAGGTTTAACTCTGGAGGATAACAAAAAAGCAATTACTAGAAATCAAAGTCTAAACCAACTGTATATGAAGTACTGAATATTGTAACAGAGAAGGAAAAGAACTAGAAGTGGGATCTTTTTGAAAAGGGAAGGTGCAAATTACATAGAAATAAATGGAAACTCTGCGAACACAGTACATGCAGAATATTGTTCCGGAGGAGGACTGGGGTTTAAGGGAAAGCAGCAACTGTGCAACTTATGTAATGTTGGATTGCTGATAGTTACACAAAAGAACATATGTGATGTATATCATGAATGTAACTGGAAACGTGTTAGTATGGTTTATTTTCTTTACATTAATGTATGCTTGCTAATGTCTTAAATGACAATTTAACAAAGGTGTTAAACAATATGTCAAAATTTGTATTACGCTGGCTATAGAAATAGTACCTCCTAAGTCTCCCAAATGAAAGCAATGATAAAGATAAGAAATTAGCATTCATATTGATAACTAATGGCTCAAAAATGTATAGTAATTGATTTGTGCATCTCAGCTAATTCCTTTCACTGGGCTTTTACTACTACACCATCCTTGCACAAAGATAACCATATACTGTTTCTTTCATGTCCACTGTTGCATTATTTATTTTACTTTATCATCCTTTGTTAACTGGGTTACTCCTAGAAGGCTAGTAGCCTCTTTTCAGGGAAGACCTGAGGTGGCATTTATATTACTAGGCAGAATGTGGCCAGGACACGGGAGATCTTCTCCAACTCCTTTTTCTAGAACTGCTATGGGATCATTTTACATTCAACAGTCAAAAACACAATCCCAGAGCAGGTGTAAAAAAAAAAAAAAAAAAAAAAGCAACGAAAACAAGAAAATAAAGACACCATTTGCCAACAAAATGAATTAATTTAGCTCTTTCATCCCACAACATCCACAGAACTTCTTCAAAATGAACCCACAGGTAATCACATTGCAAATAAAGCCTAAAAACTTCACACATGAAAATCACAAGACTATACCTTAATATGATGTGCATAAACTAAGCATACTGCATTTTCTAAGTCAACATATTCTATTTCTTTTATTAGTTTAACTGGAGGGTTGAGAAAATTGTCTGCATTTAAATGCATCTGCCACTTAGTTTCCCTTCTTTCAAATTTGTTCTTATAGTTGAAACAAAACTTCCACTCTGCTGTACTAAACGAAACAAGACTTCACAGACACATCTATACCATATTAAAAACAAAACTTTAATACATTCAAAACGTTAAGTGCTTTTGTTCCATAAATTTTCTAGGAACTTCTTCAGAACTAACTACATCAAACACTAACTTTCCTTAACTACTTAACACAAACATGATGGATACCATTTCCTGTACATCAATTTAGCCTTGAAACAATCCATTAATTAAATTAATAAAAACTTTCATATATTTATACAAAGAAGAAAGAACTTCTACTTAAAACACTTACGAATGTTCATATTGTTTTAACTTTAAAACAGGATTAAGTGAAACTGCTTCATTTAACCCTTGAAACATTGTAACATTAAGACGAAGCTGCCATTGCAATTCAGATCATCCATAATGCTCCCCCTAGTATCTTTTTCTATCTGCTTAACTGCTATAAAAAAATGTATGATCGTCTTCTTCTGCTAAATGCCTAAAAGCATTTGTGGGCATCTTTCTTCTAATATCTAATAAATGTTCATAAATCCAGTCCTTTAACCTCATGGAGGTCTTACCAATAATACAAGAATGGGGAAAGGAGATCCTGCCGATAGGGATGACTCCAATTATTGATACAGACAGCAGGTAAGAGGGAGCTGGAATTTATTGGAGAAAACAGGCAAATGAACCAAGGTATTGGGAGCAAATAACTAGAGAGGGAAAAATGACAGAATAAAAAGACACTAAGTATTTATTTGGACTGCAGGTTAGAGATTACCTTCTCTATCAAGGATTGATATCAGAGTATAGGCAGAGAGAAAGAAATAAGGGGGGTGGTTATAAATGAAAGGCTAGCACAGAGTTTTTAGTGGAATCTAGAACAGAATCTGCCATTAAAAAAGGAATAATTAATATAGCATATAAAATATTGTATGATAATAAAATATTACAGGACAACTCAATCAATCAGAGGAGGCTAGAAAAGATTGGAAAGAGAGGCTGGATAAACAATTCACAAAGAAACAATGGGAGGATATATCTAGGTCTCCCAAATATTCAACAAAATCTAGAAGATTTAGGATTTTTGCATAGAAATGTTTACAGAGATATTTTTATATCCCAAGTACACTCCAGGGAATTTTTCCTCAGACAGCAAATGTTGGAGGAGTGATGGAGAAGAAAGAGGTAATTGGGAACATACTTTCTGGGAGTGCAGTGAGTTGGAGAACTTTAAGTATTCCCTGCGGGATGGACTGCCAGATATGCTGGTTGGATAGATTGGTGTGATTAGGGAAATTATTTTTCTGAGCTATGATACAGAATCGGAATTGCCTAAACATGATAAGGCTTTCTGTGTCTATTTATGGTAACTGTCAAAAAAGCAATTACCAGAAACTGGAAATCAAAATCTAAACCAACTATACTAGAAGTAGTGATTACAGTAACAGAGATAAAGCAACTGGAATTGAGATATTTGGAAAAGGGTAGAAGCAAAATGGGAACTGTGGGAACAATACATACAGGGGAGGAATGAGGTATAAAAGAAGGCATGACTTAAATGACCTATGCAATGTTTGAAAATGAATGAGTAAACTGTAAATGATGTATAATGTTTGCAATTGGGAGTGTGTCAGTATGATCTGTGATGTAAAATGCTTGCAAATAGAATTGTGTCAGTGCGGTTTGTTTTCATTTATATAAATGTACGAGTGCCTATGTCATGATGGTTTAATAAAGATGTTTCTTGTTTAAAATAAAGGCAGGAATTGAATAATTTATGTAATGTTGCTTAGGTTAAATGCTATATAGCAATATATGTGAAGTATAATGTTTGTAAATCTAAACTTGTTAATACAGTTGGATTACTTTTATATAAATGTAAATTTGCCTACGTCAAGTGATAATTCAATAAATTGTTTAAAAAATAAAAACACATGCATTTTCTGAAGGATATTAAGTCTAAAACTCAAATGTATATCATTATTTAGTGACTTCAATCCTCACTGATTTGCTAAAAAAAATTTTTTTTATGAGGAACAGACCAAAAATATGAAGCAAAATATCGGGACAGTTGAGAGGCATACATGCCTATACCCTCTGTAGTTAACACATCATGATGCTATCATTTTAAAACTAAGAGCAAAATCAAGCTCAGTCCCCCAAAAAAATCATCACTCCTGCTCTTTATAAATGGAAACTAAGCTGCAATGACACATTTACGAAAAAGACTGGGATACTATTCTCGGTGACTGCAACAAAGCCACTCAGGATACCTTCAATGAGTTCAACGGAAATACTAACCACTGCATTCATATTATCAATAAGACACAAGTAAACAAGTTCAATAACTCTTTTTGATGAGATCAAAATTATAAGCACTGTCACTTAATCAAAAAACAGTTGCAAAACAACAGTCTTTCTAATCTCATGCATGTTATCGAGGTAATCCATAATTTTCTGTTTAGCACTCTGCAATTGCTCCTCCTCTTATTCTGTGAGATTCTCCCTATTCTACAATACTTTAACCTTTGTCAGTCCTTCTAAATAAATTTTGTTACTTCTTAACCACATCTTTCTTTTATTTCCACCCTATTTTTAAACTCCATTTTAATTTTATCCAACTATGTAGTTATATTTTCAGAAGAAATTTCTATCTTACCTAAACTCCTGAATAATTTCCGCTACGCATTCCTTGAATTCCTTTTTTTTTTCTTTTAACAGATAGGTGGGGATGTACCAGTGTCTCATTTTAGTTCATTACTATGCATTTTTAGTTTAATTATTATTGGCACATGATCTGAAATAGTTACTGGATGTGTATCAAAGCATTCAATTAAATGCATGTGTTCCTGTGAAATGTAACTTCTGTCTAGCCAAGCCCAGTTTTTGTACCTTGGGGAATAATATGTAAATTCACTCTGAAATCCTACTACTGAATTTAAATCATCTAAACCAAATATTTTCATAAATTTCTTCAAAGATCTACCCGCTTTTGTTATATTTTTCCCTTTTGGGACCCCCAGATATATCCTCACTGCTGCAAAACAAATTCCAGTCCCCACCTATAAGTAATATTCCCTGTTGAAAGCCGATTATTTCTCCCAGAATTTTCTTAAGCTCCATTATAGCGCTGTCGTCTTACAGCAAGAGGTTCTCTGGTTCGATTCTCGGCTGGGTTGCCTTCTGTGTATAGTCTGCATGGCCTCTCTGCATTCACATGGGTTTCCTCCCACATTCCAAAGACATGCATCTGGAGCATTTCTTCCCAGGGCTCCACTGAAAATCGGCTCTATCTCAGTCAGACTTTCCGAGTAAACAAACGTTAAATAAATAAAATAAATTATAGCACTTTTAGGTGGAATATAAATACATGCCAGTGTGATCCCCTCCCTCACCAATAGCCCCTTGGTACTACAAATCTACCATTATTATCTTTTCCCCCCTCTTCCATCAGTACTGGAGTTCCTCTTGCAATTAAGAAGTACTCCCCTTTTAAATTGTCCCAGATATTATGCTGAATAACCATCATGAAATCCTTTCTTTATCAAGTTCACATGCTCAGTTCTTTCCAAATGCGTCTCCTGTAGCATACCTATTTGCTCTCTATTTGTTAATATAGTTCAATATTCTTTCTTTTTTATATACATCTGTGAGACCATTGACATTTATTTAAAGATAACATGGAAAGGGATGTCATTATGTTATGAAATTATTATACCACCTGTTATGTGCATCAGATCTTTTAAATGTCTAGTTTCAGCTTGTGTTACATACATACATAAATGTTTAGAAGGTTGATCGTTTATACAGTTGCTGCTTGTCAACCATTTGAACCTAAGTAACATCTTAACAAAAGTTTTTGTTTTAATGAAAACCATAAAAAAAGACATACCACCAGAATACCCCTAAAACTTAATAGTAACACATAAAACTATATACAACCTCAAATAATGAAGTGTAACCAACCATCCCAGATTGACAGTCACACTCACAGGCTTGAATTAACATATAACGAAGATTATCCATGCTAAGATGCACGGTACAGCCTGTTCTTGGACTTCCACTAAGTGCTGTTTGTTATTGTCTTATCTTTATACTCTTCCAGATTACAAAAAACACTTGAATGCTTTTAGAAAACATCATCTCTTACCCATTGAAAGAAATAAGTACTCTCTCTCTATTGTCCCTTATCAGATTGTCGCATTAGAAACATGAGAACCAGATACACAGTTGCCTCCACTACAAACACTCATTTATTTGCTAGAGAAAAACTTATTACATTTAATAATCTTTTATTTTATTCCCTTAAAACTTATTAGAAAAAGCCAAGGACCTTAATCCAGACAGTCCACTATTCAAACATAAGAAAAAGCATAGCATTTCTTCTTGTATCACACTCTTCTGTTCCACACTTTTCTTCATTTTTTACACTGCAGTGCCTACACTTCTGAAAAATGAATGAGGAGAAAGAAAGGAGGAGGTAAAACAGGGTCACCTGTTTACTTCAGTATTCTTATTGCACATAAAAATAAATGAAAAAGGTTTACTTTATAGTCTGCAGTTTAAGTCAATGCATTATTCAAATACTATTGTTAAAAATCAAAATTTTGTTTTACTTACAGTTAACTCTTTCATACCTCTTTCCCTCTTCTAAATGTTTTTCCAAATATTGATAACATGAAGTAAGGCATATGCTTTGGAGTCCCCCACGTGTTTAACAAAGTCAAAGAAATCCAATATTTCCAGGTTTTCTTGTTCTGTCATGTTTCACAAATATAACTGATGCCTTGTAATCCCACATTTGTCGGTTTCTGAGTTGCTGGTGTTCTGTTTATCTCTATCTTCCAAATCCAGTCTCTGCTTCACTTCCAACAGAATCCTGGTTCTTCTACTCAGCTCTTGTGCTTTTTTCCGTGTCTCAAACATTTTCTTTTGAAACAGGGTAAAGGTTTCACTGACATAGTCTCCCTAAGGGCTTCATTACCAGAAGAAGAAGAAGCAAAATCTCCTTCTGTTTGGTAGCTGACTTTTTATTGGACAAACTTATTTTTCCTCCTTGGCATGTCTTGCATCAAAAAATGATTCTGACCCTGCAGGAAAGAATATTCTGAAAATAGCTGGATACAGCAGACAAACTCAAACCTGCTTTGCGACATTCTCTGATTACTGTCATAAGTTTACTCACTGTACACCAGGCAGAAGAGGAGTAATCATTTTCCACAAACACTCTACTGTCCCACTTTTAGTACTTTGTCCTTCTGCCACAGTTTTGACAGAATCAACTCTTTTCTACTGGTATAACTGCATTTTACTACTAAACGTCTAGGTTGCTTTCTCATGGCCAGGCTTGGACCATAAACACAATATGACTTTTCAATTAACAACTCCTGGTGTGGAATACCAGTCCAGGTGCTTAACTGTGCTTTCATAGAATTAATACAGTCTGTTCCTTCCAGCTTCCTTAGCACAACAGAACATCTCACGTTTTCCTACATATTCTGTCCTCTAATTCTACTCTTTTTGTAACATCTCTTCTTGAGCAGTTGCATAGCTAGCCTTTCCTTCTTTTTCACCTCTGATTTTTGCAGTTTTATCACCTCATCTCAATATTTGTTTTAAAGCTTCTTCCATCTTTTCCAGCCTTTTGTTATTTGAGTTGATATACTTCTTCAGTATTTCATTTATTTTAATCAGCTATGAGCTCAATTGACTTATTTTTTCCTTTAGATTCCTGGAAGTCATGTCTTGCACCAGAGCTGCAGCTTGCACTGCTTTTTGCAGAACAGCTGCAGGGTTCTTCCCAGTCAGTAAGAAATAACAGCAGCCACAGATAAAAATAAAAACAAATGCTTCAATCACCTCTAGCGCCTTTGCTAAATCACCTTCAAAGAGTAAAAAAAACACAGTACAAATGCTCACAATATATAATCAAACACGTTAAAATTTTAAGTAGTAAGGAAGCTCTGTATATCCTGAAGTATAATACTTTGGTACTTTGGGGGTTAAATTCTTCTTTCGGCTGCTGCCATTAGGGGTTGCCACAGCGGATAATCTGCTTCCATTTCTTCCTGTCCTGTGCATCTTGCTCTGTCACACCAACCACCTGCATGTCCTCTCTCACCACATCCATAAACATTATCTTAGGCCTTCCTCTTTTCCTGTTACCTGGCAGCTTCATCATTAGCATCTTTTTCCCCAATATACTCTGCATCCCTCCTCAGCACATGTCCAAACCAACGTAATCTTGCCTCTCTGGCTTTGTCTCCATACCTTCCAACCTGGGCTGACCCTCTAATACAATTGGAAGTACCTTAATAACTGTGTTAAATTATACTTGTTAGAATTTTAATGTGTTTAATTATACATTGTGAGCATCTGTACTGTGTTTTTACTCCTTGAAGGTGATTTAGCCAAGGCGCTAGAGGTGATTAAAGCATTTGTTTTTATTTTTGTCTGCGGCTGCTGTTTATTTTCCTCTTTTTGTATGGTATTGGTTCTTTCCAGTCAGTGTTTTTTCCTCACCTTTTGTGACTGATTTTCTTTCAGGTTCTCTGGATTTCTTTTTTGCAGGCATCCAGGCACTGCACTTACTAGCCAGTTACTGAAATGTATCCTAAAAGACAAGTTCACATCTTTCTTTTCTAATTTTCTGTTTTCACACTGGGAGAGCTGAAATTTAAGCTGCTACTCAGGTGTACAGCCATCTTGGAAGACATCTACTTTATTTTTAAATTTCAATTTCATCTTATCCCAAGAACTTGCTAGAAACTCTGATTTGGTTTCTATTCTCTCCAAAATATCATGTAACCTATCCTTCCACTTTGTCCCTACAAATACATTCCTTTTAATAAATATGTGAGGGAAGTGCCAATGCCAGTCTCTTTATATTCCTGTAACATCAGACAAGAATGAGATCCACAATTGTTATTGGATGCAACAAATATTTTTCGAAGAATGAGATCCACAATTGTTACTGGATGCCTCAATTTTTTTTCTAAAACATATGTACTTTCTTGTGACATATAATTTTGGATTAATTTAGACCAATTATAATAACCCAAGGAGCAGAGAGAAAATTCCTTCACTTTTCACAAAACATCCTGAGGATCACTCAAAAGGTAAATTCTTCATGAGCTGTCTAGAAAGCCTATATTTCATATACATTTTAAGTGTTTCCATTCTTTGGTTAAAGTCTCCCTCCTGAGTCTCCCAATACAACCTCTCTACTGCATACCATATCCTAGTTGACATCTACATGTAAAAGTTCTTGCTGAAAGCTGAAACCTGACTCGAGACCATTTTTATTTCTGTTGTGTTTACTTTAGGTAGAATGTAAACATAAGTAACTATTCCCAGCAAACAGATTCTGAGCTATACAAATCTTCTTTGCTTATTTTTCCTCCTCTGTCTTGATCTGCATTCCCTTTTTTGTAAGTATTATCCCTGCATTCCTAGATCCTTGGCACTATGTACCCTTCTTGAAAACCTTTCTTCGACAGAAGGGAGCATGACAACTTGATTAGTCTCTTGCAATATTACTAATTGCACACTAGTCTTCCTTACATATGTCAGCATTCTCTTTCTCTTAATTTGGTTTGCAAGGCTATTAACATTTAATGTCAGAATTTTCACTGTGGTCATCATTCAAGATTTAAGTGCTTATCACATCTGAATGTCTGTACCCCTATTATGTGCTTTTTCACATTCTTTTTGTGCTTACACTGGATTTTAAACTGCTGGCATACTTCCTAGAGATTAACAATACTGCTTTAAGATTCAGCTCCATATTACAAGTATAAAAGCTTTAAAAAATCCTCTCCGTCCCAACAACATAAAACAAACATATTTAACTATGTATACTTGTTATTGCAAAACATACATTTCCAATGAAAGTGCAAACACTCCACACAAATCTCTGCCCACACAGGTACTACCTTTTACATAAAAGAGGTAAACAATGCTCATATGTATGCTTCTACCTGGTTGTTCATACACTGTAAATGTCTTTCCTAAACTTCAAACTTTTGTACCCCACACGCCCTGGAAAGTCACATATACTTTAACATAACCTTCATTTAATTCAGCTACTTCTCTTTTTACCTGGTCCACACATAAAACTATATGTTCTTCTTCCTTATGTCAGCCATTTCAATTTTCAGTTAGCGTTGAAGAATATTCTAATCATTTAAAGCTCTTTACCCTGCCACTGCAGCTTCCAATGCTTGTTGCTTCATTATTATCACCCTTTAAAGAGACAAATTCTTTACCTTTTCAGGATTGTTCACAAGGTCACCCTTCATGAGCGGTCTCCAGAGCCTATAATCAAATCCTAGAAGCCCAGGTGGCATTACCTTACTTCTACAGAGTTGCCACAAACCACCCACTACAGCTGGTTCAATTTCCTGCCAGTTCTGCGTACCCTTTGGGAAAAAAACCCTTTAGCTTGGAAAGCTCTGAATGAAACAAGGTTAGTAGGAAACTTCACTTATTCAGTCCCAATCCAAAACTGGACTACTTTTATACTGTTCCAACTATACTTTTGTACGATTTAAACTGAGAAAAAATACATTCTACTTATTTCTTTAGCTAACCTTACATATGCTGTACAAAATATTAACATATTTACGGACTGGGATTAATCTGTTTGATAACTACTGAGCTTACAAACCTCATCCTTTGCAGCTCGCCTTTTTCTTTTTATATCAAACCTTCCAAATGTGGGGAAAAGCAAATGATATACATAAAAACATCTTACCCGCACCTTCACTGTCCTCTTCGTGTGTTACTAATCCTTTACTCCCCTCATAACCCTCACCTTCACTGTCCTCTTCCTGTGTTACTAATCCTTTACTCCCCTCATAACCCCATAATGGTAAAAATATAAACATATGCATACAGCAGGATTTATACTTTTCAGTTCTCACAATAACACACTGTCACCACTGTTCGGCTGCAGTAAAAAGCCTGTTGAGACATAGGTTATTACTAGGCTAATGACCACTAGGGCCCTTACAAGTCTACTAACTCACAACAAACCATTTGGGTTGCAAATATCATGGGCATCTACGGGGGGGGGGGGGAGTGTCAATAGGGAGGTATTTATGGATTTGTAAGAAGGAGTTAGTTCAAAGAAACATTATCTCTGGGTGGGCTTAACCACCAACCTTACATACAGGTGAATCCCACCATGACCTGCTGCATCTTGTTGTTTAAGCAGTTTTCCATCCACTTAACATATGAATTGACATGCAATTCGTTTTTTTTTTATCACTGTCTTATGTGGAATGGTGTCAAAAGACTTAGTAAGGTCCAGATAAGCAGTATGCAGAGTCAGCCCCTCATCATTTTTCTGCTATTACCTCTTCAAACAATGTCTCTAGACTCAAAAGGCAAGATCCCCCTAAATAAACCCATTCTGTTCTACATCTAATAAACTATAGTCCTCATGTCATTTTAGATGTCTCCACTATGATGCTCACCATGATTTTTACACAGAATACTTGTCAGGTTCCCTTATATTGTTTTTGCTGATAAAAATGTCAAGAAAGATATCGGGATTCCATGTTTCAGAATTTTTTTTTATAAATTAACCTATAGTCCTATGAACATATTCACACATATGTTTTGAGTAGTAGGATCAAATGCTTTAATATCATACATTATTTGTGGAAATTAACCCGGGGTGGATGTTGAACCATCTAACCCAATTTCTAGGACTTCTGGACATCCCCATACAAGGTAGGCTTCTTTCATATCATGAATGTCGGTAGGATGCAAAGTATAAAGGAGAAGAGATTTGTATCATCCTCAGTTTAACTGGTTTCCAACAACGGTGCTTATGGAACCTGCATGACAAGCTGAAATTCTCTCTCTTTCTCCCTCTCTCTCATCCCATGGATAGGAGAAGGTTTTCAGAAGGAAAAGATACATCCCTGGTAGTAAATTGAAGCCTTCCAAAAACAAAACTGGAGTCATAAGAACAAGAAAGGAGTGTAGAAGGAGGGAGCTTATATCGTCAACGCACAGCTACTACCAAAACTTTTTTGCATGTGATGAGTACACTTACACAATTAATTGTACTGTGCGCATAATAAAGATCACTGCTGCAGTATCGTATACAAATTATTTGAAGAGTACTAAAGCACTGTGAGGAGCTAGCCACATGCTTAGGGAGTAGAAGCAAACTTCCTTGAAAGGATATCTAGCACTTAATGCCTAGAAAAGGTGTCAAAGGACATCTGTGTTGCTGAAAAGTACAGTTTTGTACCTACCATAAATGTAGATGTTCGAGTGCTAATACAGCTGCAGTCATAACAGATGGGTTTTCCTGCCGTCAGGCGGGTCCTCGGTCGGCCGAATTCCAAAGTCTAGGTCCGGCGTCGGTTGTCGTCGCTTCCTCCCTGACGTCAGTGCGACAGGGGTATAAAAGATCCAGCCGACGCCATTTTCTTCAGTTTTTCTTGCCCCAGATGTCAGGAGCCCCCAGAAGGAAGGCAATACATAAAATTATGTAATAATGCTATGCAATATAATCAAAAAACAGTAGTTGCAAGCAAATACACCATAAAAGAATACCCCTAGAGGGGAAGGAGGGAGGGAAACCTGGACTGCAGCTGTATTAGCACTCGAACATCTACGTTTATGGTAGGTACAAAACTGTACTATGTTCATCGTGCATACAGCTGCAGTCATAACAGATGGGTAGAATCCCAAAGCTAAAAAAGGGGTGGTAGGCACTAGGTGGAACTAGGAGGAGCCAGGATGCCCTGCAAGACTGCAGTGGCAAAGCCTGCTCTAGATTTGGAGTATAATGGTAGGTGATGGTGCTTGGAGAAGGTATGTACGGAACTCCAAGTGGCTGCTTCCAAAATATCTTTGGTAGGAACCCCCCTGAGGAAAGCTGCAGAGGTAGCTGTGGCCCTTGTGGAGTGAGATCTAATGCCTGCAGGTACAGATTTACCATGAAAAGAGTAACAAAAGCGTATGCAGTGGGCTATCCACTTTGAGATTGTCTGTTTGGAAATAGGCTTCCCTTGAGCTCCTGCAGCATAGGACACACAGAGTTGCTCTGATTTTCTGAAAGGCTTTGTTCTGTCCAAATAATAACGCAGCTGTCTGTGAATGTCCAAGGAATGTAGTAGTCTTTCCCCTTTGTTTTGAGGATTAGGGTAGAAAGTAGGTAAGTGGATAGCCTGATTCAAGGCTACCCTGGATACTACCTTTGGCATAAAGGACAGATTGGTTCGTAAGGTAACTCTGTCCTGATGGAAAATGATGAAAGGCTGCACAGCCATGAGGGCTTGTAGTTCCGAAACCATGCGAGCTGAAGTGATTGCCAGGAGGAAGGCTGTTTTCCAAGACAAGTATTGCAGTTCTGTTGAAGCAGCTGGCTCAAAAGGAGGCAAGGTCAGTTTTTCTAGTATGAAATTGAGGTCCCAAGCAGGTACTGGTTGTTTCCTTGGGGGTTTTATATTCTTAGCCCCTCTGAGGAACTGTCTTAAGAGGGGGTGAGAGAATAAAGGAGGATCAGTGTTGTATTCTGCAGAAATGGCTGAGGCATGGATTTTGATGGAGGAGAATGAAAGTCCATTGCTTAGCATCTCAGCTAGGTACTGTAATATTTGGGGTAAATTCAGTATTCCAGGATTCTGACCCTTTTTCTCATTCCAGGCACAAAACCGTTTCCATTTTGCAGAGTAGGCTTTTCTTGTAGAAGGTCTTCTGGCCTCCAAAATGACATCCTGCACCTCCTTGGAGAGTAGGGCCTGTTGTGAATTTAAGGAATCTTCCATGCAGCTAGATTGAGTGTTTTCAGCTGACTGTGTAGAGTTTTGAAGTTGTGCGGAGTCAGTAGAAGTGGCATTAGAGGCAGGATCCATGGTGAGGAATGCGTCAGGCTTTTCAGGAGTGGGTACCAGTGTTGTCTTGGCCAGTCTGGAGCAATGAGAATCATCTTTGGTCTGTCTGCTCTGGTTTTTAATAGAACTTTGGGCAGCAGAGGGAGAGGTGGAAAGGCATAAACTGTCATTGTTGCCCAACTGAAGGAGAGTGCATCCACCTTCCAGGCCTGTGGATGAAAGGTCCTTGAGCAGAATTTTGCCAGTTGGTGATTTCTGTGGGAGGCAAAGAGATCTATGTCTGGCCTTCCCCATGCTTGAGTTATCTTTGTGAAAACTTGAGGATGCAACTTCCATTCATGTGGATCTGTCATATTTCTGCTTAGGTTGTCTGCCAGTGTGTTTTCCTTGCCTGGCAGGTACTGTGCTTGAAGCTCGATTTGTAATTCTAGAGCCATGTTCCAAAGAGACATGGCTTGCCTGCATAGGGGGTATGAATGGGTACCTCCCTGTTTGTTTATGTACCACATTACTGTGGTGTTGTCCGTCCTTATCAATAGCTGGCCTGGATGCAGTAGGTCTTTGAAAGCTATAATAGCATTTATTACTGCTAGCATTTCCTTCTGATTGATGTGTAGGTGCTTTTCTTTTTGGGACCATTTGCCCTGAATGCACCGATCTGTTATGTCGCCCCAGGCGTAGTCCGAGGCGTCTGTTGTGATGATTTGATTTGCTTGAGGCTTGCAGAATGGTAGACCTGTGTTTCTTTGGCATGCTTGAGCCCACCACAGAAATTCCTTTTGAAGACATGGAATTAGTGGTATTATTGTTTCCAAACTGTGGCTGTATTGAGACCATAGGTTTTTAGGTACCATTGAAGTTTCCTCATATGCAGCTTTGCACATGGGATTAGTAGGATGCAAGATGCCATGAATCCCAGAGCCTGCAGGATTTTCCTTGCAGTCAGCCTGGTGAAAGTTGCCAGTTTTCTGAAGTATTGAGTTAGTTGCCCCTGTTTCTCTGGCGTGAGGTAGGCCATCTGGGTATTTGTATCCAAGCTGGCACCCAGGAAAATTATTGTTTGAGAAGGTATTAGCCTGGATTTCTTTTTGTTGACTATGTATCCCAGAGAATTCAACAACATTATTACAAACGCCAGATGTTTCATAAGTATGTGCTTGCTGTCCGCTTGGATCAGGCAGTCGTCCAGATATGGGTATATTTGTATCCCTTGAAGTCTGCAGTAGGCGATTACTGATGCCAGGCATTTCGTGAACACTCTGGGCACAGTAGATAAGCCAAAGGGCAATGCAGAGAATTGATAATGGGTTGAACCTGCAAGAAATCTGAGGTATCTTCTGCAATCTTGTCTGATTGGGACATGCAGGTAAGCCTCCTTGAGGTCCAATGTTACCAGCCAAGACTCCTTGCCCAGCATGGGAAGAAGCTGCTGTAATGTGAGCATCTTGAATTTTGGTACGAGTAAAAAAGTGTTTAGGATGGATAGGTCCAAAATAGGTCTCCAATCTTTTCCCTTCCTTGGTACCAGGAATAGTCTGGAATAAAACCTTGACCCTGTTCTTGTACAGGTACCTCTTGAATAGCTTTCATGTCCATGAGATCTGAAATTTGTTTCTGTGCCTCTGCCCTTTGATTGTGTGGCAGGTTTGGCATGCCTCTCATTTTGGAAGGGTGTGAAAGTGAAATCTGTAGCCTCTGTCTATAATGTCCAGGATCCATTTGTCTTTTGTGACAATATGCCAATTTATCGAAAATAATGCCAGTTTTCCGCCTAAAGGTGCTGCCATTTGAGCCTTGCTTGGCATGCAAAGGGGAAAGTCATTGGTTCTGCTTTCTGAATGGCTGTGAACTATCCTCATCACCTCTTTGTGTGGGTGCTTGCCATTGTCTGCCTCTAAATGATCCTTGAGATTGCCCTCTGCCCCTCGGGCGCCTGTATCTACCTCTTTGGGGTCTGTCCGTGGCTGGAAAGGACCAATTTTTGGAAGGCCAATTTCTACTGAAACGTGGAGGTTGTACCTGTAGGAAATCTTTTACTGTTTGCATTGATTTTGCCTTCTCCTCCATTTTCTTTAATACCTCCTCAGCTTTAACACCAAACAATACATCTTTTTGCAGAGGGGCATCTAGTAATTTAGCTTTGACATGATCTGGTAAGGTTTGCTCTTTGAGCCAGGCATGTCTACGTATGACTGATCCTATAACAGCAGCTGTACATGAGGCCTCTAAAGCATCAAAACCACATTTCAGGGTATGTTTACCCACTTGTTCTGCACTATGTATCAAATCCTGCAACTCCTTCAAGTCTGGTTGTTCAGGTTGTGACATTTTGTTTCTCAACTGTGATAACAGAAATTGTTGGTACTTTAACACATGGAACTGACAGTTTAATGCCCTCATGGTTAAGGTGGCCGAGGTGTAAATCTTTTTCCCCCACCTCTCTAAAGCTCTGGAATCTCTCTCTGAGGGTAATGGATTTTTAGCAGTGGAGGCCTTAATTCCCTTGGGACCCTGTGATATAGTTTCTGGGTCAGCCGCATGGCTTTTGTATAGGAATTGGTGTGAGTCAGGAACCTGGTAATACCTGTCAGGCTTGACTGGAGCTGGAGGTAAAGAATCTGGGTTAAGGCAGGCCTCAGAGTACACGTCATCTAGAATGTCTAAGACAGGAGGTATAGCCAGAGGCCTGTGCTGAGGGAGCAAGAGGAAATCCCTAAGCCTTTTCTTGGAGTCTGAGTACTCTTGGCCTTCCCAGTGGAAGTGTTCCCTCAAGGTATGTAAGGTTTCCCCAAAAGAGTAATCCTCAGGGGGGGGAGACAGAGGGAATGGACTCCTCTGCATCAGAATCATCAAAAGGGGAGTAAGAATGTTCCTGGTCTTCAGAATGTTCTGAAATAATGGAGGTCTGGTCCGAGGAGGGGGATTCTTCCTCCACTCTGGGTCTTTTGTCCGGGGGGGGTTGAGAACCCCTAATAAGAGTAATCAAATCCTCAGCCATTTTGAGCATCTGCTTTTTAGGCATGGGGCCTTGAGAAGGGCCCTGTGGAGCTTGTTTTTTAGTATGCATGGCTGATTTCGACTTAGTGAAAGCCTTGATGGAAAAAGAAGAGGAAGGCCTGTATACACCTTGAGAGGTGGCAGGTCTATCTAAACTCTGAGTTTCACCGCCAATAGTGGCTTCGGTATCTGTAGTCGGGGTGTGGGCCGAAGAGCCTGCGACCTCGGGTACAGAAGACACTGCCAATGAAGTGTCGTCGGTAGTCAGGGGCTACCTTGGCGTGGTGTCGGTAGAAGTCGCGGACCTCGTATGTCGGTCCTTATCTTTGCGTCTTTTACTTAAAACTGGAGTTGGAGTATCCAACGACATAATGTAATTAAATTTTTTGCCAAAATAGTGTTGGGCGAACTCCGCCCGACACTTAATAGTGCGTCTGTTGAATGTAGCACAAAAACGACAGGCCGAGACTTCATGGTTTGGGCATAGGCAAGGAATGCAGAGGGAATGAAAATCCTTGTGCAGTATTTGCTTCCCACAAGAAATGCAATTATCAACTTTGTCTGACATCGGTCTGAGGCAAGAAAAGTTTCCTAACGGGGTACTTAGCTTTCAAGAAGACTTCGGTAGAAAAATATTCGTAATCTCAGGAGCTGTCCGACCGGCACTTGCGAACTGCTTCTGCTTCGGACACCGCGGCAAGAAAGACTGAAGAAAATGGCGTCGGCTGGATCTTTTATACCCCTGTCGCACTGACGTCAGGGAGGAAGTGACGACAACCGACGCTGGACCTAGACTTTGGAATTCGGCCAACCGAGGACCCGCCTGACGGCAGGAAAACCCATCTGTTATGACTGCAGCTGTATGCACGATGAACATCAAATATTTTATACTGAAATATTAAGAAGAGTTACTACACCTGCTCAATATGTCTTCACCTGAAATTGTTAGTATTTTCCATTTTGAACTAAGAAACTAGTCATTTGGAAGGGGTTTGCCTGGGATTGGGAGGTTGGCATAACAGTTATGGAATTTACCTCACAGATATAAGGTACAGGGTTTGATTCTCACTTGGAAAGCATGGCTAGGCTTAAAAAGACCCCTTGAGATCATTACCCTAGTAATGACCTATGAACAATGGCCTCCCCTTCATAGATGTCATAAAAGAGACAAATAGCTAGTCTGTCTACAAGAAATCTTTAGTTATGTCTATGTATCGGGTGTACTTTCCTACAACGAAAATTCACTTTTTCGAAATGGGAAAGTACATCCCCACTTCAGCGAAAGCGCACTTTAATGAAAGTGCACTTTCGCTTAAGCTCACTAGACCGAATCTATCGCACCACAATGGAGGACACTGAAGAATGGGCTATGTCCTCCATTGTGGTGCAATAGTCACGGACCTTAGGGTTAGGGCACGGGTCAAGGTAAGGGAAGGTCTGTGACTATCGCACCACAGTGGAGGACATAGTCAGATTTGGAATGTCTTCCACTGTCGTGCGATAGTCACGAACCTTAGGATTATGGCACGGGTCAAGGTAAGGGGATAGCCCTACTAACTATCCACTTACCCTATAGCACAATTTGGAAGGTCTTCCACTGTCGTGCGGTAGTCACGAACTTTAGGGTTAGGGCAAGGGTTAGGGTAAGGGGATAGCTAGTAGGACTATCCCCTTACCATGACCCATGCCCTAACCCTATGGTCCGTGACTGCTAGCCCGTTCAGTCTAGCGGGTTCATGAAAGTTGACTTTCGTGTTAGTGTGGGTGTACTTTTGAAGTTCGAAGTAGTGAACTTTCATTCTTCCAAAGTACACCCTTATGTATCACACTAGTTCTCAATGCAAACCCAGGAGTTGTAAGAACTTTTCTCCTTTGTTCTGGGGATCTGGAAGTATTACTAGATGATGGATAGCCTGTTTCAATACCAATTAAGAGATCACTCTAACATAAAGGCAGAACTTCCAGGTGTTTAGTTTCCAGGCCAGTTTAATAATTTAAAGACCTCAGATTGAAAAGCAGTCCTAATGCAGGTTTAGGGTCCAGTCATCCAGACAGCAGGATTTAGGCTTTAGATTAAGGTACACCAGGATACCTATCTGTTGAGAAAGAAGGCTGCATGAAACAGGGAAGAGTATGGGACTCTCTCTGCTCAGCTGCTTTAACAGGCAGAAGCACTGTTGATTTGGCCAAAAGACAGCCACCAGAATCAACTCACCACTGCTTTTTGCAAAACTCTGGGAATCAAGGGCAAAGGAATGAATGCATCAATATGGCCTCTATTTGAAGGTAATGATAATGCATCCACTGCTAAGGCTCTTTTGCAGGTACATCTAGAGCAAACCCCTGAAGTATGGTAATTCTGAGATGAAATAAACAGACTCCCTCAAGAGTGCCTTAAAATATGGTAAGCCTGTGGAAGACCTCAGGGTTCAGCCTGCATTCAGCACTGTGAATACACTATTCAGATGATCTGCATAGATATTTTAAGTCAAAAGGATATAACTGGCCCAGAGATAAAGGGTCTGCCTTGGTGCCAAATTAATTTAAGATGGGCCCTACCAGAACCACCTGGTGTGGAGGCATGGGAAGCATCCCATGAAAGGTAGAACAGATCTAAATTCAGTCTTGTATACTGTGTCTGTGAGCTCCTTTCACCCATAAGCCTATAGTCAGCTCAAACCACGTGACTTTAAAATGGGACGGCCTTCCTTATAACTTGAGAGTGTGTGTAATATCAGGGAGAGGAAAAGCACAGTAGAAGCAATCAGGAACCACTACCCTGTCTAACTGGGCCTTTGTCATCCAATTCTCCACTGGAACTTTTCAAATTTCTTCTTTTGCATGTTCAGTGCAAGCCCACTTTCAGTAAAAGGCCCACTGTTTAATGGGGACATTCCTAGTCTATTTTGGTACTAGGGAAAAACAAAAAAGTACAGCTGTGTACACTTACCATAAATGTAGATGCTCAAGTGTATTCACTGTTGCAGTCATCACATTTGGGTTATCCCTGCAAGGGTAGCCCTCAGCCGGCCCGACTACCAGAGACATAGTATTTCTGTGTCAGTTGCTGTCACTTGAGGACTGACATCAGGACGTCAGTGGTATAAAGTAAGGCAGCCAACACCACTACATCAGTTTTTCTTGCCCTAACCTGTCAGGAGCCCACAGAGCAGGAGGCCAGGTTCTGGTGGAAGAACCCCACCAGTGGAAAATAAATACCAATATGTCCCTTGTAAGGAAAGGAGAACAACAAGGAAGAATGGTAACAAAAGGAGAAAGAGAAAAAAGGGGGATGGGAGGGAGGGAAACCAGGACTGCAACAGTGAATACACTCGAACATCTACATTTATGGTAAGTGTACACAACTGTACTATGTTCTATGTGTTTCACTGTTGCAGTCATCACATTTGGGTTGATTCCCAAAGCTAAGGAAATGGGTGGAAGCAGTCAAGGAAACTAGAAGCTAGGGGCTGGCTAGGATGCCCTGCAAGACTACAGAGGCAAACCCTGCCCTGGATTTGGAGAAGAGGGGCAGGTGGTAATGCTTGGTAGAAGTGTGAACAGATGTCCAGGTGGCAGCCTTCAGGATGTCCCTGGTGGGGACTCCTCTAAGGAAAGCTGCAGAGGTGGAGGCTGCTCTGGTGGAGTGTGTCCTGACCCCCTTGGGGGGAGGCTTACCATGCTGTTTGTAGCAGAAATGGATGCAGTGTGCTATCAATTTGGAAATGGTTTGCTTGGAGAGGGTTTTGGCTTCTGCCCCTGTAGCAAAGTTAACCAGCAATTGATCAGACTTTCTGAAGGATTTAGTCCTGTCCAGATATTATGTGAGCTGTCTGTGCACATCTAGAGAGTGAAGAATCCGTTCCCCCTTGCTCTGGTGATTAGGAAAGAAGGTGGGCAAATGAATAGATTGGTTGAGAACCACACTGGAATCCACACCTTGGGCAAGAAGGATGGGTTAGCTCTGAGGGACACCCGGTCAACATGGAAGATGATGAAGGGTTCCACAGCCATGAGTGCTTGCAGCTCGGAGACTCTTCTGGCTGAAATGATGGCCAGAAGGAATGCTGTCTTCCAGGAGAAAAATTTTAGCTCTGCAGAATAAGCTGGTTCGAAAGGAGGCAGGGTGAGCTTTTCCAAGACAAAGTTAAGGACCCAAGCTGTTGTTGGTGCCCTTCTGGGGGGTCTCAAGTTGCTAGCTCCTCTGAGGAACTGTTTGATCAAAGGGTGTGAGAAAAGGGGCTGCTTAGTGGGAAAACAAGCAGAAATAGCATAGGCATTATTTTTTATAGAGGAGAAAGAGAGACCACTGTGTAGTAGGTCAGCTAAGTAATCCAGGATAAGGGGAATGGAGGGCTGTGCCGTTATTAGCCCCCTTAGCCTGGATCTAGGTGCAGAACCTTCTCCATTTATCTACATAAGACTTTCCTGGTGCTAGGATGCCTGGCCTCACGGATAACATCCAGAACCTGTTTACCAAGGATGGCAGATTGGTTCGGGGTTAGGGAATAAGCCAAGCTGCCACACTGAGTGTCTGCAATTGGGGATGCATGAACTCCCCTTCCCTTTCGGTTAGGAGGTTTGTAATATGAGGAAGATGCCATGGAGGCAGCGCGGACAGGCTGCGCAACAAGGGGTACACCAGTGTTGTCGGGGCCAGTCTGGAGCTATAAGAATGGTCCTTGGTTGTTCTTCCCTTATTTTGAGCAGTACCCTGGGGATGAGATGTAAGGGAGGAAAGGCATAGACCGAGAGGTTGACCCAGGCGAAGGACAGGGCTTCCACTTTCCAAGCCATGCAGTGATGCTCCCTGGTGCAGAATTTGCTGAGCTGATGGTTGGTGTGGGAGGCAAAGCGGTCAACATTTGGGGTTCCCCATTTCTGAGTTATTAGGGTGAAGGTACTTCTGTTGAGCTGCCACTCGTGTGGGTCCAGAAGGTTTCTTCTTAATTGGTCTGCCAGGGAGTTGAGAGAGCCTGGTAGGTATTGTGCTAACACAGGTGTAGTTGCATGGAAGAGGCTGTGAGCCAAAGGGTCATGGCCAGCCTGCATAGAGGGTTAGGAGTGAGTCCCTCCCTGCTTGTTGATGTACCACATCACAGTGGTGTTGTCTGTTTTGATCAGGAGAACCCCTGGAGAGAGAAGGGGTTTGAAAGCTATCAAGATGTGCTGCACAGCCATCATCTTTTTGATTGATGTGCTGGGGGATTTGCTGTGGGCTCCATTGGCCCTGTATGCACCTGCCGTCCAGGTGTGCACCCCAAGCGTAGTCTGATATATCTGTGGTTAGGGTCTGGATGGCGGAGTGTGGGGAGAATGGCAGTCCCTTGTTGTAAGAGCATGCTGTTGTCCACCAAAGAAATTTCTTTCTGAGGCAAGGAATTATAGGTAGAAAAGTTTCCAGGTCTTGAGAGTGATGACACCAAAGGCTCTTTAGGTACCATTGAAGTTTCCTCATATGCAGTCTGGCATATGGAATGAGGAGTATGCAAGGTGCCATGAACTCCAGAGCTTGCAGAATTTTCCTTGCAGAAAGCTGGGGTCTGGTGGCCAGTTGAGAGAAGTAGGCTGTCAGGAAAATTTGTTTCTCTGGTGTAAGGTATGCCATCTGGGATGCTGTGTCCAGACTTGCTCCCAGGAAGGTTATCCTTTGGGTGGGCACCTGTTTTGATTTATTTTCGTTGCTTTTGTACCCTAGGGAGGGTAGTAGGGTCTTTACAAAGGCCAGGTGCTTTTCCTGGCTGTTTGCCTGAATAAGGCAGTCGTCTAAGTAGGGGTAAATTTGAATATTTCTGTCTCTGCAAAAGGCAAGGGCTGGCGCCAGGCATTTTGTGAAAATTCTGGGAGCAGTAGATAAGCCAAAGGGAAGCGCAGAGAACTGAAGTGTTGAGATACTGCCCTGAAACGGAGATATTTCCTGCATGATTCCCTGATAGGAATGTGGAGGTAGGCCTCTTTTAGATGCAGGGCGGCTAGCCAAGCATCCTTGGAGAGCATAGGTAGTAGCTGCTGGAGGGTGAGCATTTTGAATGTTGGGATCACCAGGAAGGTGCTTAGAATGGATAGATCGAGGATGTGGCGCCAGGGTGCCCTCTCTTCTGGGCACCAGAAAAAGTCTGGAGTAGACGCCTTGACCTAGCTGTTCTGCAGGAACATGTTCTACTGCCCTCAAAGAGAGCAGGGAATGGATTTGCTTTTGAGCCTCTACCCACTGATTTGGTGGTAGATCTGGGAACCCTTTTGGGGTTGGAAGGGTGTGGAAGGAGAATTTGTATCCCTGAGACACAATGTTCAGAACCCAGTTTCCCTCCTACGGGTAAGTGAAGGTGGGCAGAGGGTAGGTCGGGAGGAGGTGAGTCATTAAGAGTTCTTACCGTAAGGGGGTGGCTTAGAACTCCCTGGTTCTGAAGTGGAGGCAGTCCTCTGCTTAGATCTCTGCATTCCCTGGGGCTCCTGTCTGGGGGTTCTGTTTCCACAGGGCCTAGGCTGGGCCTGTTTATCCGGAGCAGGAAAGGACCAGTGCTTGGAGGGAAAATGCCTGCTGAACATAGGGGGCTGGACCTGTAAGAGATATTTAAATGTTTGCATAGATTTTGCTTTTTCTTCCATCTTTTTTAAGAACTCTTCTGCCTTAGTGCCAAATAAGTTATCTTTGTGCAAGGGGGCATCCAACAATTTAGATTTGACATAGTCTGGCAGGGGTTGTTCCTTAAGCCATGCATGTCTTCTAATGACAAATCTAGTGACTGCTGCCCTGCAAGAAGCTTCTAGGGAGTCAAAACCACAGTGCAAAGTGTTTCGTTACTTGACTTGCAGAATGCATTAAGTCTTGTAAATCTTTAGATTCTGCCCAAGCAGGAAAGGAAGACATTTTTTGTTTAAGGAGTTCCAAGGTATGTTGCTGATATTTAAGCATATGGCACTGACAATTTAGTGCCTTGATAGCAAGAATAGCTGAGGTGCATACTTTTTTACCCCATCTGTCCAATGCTCAGGAATCCCTGTCTAAGGAGGTGGGATTCTTAGCAGAGGTTGCTTTAATCCCTTTAGGCCCTTGAGAAATGACCTCGGGGGTCAGCTGTTGGATTTTTAAAAAAAATATTTGTGCGAGTCAGGGACTCCGTAGTACCTGCCTGGTTTTCTGGGAGCAGGACGTAGAGCATCAGGAGTCAAGCTGGATTCAAGGAAAACATCATCCACCACATCCAGGACTGGGGGGATGGCCAAGGGTTTGCGTTGTGGAAGATCTAGGAATTCCCGAGTCTCTTTTTAGACTCTGGGTAGTCCTGACTCTCCCACTGCAAATGCTCCCTTAAAGTATGCAGGGTTTCCCCAAAGGAAAAATCCTCTGGGGGAGAGGCTGAAGGAATGGATTCCTCTGCATCAGAATCCTCATAAGTGGAGAGGGGTTGCATGTCTTCATAGTTAGATGCATCAGATTCATCTGACTCCTGTTCAGACAAAACTACTGGGGACAGATCTCTTTTCCTTTTTGAGGGGGTAGCTTGGTTTCCCCTGATCAGCACGATAAGGTCTTCTGCCATTTTAAGCATTTGAGACTGAGGCAAGGTAGCAGGCGCCTGTGAGTGGGTAGTCTGTTTCTTGGGTGTGGTTCGAACCCTGGACCCAAGGAACTCAGTTGTTTTCAAAAGAATGGTAGTCGCGAAAGAAGACGTCGGTTTGTGTCGAGATTCGGTGGTGCGAAAGACTTCCTCGGAACCAGGTGCCTGCTCAGCAGCTCCGGACCCATCCAAGGTAGAGACCACAGGATCCTTAGATGAAGAAGAGTTTTGTGGCATACCGGACTCCAAAAGAGTCTCGGTAGCAACCTGCAAATCAACTGAAGCAGGCATCAGGGGCTGCAAAAGCACCTCACTGAGTACTGGAGGACTGACTACTAGCTTAATGGAAGTGTCGTTGGTAAGTTTGGACCTGTGCGGTCTTGTCTCTGTCTTTATCTTTACGTTTTTTCGGAAGATCTGCTGTCGGATGGCTTATCGAAGCCATATCAGAATTCAAGGACTGCAAACGAAAATATCTGGCTACAATAAGGGCCTGACGATGGATAGTTCTGAACAAAGCACAGATGCGACAACAGGGGAAGTCGTGGTCTGGGCCTAGGCAAGTGACGTAGTAAGAGTGGAAGTCTCGGTGTGGTATTTGTTTTCCACAGGTAAGACAATTATTAACTTTTTCTGACATCAGTTAGTGCAAAAAAAAAAAAAAGGATCCCCAATGGGTACTTGGCTTTAGAATACTTCAACTTCAATTCGGAAATGAAAACTCAGGTAGCGGTCGACCGGCACTCGTGCGAACTGCTGCTGCTTCGGGCTCGCAAGAAAGACTGATGTAATGGCATCGGCTGCCTTACTTTATATCACTCACGACCTGACGTCAGTCCTCAAGCAACAGCAACCGACGCAGAAATATTAAGTATCTGGTATTCGGGCTGGCCGAGGGCTACCCTGCCAGGGATAACCCAAATGTGATGACTGCAATAGTGAAACACAAAGAACATCTGCTTTACTGCTAAAATGGTTTTGCATTTTCCCCTTAGTTTTTTTAAATACGTCACATAAGAGCAGTCCAAACTCTATCTAGAAGCACAATTTACTGCTACGCTTTGACGTCCTTATGCAAGAAATGAATCCGCAGCCAACTATGCTGTAGGGTAACAGAGCCAGAGGCAATTGCTTTAGTGCACATATCTGCAACATCACATCCTCAATTAACAGCATGTTTTCCGACTTCAAGGTTGTCTGCAAAATTACTGAAAGGTACACCATTCTTCTCATGTCTTCAATTTGGATTTATAATATCATCTTGGTACTGGAGTGTACAGCTTTGGCAATTAACAACCCTAACACCAAAAGTAACAAATCTGAACTTTCTTCCCAAATCTATCCAATATATGGCTTTCATCACTGAGCAGCATGTCATTAGCCAGTTTCAACTTTGATCACCTGGTTACAGACAGCTAGGTTACCACAGGACCAGTCACTAAGTTTTTTTTACAAATACCAGAGTTGTTCTTCCTTCCCTTAGAAGTTGTATGGCTTCCAGAGAGTCAGTGCTGAGTGTCAAGTTCTACTGAAACATTCTGAAAATATCTTCAAACATATGACATACTAGAAGGATGGCAGTCTGTTTAAACTGCCTAATATCTAGAAAAATTTGAATATCAGTTCTGGGAGTCCAAAAGTTCCTTCTCTCAATACAGAACACGCCTGCATTACAGTATTGTTTCCCTGAAGAATCATCCTCTGGGTGGGTTGGGAAGTAAACAGTCCAATAAGAGGCTTCCAATACCTTCAGTGTTTAACTAGAGGGGTGGACTGCAACTGATCTGAGTACACCAAGGCCACCTCCTCACTGAAGTCTGACTCAGAATACTGTTTCAAAGATTTTTCTCTCTTTCTTTTGAAAGGGAAAGCTATCCCAAACAATGACAGTTCATCCAGTGGGGGAGGGGAGGAAGGAATCCTCAGCCATGCAGCCACAAACTCTTCTGTGACATGCCAAGTCACAAAATAAAGCAATGGCAGGACAGATGACTGGATGAGGGTACTTACGTTTGCTGGTGCTTTTCTCCTCTGGTCTCCACTGAAAAAATGGGTTTGTTTGCAAACTCAGCTGAACTAACCTGGTTAAAAAAAAAAAAAAAAAAAAAAAAGATTCTCTTAAAGGTCAGATGGAAAATTTTCCTATATAATTCATTACTCCCAGTCACCAGATGTGTCTCCATCTCCACTGCGTAGTGTGCTTGCCGCTTGCTCTGCTCCTGATTCGTCACTAGTATTCCTCCTTCCTCCAGCCTGTAACTGCCTGTAGTGGACTGTGCCCTATAAAAGAACACCTGAAACATTGAAAACACAGAACTGGGAAGAGCACCCTTTGTAAAACAGCATAGGTGCTTGCCATTTATCTTATCACACATTGCATATATTTTACTACTATCTGTTCTCTTGCTAGCACACTCGCAGGGTCTGCTTGGTGAATGTTCGTTTCCCCCTCTAGTCTCTTTACTTTTTGTTTAACCAGTTCCCCTTTCTGGCCACTAGATGGCAGCATAACCTAAGAAACTGTAGCGTTCTGCCCCTGGTAGTTTTAACCACTGTGTAGAGCTTCACAATACAAACTTATTACCTAAAGTATACTGCCCAGTCACAAAAACATCTTACCACTGCCTGCAATCATCACTTTCTGCTCACTCATTTGTAAATTATATTTTTGTTTTTGGGAAGAGTGTTACCTTCTGGCTCACTATCAGAATAACTGATTTTTTTTCCTGTTCTCTTGCCTACTCCAGCTGGGCCAACCCGCACTGTTCACCCTTGCTGCACTTGGGCTCACTCTGCTCCCCTGCCCTACTCCCATTCCCACTCACCCCACTTTCATTACATTTATACACTCCATGCCACACCCTTTCCTCCCTGCTGGCCAATTAGTTGTCCCCAACCAATTAACAATTCCTCTCTACTGCCTCCTCTCACTCCACACTATCCTCCCCCTAGTCACATTACACTAATTCCCTTCTTCATTAACTGACCTCACCTCCATCTCCTTGTCACCTACTTTATAATAGTAACCATACCTTATCCACAGAACCCCTTATTAGACTATTATACTACCTTAGATACCTCACATCTTGTTTCTCTAACACTACTCATCATATTAACATGATACCTCTCTATCTCTCTGCCTCTCTTCTTTTCCTTTCCATGACTCTCTTACCACATTCCACTTTACTATCAAACATGATCTCCAACTCTCCCCACCACTCACAACACTAACACACTCCCTCACCTACAGCTCATCTCTCCATCCCTCTTCCATATCTCACCTACACACCTTTTCAAGTTTAACATATTTCCAATCACCTCCCATACTTCCACTCTAAAATCAAGAACTACAACCTTAGACCCCCTTACACACATGATTATTTTCTGGAAACACTTATCTTATTTGGAGACATCCACCCCAACTCAGGACCACCAGCCCCTGCCTCTCTCAATGATACATCTCACTCCTTCTCCCCAGCCCTCCCCCCCACTACGATCCCTCTCCTAAATCATTACATATTCTCTCCTTAAATATCCAAGGCCTAGTAAACAAAATCACAGAACTTTATTCCTGGATTGCCACCATCTCCCCCCATATCTTAACTCTTTCTGAAACCTGGCTGAAACCCCATATCTCAAACTCAGAAATCTTACCTCCAGGGTATAACATCTTCTGCTCTGACAGAACCAATAAGAGGGGTGGAGGTGTTGCCATCCTTTATACCGAACAACTTATTCTCTACCCACTCTCAACTTCTATACCCAACTTTGAGCCTGCAGAACTCCCTATTGTTAATTGTCATCTAAATCTACATAAAAAATTTGCCATAGCCTCCATCTGCATACTTCCCGGAAACAATATTCCGAGCCTCGAGAATATTCTCTTCTGGCCTGCTCACCATATTCCATATAAAACCATTCTTCTTGGTGACGTTAACACTGACTGAGCCAAACTTTCTACTTCATCTCCTACTCATAGTCTCAACCTTCATGGCTTCCACCAACTCATATCCTCTCCTACTCATACTAACAAAAACTACACCTCTGGACCTATCCTGGATTGGATTCTTACCTCAGATCCCAACCTTTAGCATAACCCTGGCACACTTCCTAACTCCCTAAGAGACCACTCCCCGACCTCTCTCCATAGGTTCTCCAAACATACTCAAAGACCACCTCTACAGGGATTGTCAAATTCAACATGTTCAATCCAGATACTTTTAATTCCACATTGCCTAATGCAAACTGGTCCTTCCTTCAACACCTACTTCTCAACAAGGCTGTAACATCTTTCAATGAAATATTCCTAGACATACACTTAACTCCTTGGCACCTATCAGAAAAACTAGAATAAAAGCTAACTCAGCCCCCTAGGTTACAAAACATACTTTCTCCATTATACATAAAAGAGACAGTATCTGGAAAGCCTGGGTCAAAAATAAGTCCCCTATTCTACTTCAAAGATATTGAGAGCTCAGAAACCTGTCCAAAAACTTGTTAATGACAAGGAAAAGTTATTCTCTTCCAACCAACACAACCCACAGGAAGAAAAAAAAATATTGGAGTTCCATTAATCATCTTCTCTATTCTAGCAATCCTCCAACTCCCAACCCCTTCGCACAGTATACTGCTACTGAAACTGCCACTCTCCTTAACAACTACTTCACTTAAACAATTCAAAAACTTACACAAAGCAATAATACCCCCTCTTCTCCTTCTTTATCCCCTAACCTAACTCCTCTTGATACACAAAATAATAATACTCCCATACCCCCCTTCATCCCCAAACATGACACCCCTCAATTACTTCTCTTTTAAACCTGTCTCCACCTCCTTCATCAAATCCTTCCTTTCCAAATTAAAACCTTGCTCCCCCCTCTGCTGATAAACTGCCCGCCTACTTTCTTAAAACTGCTGCAGAATCTATTGCCTATTCCATCTCTATACGTATAAACCAATCCATTACTGAAATCTGTGTCCCTGATGTATGGAAATCCTTCTATACTATTCCACTTCATAAGGGCAGAAACTCTACTGATCCAACTAACTATAGGCCCATTGTCATCCTGTCCGCAATTTCCAAAAATCTGTGTATTCACATCCATTTACTCAAATATCTGCTTGATAATAATCTGCTTACATCTACTCAACATGGTTCTAGACCCCACCACAGCACTTCCACTGCACTACTTTATTTCACCCATGCAGTAGCTTAGGCCCAGGACAACAACATGCTAGTCTCCTATTTCTTTATCTCTCTAAAGCTTTTGACACCGTCTCTCACTCTAAATTTCTAACCAAATTTTCCAAACTCCAGCTCTCCTCTTCTGCCTTAAACTAGTTCACATTACCTGGCCAATAGGCAACAATCCATTCACTGGTAAACTGTCTTCTCCCCCTTCCTACCTGTCAACACTGGTGTTCCACATGGATCCATCTTATGTCCCCTCTTGTTCAATATTTTCACTAATAATTTACCTTCTATCTGTAACCTCTCAACACTCCGTCAATATGCTGATGATTCTGCTCTTATTACCACTACCCATAGCATCCCTGATCTCTTATCTCTAACTCAAAACTCCTTTTCTTTAGTTGAAACATGGCTGTCCAACAACCAACTTGTGTTTAATCCTAAAAAAACTAAACTTCTCTTCCTTTCTAAAACACTGGCACATCACTAATCCTCCTTTTCCATCACCTCCCTCAACAATATCATCATTAAATCCCTACTCCATACCAAACTACTAGGCGTTATTATTGATGATGAATTAAAATATGACATACATATACAAAAGTCTATAAAGAAAACATACCAGAAACTTGGTCTATTCTATTGTAATCAGAAATTCCTTACACCCTCCACCAAAATGTCCCTAACCCAGTTTCTTCTATTACCTTGTCTTTTGTATCCAGCCCCTATTCTTACTAATATTTAAACTACTGTAGTTTCCAAACTTGAACAAACTCACAATAAAATTGCCATAATTGCCACTAGTCTCCCTTATAATTTCCATCACTGTCTCTCCCTTACAGCACTCCAATGGCACAAATTCTCTATTACTTCAGCAACTAGACATTACCCACTGCATTATGAATGACACCTCTTAATGCCCCTCCATCTGTAACCTTGTATCTTATTACAACCCCCATCGTCACCTTTGCAAAATCGACAAACTCCTCCTTGATATCTACAAACCTAACAAGAATACTGGAAAATCTCTCTATAAGTACTCTGTTGCCCATGCCTGGAACACACATCCCCTTAAAATAAGACAGATCTCCCAAAATACCTGTTTAAACATGAACTTAAACACTATCTACAAAAAACTTGGTCCTGCCCATGTCTCGCTCCCACATGACAACTCATCATTTTACTCATCTTTATCACCCCCTTTCTTTCTCCTCTTCTCTTTGACTTGTAATTCTATAACTTTTGTTTTCTGCCTTTTACTTTCAAGATATAGTCCTAGATTTATAACAAAATAATTGTATCAGCATCATGTCTCTGTCTGTCTGATTCTTTAAGTGCATCTCATATCTTGTACCAATTCGGTAATCTCATTTTTACTTTTATGCATTATTCTCTTCTACAGTATGAATGGATGTTAACTGTTACGAATATTCCTCATGTTACATCTCCTGTTCAACTGTTCATTATTGTCATGCTTCTAATTTTATAAGATTGTGAACTAATTGGAGCTTTTCTCCTCGGGTCTCCACTGATAATGGGCCTTCAGCTCAGTTGGACTAACCCAGTTAACAAATGTCAAATAAAATAAAAAGAAATAAAAATAAAATAAAATTTAGTCGCCACTACAGAAATATCTTCTGAGAAGACTCCCCATCATCTTCCTCTCCTTTACATAAATCAGGAAATGGCATTGCTTTCTTTGTTCTCTTTTCATCTTTCTCAAGGCATGTGCAAAAGTTTGTTTTCCTGTTCTGCAAAAAGACTGACATCGGTTCAAGAAAGTTAGCAAGTCCTGTACTACATTAACTGCTAAATTGTGAAGGTCTCACATCAAAGGAGGGCTATATAAGGAAGGGGGTCACATTAGACATTGTTGTAGTAAGTCTTGCTTTGTCAGATGTGAAATGTTAGGCTCATCCACTGCCGAGACCCCTAGATCCAACATGATCACAGTGGATACCAACACAGGTAACGAGGAAGGTGCTGTTAAGATACTATCTTTCAGCAGCACCAAGGTCAAAGAGAAGAATGTTGTTACTTTTCATAATAACTTCAAGTATCTAGTTTTTAACAGAGTCATTTAAGTATTTACACCTTCCTCAGAACTGGAGCTGGAAGTAGAGGTGTCTCTACTACTCACAGTCACGTTCCTAATGCAATATATACATGTCAAAACATTAAGAAAGTACAGTTGTGTACACTTACAATAAATGTAGATGTCCGCGTGTATTCACTGTTGCAGTCATTACATTTGGGTAATCTGCTGGCAAGTTGCCCTCAGTCGGTGCAAAGTCTTGGGTCCTGCGTTGGTTGCTGTCTCCTCTTCCATGACGTCAGGTCATCAGGGGTATAAAACATGCAGCCGACGCCATTTTCTTTAGTTTTTCTTGCCCCCGATGTCAGGGGCCCCAAAAAGGTAGCAATATTATATAAATATATATATATACATGCATCAATATAAACTTTACCTTCATCTACAAGCAAATACACCACATAGGTTGTAGAAGATAGAGAAGGAAGGATAAACTGTAGAATGACGGGGGGATGGCGGGAGGGTAACCTGGACTGCAACAGTGAATACACTCGAACATCTACATTTATGGTAAGTGTACACAACTGTACTATGTTCTTCGTGTTTCACCGTTGCAGTCATTACATTTTGGTAGAATCCCAAAGCTATGGTTGGGAGGCTGGAGCTAAACAGCATTAGGTGTGGCTATAAGGCCCTGCAGCACTGCAGTGGCAAAGCCTGCCCTGGACTTAGAGTAGAGAGGCAAATGGTAATGCTTTGTAAAGGTGTGAACAGAACTCTAAGTAGCAGCCTCTAGAATGTCTTTGGTTGGTACTCCTCTGAGAAAGGCTACTGATGTAGCAGCAGCTCTGGTGGAATGAGACCTAATGCCTTTGGGCACAGGTTTATCATGGTGTAAGTAGCAGAAACGGATGCAGTGGCTTATCCACTTTGAAATTGTCTGCTTTGAAATAGTCTTTCCTTCTGATCCTGCAGCATATGACACTAGTAATTGCTCAGTATTTCTTAGAGCTTTAGTCCTGCTCAAGTAGAATCTTAGTGGTCTGTTTACGTCCAAGGAATGCAGAATTCTCTCCCCTTTGCTCTGCGGATTTGGATAAAAGGTTGGCAGATGAATTGTTTGGTTAAGAGCCACACTGGAAGCCACCTCAGGCATAAAAGTAGGATTTGTCCTCAGAGACACCCTGTCTGGGTAAAATATGATAAAGGGCTCTACAGCCATGAGGACCTGTAGCTCTGAAACTCTTCTTGCTGAAGTAATTGCTAGTAGCAGAGCTGTCTTCCATGATAAGAACTTTATATCAGCGGTAGCAGCTGGTTCAAATGGAGGCAGAGTGAGCTTTTCCAACACATAATTGAGGTCCCATGCAGGTAATGGTGATCTTCTAGGCGGCCTTACATTTTTGGCTCCTCTAAGATACTGCTTTAGTAAAGGATGAGAAAAGATTGGTGGCTCTGTATTGTAATGAGCCGAAATGGCAGAGGCATGGATTTTGATTGATGAGAAAGATAGGCCTTTGTCAAGCATCTCAGTTAAGTATTGTAATATCTGAGGAATATGTGGTTCTGCTGTATCAGCTCCTTGTGCTTGATTCCAAGCACAGAATCTCTTCCATTTGTCAGCCTAAGATTTTCTAGTACTAGGCCTTCTGCCTTCCAAAATGACATCCATCACAGCTTTACTGAGAGGTGTCGTTTGTATGATTACATGATTAGCCATGTCTGTAGCTGATTGTGCAGGATCTGATTGTTTTGCTGGGACAGTAGTTGTGGTCTTTCAGGCAAGGTCCAAGCTGGGTATTGAGACAAGTTCCTTACGATTGGGTATCAGTATTGGCGGGGCCAGTCCGAGGCAATTAATATCATACTTAGCTTCTCTTGTCTGACTTTTAGGAGTACCTTGGGTAGAAGAGGCAGAGGAGGAAAGGCGTAAACTGAAGGATAGGGCGTCCACTTTACATGCTTGTCTGTGATAAGTCCTTGTGCAGAATCTTTTCAGCTGATAATTTTGAGGAGAGGCAAATAGATCTATGTCTGGGCTCCCCCATTTCTCTGTTATCATGTTGAAGACTTGTGGATTTAGTTTCCACTCGTGAGGGTCCATAAGGTTTCTGCTTAAATCATCTGCCAGAGTGTTTTGTTTTCCTGGCAGGAATTGAGCTTGAAGATGTATTTGGTAGGTCAAAGCTGTGTCCCACAGTGCCATGGCTAATCTGCAAAGGGGGTATGCGTGTGTGCCCCCTTGCTTGTTTATATACCACATGACTGTGGTGTTGTCCATCCTTATCAGTTGTTGTCCTGGATGAAGTAAGTCCTTGAGGGCTGTTAAGGCATTTTGAACAGCTAGCATTTCTTTCTGGTTGATATGTAGATGCATTTGTTTTGGTGCCCATATGCTCTGAATGCATCTTCCTGCCATGTGGGCCCCCCAGGCATAGTCTGATGCGTCTGTTAAGTTTTGGCTGGCAGAGGGTAGAGTGAAGGGCCGTCCCATGTTTTGGTGACAGGCCTTTGCCCACCACAGAAACTCTTGTTGCAGGCAGGGAATGAGAGGAATCATTGTTTCCAGACTGTGTGAATGTTGACTCCATAAACATTTTAGGTACCATTGAAGTTTCCTCATATGCAGTCTTGCATATGGAATTAGTAGGATGCAGGATGCCATGAAGCCCAGAGCCTGCAGAATTTGTCTTGCAGAAGACTGGGTTTTTGTTGTCATCAGTTTGAAGTAAGCAGTCAGTTGCTTTTGTTTGTCTGGCGTGAAAGTACGCCATCTGGGCAGTTGTATTCAAACTTGAACACAGGAATGTTATCTTTTGAGGGAGTACCAGTTGTGATTTCTTTTCATTTGTTGTGTACCCTAGGCATGTTAGAAGCCTTTTCACAAACGCCAGGTGTGGAAGAAGAGTGTCCTTGTTCTCTGCTTGAATGAGACAGTCGTCCAAGTAAGGATATATTTGCATACTTCTTTGACTGCAAAATGCAATTACTGGTGCCAGGCACTTTGTAAAGACCCTGGGCGCAGTAGATAAGCCAAAGGGCAGTGCAGAGAATTGGTAATGCATTAAGTCAGCCTTGAATCTGAGGTATCTTCTGCATGACTGTCTTACTGGGACATGCAGGTATGCCTCTGTTAGGTCTAAAGTCACCAGCCAAGCATTCTTGCCCAGCATGGGCAGAAGCTGCTGCAAAGTCAGCATTTTGAATCTTGGAATGTCCAGGTATGCGTTCAAAATCGATAAATCCAGTTTTGGCCTCCAGGCCTTGTCCTTTCTGGGTACCAAGAACAGTCTTGAGTAAAAACCTTGCCCTTTTTCCTGTTCTGGTACTGTCTGAATGGCCCCCATATCCATAAGGGACGTAACCTGTTTCTGTGCCTCTGCCCATTGATTTTCTGGCAGATCTGGCCAACCATTTGCCATTGGCAGAGTGTGGAAATGGAATCTGTATCCCTGTGATACAATGTTTAGTACCCACTTGTCCTGGGTTATTAACTGCCAATTTTGAGAAAAAGTGCTAATTTTCCCCCTATGGGTGCTGCCAAAAGGTAAGTGCTTGGTGTAGGCAGAGGGAAGTCATTGGGATTGCTTTCTGTAGGTTTGCACATTATTTCCTCCAGATTTGGAGGTGGATGTGCCCCATTGCTTAGACCTGTATGAGTCTTGTGCCTGGTATCTGGAACCCTTAGGGCATCTGAATTTGCCCCTTTGAGCTCTGTCTGACACAGGAAAGGACAAATTTTTTGTAGGCCAGTGTCTACTGAATCTTGGTGGCTGCACTTGTAAAAAGTCCTTAACAGTTTGCATAGACTTAGCTTTGTCTTCCATTTTCTTTAAAACCTCTTCTGCCTTATTACCAAACAGGGAATCATGCTGTAAAGGTGCATCTAGCAATTTAGCTTTAACATGATCAGGCAGATTTTGTTCCTTTAATCAGGCATGCCTCCTAATCACAGATCCAGTAACTGTGGCCCTGCAGGAGGCCTCTACAGAATCAAAACCACATTGCAAAGTATGCTTTCCAACTTGTTCAGCTGCATGCAATAATTCCTGCAATTCTTTATTTTCTGCACATTCTGAAATCAACATCATTTTCTGTTTCAGCAATACCATAACATGTTGTTGGTACTTAAGCATATGAAATTGACAGTTTAAAGCCCTGATTGCCAAGGTTGCAGATGTATAAATATTTTACCCCATCTGTCTAGTGCCCTTGAATCTCTTGTCAGGGGGAGTAGGATTTTTTGCTGTTGAGGACTTAACTCCCTTTGGACCCTGTGAAATAGTTTCAGGATCAGCAGCAGGGTTTCTAAATAAAAATGTATGTGAGTCAGGGACCCTGTAATATCGGTCAGACTTACTGGGAGCTGGAGGTAAGGAGTCTGGGGTCAAGCTTGACTCCGAAAACACATCATCCACAATGTCTAAAACAGGGGGAATGGCTAAAGGCTTGTGCTGAGGGAGGAGGAGGAAATCCCTGAGCCTCTTTTTTGATTCTGAGAAGTCTTGACTCTCCCAGTGAAAATGCTCCCTCAAAGTATGCAAGTTTTCTCCAAATGAATAATGCTCAGGAAGAGATTCAGATGGTATAGACTCCTCAGCATCAGAGTCCTCATAGGGAGGTATAGATAATTCCTGATCAGAAGAGGAATCAGAAGAAATAGAAACCTGATCTGAAGATTCATAATCAGTGTCTTGCCTAGGTCTCTTATCTGGAGGGGGATGGGTATCCCTGATCAAGGTAATGAGGTCTTCAGCCATTTTGATCATCTGTTTTTTAGGCATAGAGGTCTGTGCACGTGACTCGTCATGCATTTTTAGTTTTACAAGTTGCTTTTGTCTTTGGTTTTGCAGCTGTCGTCGGTTTGATGTACAAATGTTGAGGTCTGAATACACCCTCAGACGCTGGTGCCTGCTCAGTGGCTCCGGATCCATCCGAGGGAGATACATCCGTTGGTCCAATACCTTGAGTATCTTGCAGCATGCTGGACTCCACATGGGTGTCGGTAGAGGCCTGCAACTCGAAGGTAGTGGGTATCAGGGGCTGCGAAAATGCCTCACTGAGTACCGGCGAACCAGCGACTGGCTTAGGAGAAGCTTCGTCATCAGTTTTGGATCTCGACTGCCTTTCGCTGCCCTTTTGTTTGCGTTTTTTATGTACTCCGGTAGCCGGATTGCTATCCGACGACATCTCTGGGTAGTTAAATCTGTTTCCAAAATACTTTGATGCAAAAATATACTGACGCTTAATAGTGCGTTGGTTAAATCTAGCATAAAACCAACAGCCAGGCATGTTGTGATCAGGGCCTAGGCAAGGAATACAGTATAAATGGAAATCCTTATGAGGTATTTGCTTCCCACAAGTAATACAATTATTAACTTTTTCTGACATCGGTAAAAAGCAAGAAAAAAGTTTCCCCAACGGGGTACTTAGCTTTAGTGAAGACTTTGGTTCTGAAACTCAAACTCGAATATTTAGTAGTCGGCTGACCGGCACTTGCAAAATGCTTCTGCTTCGGGCACCGCGCGGCAAGAAAGACTAAAGAAAATGGCGTCGGCTGCATGTTTTATACCCCTGACAACTTGACGTCATGGAAGAGGAGAGAGCAACAGACGTAGGACCCAAGACTTTGGAATTCAGGCCGACTGAGGGCAACCTGCCAGCAGATTACCCAAATGTAATGACTGCAACAGTGAAACACGAAGAACATCTCTGTCTGAGACAGATTTTTAATTAAAACTGGTTTCTATTCAATAGTTTATAAGTAATTGGCAAAAGAGAGGTTAAAAAATGCCTTTGGAAAACACCAGTAAGTGCCGACAACTGCCAAAGATAATCCACAGTTTATTGTCACAGAACACGAACTGAAACGACAAGCAAAACAGCAAACAGACGAAAAATGTAGCATACAGAGTTAAGCGCTTTCAACCATAACAACAGGTCTTCATCAGAACTACTACTTTCAAGTTTAACTGCTACTTATATAAACTTTTTGGCGCCAAAACTGCTCATTCCATTTTAAAGTCATACTGACACATTATTGAATAACTAACTAACTAACTGACTACAAAAGAGTCTCCTAACCTTAAAATTCTCAATTCAAGCAAAACAACAACACTTTTACCACCAAATGTTGCTCGTCACTATAATACAATACCGTAATTAAATAAGACCGTACATAAAAGTACGCATAATATGTGAACTATATAATATTCAAAACATCAACAAACCCATTAATATTTATAAATATATATGCTTAAGGAATTTTTTGTAATTTTTTGTATATGTGTGATAGTAAAATATATTTTTATGCAAATAAATTATTGTTTATATATTATATATAAAATTTTTTTAGATGAATTAACTTGCTAGATGCTTAATAATAATTAAATAAATAGATAAATAAATAATTAAATAACGATGATAGTAACACTAAAGACAACAAAGATGAGAATAGACTATTGCATTTACATTAAAATTGATTCATTTTAACAACCAACTGATCCTATATTAAATATTTTACATTTTTACATAAAATTAGTAGCTACTAAAATTTGATAATAATTTAATAAAAATTGATAAAAATTCACTTATAAAATTAAATAAATAAGTTGCATAATATTGACTAATAATAATAAATAAATATATACTTATAATTATTTGTCACTTTATACTAATAACAACAATTTAGTTGATATAAATTCATTTAATCCAGGAAAAGTGGTGGCATCTAAGCATAATTGCCACCATGTTTCTTTATATGCTAGTAAACTTTTAATATCACCACCTCTAGGATCCATTTCAATAGTATCAAGAATGCTAAACATAAAATAATGATCATCACCTTCAGTATCGACATGTCGGAATAAGGCATTAGTTTTATCCTTGGTCCTAATACTGTATATGTGGTCATATATACGTCTTTTAAGACATCTTTCCGTCTTTCCAACGTAAAAACTAGAACATTTTCCACATTTAGCTAAATAAACTACATTTTTTGTATTAGAATTCCCATATCTACAATTTATGTTGGATCTCAATCCATTCTGTAGTTTTATTTTACTTTCCAAAGACATATATCTACATTGATTGCAGAATCCACATTTACTACTTCTTGTATTATTACTCAAAAATGTTTTACTTTTCTTCTCTATATGTTTATGTTCCATGAGGAACTTCATATTTTTACCCATTTTATATATAACATTGGGTTTGGATCCCAATAATTTTACCAAACTTGTGTCACTACTTATCAAATACCAAAATTTATAAATAATTCTTTTTATCTGATCTACACCTAAATTATATTGTAATATAAACAATCTCTGATAACTGTAATTCGATATGTTTGTAAGGGATTTTGTGTCACCATTGTTAAAAGATATATTGCCAGCTCCCAAAAGTGGTCTATATTTAATATTCCACTGGTTAGTGACATATATTATTACATCCAACATTTCTTCAGGATATCCTCTTTGGATGAATAAACTTTTAATATACTCTAATTCTTTTTTCATATCTTCAAAATTAGAAACCATACGTGCTGCACGGATACATTGCCCCTTAAAAACATTTTGTTTAACTTTTGGTGGGTGACAGCTATTATAAGCTAAATAGCTGCTGGAAAAAGTACTTTTCCTATAAATTGTAGAATAAACACTACCCTCTTTATAAGAGATATGGGTATCCAAATACGGTAAACCATTGTTACACTGAGTATATGTGAATTTTAAATAATCACTACTAGTATTAAGAAAACCTATAAATTGTTGTAATATTTCTTGTTCACCTTCCCACAATATGTAAATATCATCAAGAAATATTGAATAATATCTTACATAAGTAAAATATTGGCTGGGAAACAAAATGGTGTCCTCCCAATTGAGCATAACGAGGTTTGCATATATGGGGCACATGCTGCCCCCATAGCTACCCCCCTCATTTGCTTAAAATACTCTCCTTCGAAATATATAAAGTTATTATCCAAAACAATGGACATCATTTCAACCAATAAACATATTTCATCCCAGTCAAAATTAGTATGTTTAACTATACTGTTTTTAAATGCCTCCAAGCCTTCCTGCTTTGGGATACATGAGAACAAGTCGATAACATCCACTGTAACTGTAATTAAACAAGTAGTGATATTATTACTATTTTTTATTATATCTATTGGAAAATTAGCTAGAAAAACCCAGGAATCCTTAACCATATGTTTTATTGTCGAATACATACTTTTTAATTTAATATCTATATACTTACCAATAAAAAATGTTTTGGAATTACTACCCGAGACTATTGGCCTAAAAGGAGGGTCTGTAGTATTTTTATGCACCTTGGGTATTCCTATAAGGGTGGCTACTTTAGGAAATTTAACCTTTATAAATTTATATATTTCTTCAGTAATACGACCATCTAACAAATATTCCTCTATATAAGAATCAATACGTTGATATGCTATATGTAATTCATTAAGTGAAATCATCTCATAATTACCTGTTAGATACAAAATGTCGTATATTTTCTTAATGTACTGTATGTTATCATATAGCACTATCCCTCCCCCCTTATCTGGTTTCATTAGTCTAATGTTGCAGTCATTCCTAATTTCATTTAATAATTTCAATTCATTTTTTGATAAGTTATTAATATTAGTAATCTGTTTCAAGTTAAAATATTCCTGGTATAATTCCCTTGTTACTACTCTATCAAAAGTATCTATAGAAGGATGATTAGGTGGTGTAAAAGTACTAGTTTTGTTACACAAATTACTTGATTTCGAAATGGTATTAGTATGTTCAATTTTTGGTGAATTATTAAAAAATACTTCCAAATTAATCTTTCAAACATATTTCTTAAAATCTATCAATAATTCAGTTAAATTAAAATTTGGATTAGGAATAAATTTCATACCCTTCACAAATAGATCAAAATAAACACTATTAATTGCAATGTTTGAATAATTATAAATATTAAAATTTTTATAGGTATAAACATTTCCATTAATTATTATATCATCATCTTTGTTGTCACAATTGTTGTTTGTATTCATCAAAGTGTGGCTAGATTTCTCAAAATATTGATTAGTGTTTAACACAGGTTGTTCATGTGTTCCAACTACCACAACTTTATTATGACAAGGGGTCAATACTTCAGATGGTGCTAATTGTATCCCTTCCTGTTGAAGAGATTTTTTCTCTGATACGGTTGACTTGTGTCCTTTGGATGTCCCTGAAAATCCTGTCTTACATATTGGCCCCTTTTGTCATGTAATTCCTGATATCCATATTCATCATTTTTATTATAATTAACCCTATTGTAGTTATTGTGATTATAATAATATGTATTACGGTTATTAAAACCTTGTTTGTTGTCATTCCTAGCACTAGGCCAAGAATACGCTATCCCTTTATTATATTGTTCCTTATCCCTTAACAATTTATTTGATTTACGTGGACTTGCTTTAACAATCAATTTCTCAGCTTCTAAAAATTGCTTGTTATATAACCTCTCCCATTCTGTAAATAATAAATCATTAAATATACGTGTATTAAGTTTCTCAGCTTCCTGTATTAAATTACTTAATCTTTCATTATTATTTTTAATTATTAAACGCATATAATTATATCCACATTCATCAAAAAACAAATTAAATTCATCTTTGACTGCACTAGTTAAATCTATACCCATGGGTTGTTTTTCCACGTAAATCAAATAAATTGTTAAGGGATAAGGAACAATATAATAATGGGATAGCGTATTCTTGGCCTAGTGCTAGGAATGACAACAAACAAGGTTTTAATAACCGTAATACATATTATTATAATCACAATAACTACAATAGGGTTAATTATAATAAAAATGATGAATATGGATATCAGGAATTACATGACAAAAGGGGCCAATATGTAAGACAGGATTTT